>NC_064855.1:51682549-52027549 GCF_024139225.1 Suncus etruscus | reverse complement strand
TTATAGATAAAAATTCTTATGACATAAAGGAGAAGCATACAAAATTGGGTAAATTTTATTGTCTTCACATAGATTCCTGGCATAATCCACATATGCTACAAGTATGACCATTTCCTATTAGATGATCAAAAAGCTAATCATGAGACAGAACAAAGGAAACTGTGAACAGAGTGCCATGAAGGAAAAAATTTCAAACTGAAGAAAAGTACACAAGAGGTTGAGAGATTTGAGAAAAGCTCTAAAGTTGAAGAATTAGCTTTAAAGGATGTTTTAAGAGTTGTGAAGCCTAACACCCTGATGCTTAAGATTACTTTTTTTTGAGGGGGGGGGGTCCCACCTGGCAGCGCTGAGGGGTTACTGCTGGCTCTACGCTCAGAAATCGCTCCTGGCAGGCTCGGGGGATCATATGGGATACCAGGATTCGAACCACCGTCCTTCTGCATGCAAGGCAAATGCCCTGCCTCCATGCTATGTCTCTGGCCCCTTAAGATTACTCTTAAGCAGTAGCTGTGATCTGTCCTTTAGCTTCAGTCTTGATGCAGCTAAATGTGGGGCTAAGTTTGCATGCATGATAGCTTTTCCTTTCTAGCTTGTAAAGTACCTTAAAAAAAAAACCCTCAGGCAAAGAAGCTATAACCCAAGTCCCCGATTTCATGCTAGTTAAGAAGTTTATGTGACTGGAAAAGGCCAGCAATGCTTCTTCATGCTGCAGAAAACAATGATTATGGTAGTAGCCTGCTTTCCAAATATGAAAATTTTGTGTCAGAAGCTAAAACGTAGTTCACAAGATGTTAGAAATAGAAGAGCTGGAGAGATAGGGGTTAATGTGCCTTGCATTCTGCAAACCCTGTTTTGTTATTGGTATTAGATATAGTTCCTTGAAGAGGGAGAGGATTACTCTTGAGAACCCAACTATGAACATGTTTGTAACCACAGTGCTTAAATAAATTATTTTTAATAAAACCAAAGCCAACCAAGCCAAAACAAACAAGGCAGGTTAGAGCTTTTTAAAATAAAAGTATACTATTTATTTATGGAATTGTTTTTCAATTGTTTTATGGAACTGCTATTTTCAAAGGTAAAAAAGTATGTAACTTTTATTTTGGTCAGCTAAAATCCAGTCAGCTATTAATTCTTTGGAATGTGTGAAAGCAAACCTTTGAGGAACAATCATTTTGCCCTGTTATATGCAGTCTTTATACAGTTCAGAGTATAGAAATATACTGGCTTAAAGTACATAGATTTAAAGAGACAAGGAAGTAACTGTGAGTTTATTTTCAGGAAATATGTTTTGCCTTAGTTGAAGATTGTTTATCAACATTTCAGTTGTCAGAAAGGCAAGATATGAAATTAGAGGCATATATACAAGTTAGTTTTTGAAATGATAATGTCAGTATTAGAAATGATCTCTTATATTTATTAATGTGTATAGTCTAAGCAGTTATAAACAAAATCTGTTACTCAAAAATTTATAGTCAGGGGCCGGAATGATAGCACAGCAGTTGGGCATTTGCCTTGCATGTGGCTGACCCAGGCATCCCTTATGGTCCTCCAAGCTAGGAGCAATTTCTGAGAGTACAGCCAGAACCCCCTGAGCATCACCGGGTGTGGCCCAAAAAACAAAAGAAAAAAACCTACATTCATATGTTTTATTTTCTCTGAAAGAATTCTGAATTTGGGGCCGGCGAGGTGGCACTAGAGGTAAGGTGTCTGCCTTGCAAGCGCTAGCCAAGGAAGGACCTCGGTTCGATCCCCTGGCATCCCATATGGTCCCCCCAAGCCAGGGGCAATTTCTGAGTCTTAGCCAGGAGCAAAGCCTGAGCATCAAATGGGTGTGGCCCCCCAAAAACCAACCAACCAAACAAACAAAAGAATTTGCATTTACATATGTACTTCCTTTTAATTATCTTATTTATATATATAAGTCATATTTAATTAAAAACACAAGCAAAATATTAGAGGTTGCTAGTGAATATAGGACACTCTATTCCAAATGCTCAGCAGGAAAAAGTACTTGGGCTAAGAATCGGTGAGCTACTACTGGATCTCTTAGGTCTAAGTCTTCATATTAAAATATCTCCAATCCAGTTCTAAAGCCCTGTGTGTGACTGTCAAGGAGAGAATGGAAATTAATGGCCATTTCTGCCACAAACAAAGCTGGAGGACCTGTCTTTTAACTGTTATGTAAGGAGGGGTGGCTGATTAGCTTGGTGTTAAGGTTTTTACAGGCTGAAAAAGGGAGTGTCATAGGATGAGTGTATTAGAATTGGTATAAGCTGGTTTGGAATCAATTCCCACTCATCTTCTCCTTGCCTTTTTTTTTTTTTTTGCATTATGGGCCACACCCTGTGACACTCAGGGACTACTTCTGGCTCAGAAATTGCTCCACAATCTATCCTGAAACTGCCGAGTGCAAAGCAAATGACCTACTGCTCAGCTATTGCTCCGGCCCCTCATCTTTTTCTTTTTATATACTGTCTTCAGAGGACTGGATTTTGGTTAGAAAACCTATTTCCTTCATTCCCTTTCTTTTCCCAGTTCTTCAGGACACCTCTTACTCTGCAATGCAGGATGAAAAAAAATGGATAAAAATGTGGTATTTGGAAAATTATTTAATTTACTGGGGTTCAGGATAACTAAACTCACAGAAGGCTTTTGTGATGGTTAAAAGAATGCTCTTGGGATGCTACGAAAAAAGAATTACAGACCAATATCACTGATGAATGCAGATGCAAAGATCCTCAACAAAATCCTGGCAAATAGGATTCAATGCCTCATTAAGAAGATCATCCACTACAATCAAGTAGGTTTCATCCCAGGAATGCAAGGATGGTTTAACATCCATAAATCTATCAACATAATACACAACATCAACAACAAGAAAAATAAAAACCACATGATCATATCACTAGATGCAGAGAAAGCATTTGATAAGGTCCAACACCCATTCTTGATCAAAACTCTCAGCAAGATGGGAATGGAAGGAACCTTTCTCAATATAGTTAAGGCCATCTGCCACAAGCCAGTGGCAGATATTATCCTCAATGGAGAAAAAATAAAAGCCTTCCCTCTAAATTCTGGCACAAGACAAGGCTGTCCTCTCTCACCACTCCTATTCAACATAGCACTGGAAGTACTAATTGCTATAGCAATTAGGCAAGAAAAAGATATCAAGGGAATCCAGATAGGAAAGGAAGAAGTCAAGCTCTCCCATTTTGCAGATGACATGATACTCTACTTAGAAAACCCTAAACTCTACCAAAAAGCTTCTAGAAACAATAGACTCATATAGCAAGGTGGCAGGCTACAAAATTAACACACAAAAATCAATGGCCTTTCTATACACCAATAGTAATAAGGAAGAAATGGACATTCAGAAAACAACCCCATTCACAATAGTGCCACACAAATTCAAATATCTTGGAATCTACATGACTGAAAATGTGAAGGACCTATACAAAGGAAACTATAAAACTCTGCTCAAAGAAATAAGAGAGGACACGCGGAAATGAAAACACATACCCTGCTCATGGATTGGCAGGATTAACATCATCAAAATGGCAATACTCCCCAAGGCATTATATAGATTTAATGCGATCACTTTAAAGATACTCATGAAATTCTTCAAAAAAGTGGATCAGGCACTTTTGAAATTCATTTGGAACAATAAACACCCTAGAATTGCTAAAGCAATCATTGGAAAAAAGAATATGGGAGGAATTACTTTCCCCAACTTTAAACTGTACTACAAAGCAATAGTTATCAAAACAGCATGGTATTGGAATAAGGACAGGCCCTCAGATCAGTGGAATAGGCTTGAATACTCAGAAAATTTTCCCCAGACATACAATCACCTAATTTTTGATAAAGGAGCAGGAAATCCTAAATGGAGCAGGGAAAGCCTCTTCAACAAGTGGTGTTGGCACAATTGGATAGCCACTTGCAAAAAATTGAACTTAGACCCCCAGATAACATCATGTATGAAGGTAAAATCCAAATGGATTAAAGACCTCGATAAGATATATAGAACAACACATAGGCAAAACACTCCAGGACATTGAGACTATAGGCATATCCAAGGAGGAAACTGCACTCTCCAAGCAAGTGAAAGCAGAGATTAACAGATGGAAATATATTAAGCTTCTGCACCTCAAAGGAAATAGTGCCCAGGATACAAGAGCCACCCACTGAATGGGAGAAACTATTCACCCAATATCCATCAGATAAGGGGCTAATCTCCAAAATATACAAGGCACTGACAGAAATTTACAAGAAAAAAAAATCTAATCCCATCAAAAAATGGGGAGAAGAAATGAACAGACACTTTGACAAAGAAGAAATACGCATGGCCAAAAGACACATGAAAAAATGTTCCACATCACTAATCATCAGGGAGATACAAATCAAAACAATGATGAGATACCACCTCACACCACAGAGAATGGCACACATCACAAAGGATGAGAATAAACAGTGTTGGCGGGGATGTGGAGAGAAAGGAACTCTTATCCACTGCTGGTGGGAATGCCGTCTAGTTCAACCTTTATGGAAAGCGATATGGAGATTCCTCCAAAAACTGGAAATCGAGCTCCCATACGATCCAGCTATACCACTCCTAGGAATATACCCTAGGAACACAAAAATACAATAAAAAAAAATCCTTCCTTACACCTATATTCATTGCAGTACTATTTACCATAGCAAGACTCTGGAAACAACCAAGATGCCCTTCAACAGATGAATGGCTAAAGAAACTGTGGTACATATACACAATGGAATATTATGTAGCTGTCAGGAGAGATGAAGTCATGAAAGTTTCCTATACATGGATGTACACGGAATCTATTATGCTGAGTGAAATAAGTCAGAGAGAGAAAAACGCAGAGAGAAAAAACTCACCTATGGGTTTTAAGAAAAATGAAAGACATTCTTGCAATAATAATTTTCAAACACAAAAGAGAAAAGAGCTGGAAGTTACAGCTCACCGAAGGAAGCTCACCACAAAGAGTGATGAGTTTAGTTAGAGAAATAACTACATTTTGAACTTCCCTAATAATGAGAATGTATGAGGGAAATGGAAAGCCTGTCTAGAGTACAGGCGGGGGTCGGGTGGGGAGGAGGGATATTTGGGACATTGGTGATGGGAATGTTGCACTGGTGATGGGTGGTGTTCTTTACATGACTGAAACCCAAACACAATCATGTATGTAATCTAGGTGTTTAAATAAAAAAAAAAGAATGCTCTTGGATGTCCTGAAGTATCTGACAAAGAATAAACATTAAATGGCACAAATACTCAGCACAGCCACTACCACCATGCTACTCAGGCAATACCTTAAGCTGGGGCTGATTCATTTCTGGTGTATGGGGCTTGGTGACTAAAATCAGAGTGTTTAATTCTCATCTACTCAACTGTCATTAGTAAGACTAGGGATGAGAAAATCAGATTAAGTAAAATTTATGGATTTCTAAGACTACATCCCTCCACATTCTATATCTGAGAGGCCTGGCAGCTGTAACTATGCCCACAAATGCAGGTGTGATGTTCATAACAGGCCAGTTCCACAGACTCCTCTTTCCTCAAAAGAGATGTAAACCAAGTTGCAAAAAATCATGGGTACACAAGCCATAGAGGTGAAAACTGGCAATCTCGGGAAAAGAGGGAAGGCCAAGTCTTGGCCATGCTGAAGCACACTGACTACAGTCATTCATAATCGCTGCTTTCCTTACGGCCCTGTTTCACCACTCTATGATTTTTCTGTAGAGGCACCAATGTGACAAAATTCTAGGTATGCTAGTATTTGGGCTAATATTACCAGAGCATTTTTTGAATGATTTGGGCACTCCCTGCAACCCCACATAATACTACTTCCAGGGGATTTGGCAGCTAAGAACTCACCCTACAAAAATTGCGGTATCAATAACAGGCCTTAAATTCCTGGACAACTTCATTTATTTGATGCTGTCAACCCCATAGGAACACATCAATTTAGGTGCCAATGTATTAGCTAAGGTCACATGTTTGGAAACAAATAAAATAATAGAATGGTCAGCAAGCAACAAGACCTTACTAAACTTTCTGCCAATGCCTTTTAATGACCTCATTGGAGGTAAAATAATTTCCAAAAATTTGCTTGTACAGTGGTACTTTATTAACATTTTTTTTTCTTCTCCTCTTTTTTATTTCTAAATTTTTAAAAATAACTTTACTCTCACTTATTTAGAAACAAAGGTATTATAGTCAGCTATGTCAGCTGTGTGAAGCACAGTACTTGATAAAGTAAGTTTTGAAAAATTTAGGCCAATCATTAATGGAATGAATAATTTTGAAGGCAAAAATTTCTTTTGGCCGAGGGAAACAGAAATTACATTTACAGTACAACTACTAGTTAATGGCATTTCAAATAAGTTTAAAATGCTTTAACATTCAATGAGATGCTCAATGTCATTATTTACCAGGAAGATGCAAATCAAAATTATAATGAGGTATTATTTACCTCTATTAGTATAGCTATAATTTAAAAAAGTAAACAATAACAATTATTGGTGAAGATATGGAAGAACTAGAATAATGATGCATTATATAAATGTAAAATGACAGAACTGCTTAAACAGGCAGTATCTTAAAAAGTTAAACAAAAATGTGATAACTCAATAAAAACCCATGTTAACATAGAGCATTGCATTTGAGTCCTATTGACTCAAAGTGTACCTAACTTAAACTTAACTTCATCAATTGATGTATAAAGCATGGTAAATCCATACATGAAATATCATTATATTAGAATGGAGAATGTTTGTTCAGAAATATGCAATATGGGTAAGAATCAAAAGCATTAAAACATAAAGGAATGCATGCTATATGATTCCACATACTTTTGCTGCTATTTTTGGGTCTCATCTTGCTGTGCTCAGGGCTTACTCCTGACAGAGCTGAGAAAACATATGCAGTGCTGGGAATCTAAGTAGGGTACTTAGCATGCAAGACAAGCAGCACCTTACCCACTGTAATATCTCTGGCTCTATGATTTTACTTTATTGGAGTATCCTTAAAAGGAAAACCTTCAAAGATAAAAAGCAGATGAGTAGTTTCCTGGGGCTATCAGTAGGCACAGGGAGTATCTACAAATGGGCAAAGGAGATTTCTAGGTTTTAGGCATGTTCTAAATTATATTGTAGTGCTTATGTTAACTTTAAATATAAAACTGTACATTTGCTAATGAATAATTACCTATACTCAGAAAACAAATAGAATTTTATGATACATAACTGAAAAAAAGGAAATGACACATTACAATATTTTCTGGGTAAGGAATTTAATAAATTGAAGAGCTCAAATTCAAGAGTGAGACAATGTTGCTTTTTTGTTTTTGGATCACCAGAAGCAGTGCTGAGGAACTACTCCCTGCAAAAAACTTGGAGGTCACACTAAGCTGCGCCTGAGGGTCACACACTGCTCTCCAGGGAACATGCAAAACATGCACTCAGCCCACTGAGCCATTTCCCTGGCTCAAGGGCAAAGCATTTTAAAATTCCAAGTCATTCCCTGTACAATATACCAGTTAGAATTTATTAATTACTGGCACCCACATGAAAACCTATATGCAATAAGTTGCATTCATACTGCACAAGAATTTATCCAATTTGATTACTATTAGTTTAGTGAGAGAAAACATGTTGAAATCAATGGGATGATTACATCTGTGAGATTTCATCATTTACCAATTACCTATGTCATACAGTTTTGAGCTCTGGAATGATACAACAGTTTAATGTAACTCAGAGATTCTGATCTAGTGAGATTTTCTAGTGTTGAATTTGAGATCTGGTTCCCTTATCATTTTTATAACCAACATTCAAGTGTGAAAGATAGGGTGGTAAAGGACTACCAATTCTAAAGTTAAGCTTAGATTTTCAAATGTTTATCTAATGAAAATATACATTCTTCACACTAACCTATGAATTGATGCAACAGTCTATTGCTTAAAGAATAGACTTAATGAATCTATCTAAATGTGACAGTTCACATAGCGAGGTATGGGGGCAGTCTTACACAGAATTTGTATAGTAGTGAGAGACTGACTATATTACTAACAATACAGTGCTTGAAACATAGGTCAATTTTTTAATCAGCAATGCTTTCTAGGATAGATACAGTTCCTTAAAATAAAATATTTCTTAGAGACACAAAATACAGTGCCACCAAAGAAGGGATCATATGGCTGAAAGTGAAGTCTAAAAAAAAAGAGAATGAAAATCAGATAGTAGAGAGAAGAATCTCATAATGTATGAAGTTGTTTACATTAAAGTCCAGACTAGGCAAAGCTATAGAGACAGAAAGATTATTGGTAGCCTCGGGCTAGTTTGGGGAAATGAGGAAATGGGGTAGTCATTAAAGGGTATTGGGTTTTTTTATGAGGAGATAAAAAAGTTCCAAAAGTCTCTGTGGTAGCAATAGTGTAACCCCATGAAAAGACTAAAATTCATTTTATTTTTACCTTAAACGGGTGAATTATATGGTGTGTGCATTATATTTGTGTGATATATGTGAACTATATAGTTCTTATTTTTAAAAGAATACAGAAAATATGAATTCCATTGCAATATGTGGACTTAACTGAAATTATGATTTAAATAAATAAGCTAGAATATAAAACATACTTATGAGATAACCAGAAAAATATGGGTCTGAGTCACATCAATCAAATAGGATTAAAAATATTTTTTAGTCACTGGTTTTATTGATAGAATTCCTCAGTTGATCCAAGAATGATGTTATACTTGAGAGGCGATATAGCTTTATAAAATTATTCATTTCTATATATTAAAACCACATTGAGGTTAAAATACTGTTAAATATGGGTAAATATATTGAAACCTATAAAATTCCCACATGTAAACATTCTATTTACACTTACTATATGAATGCCAAGACATTTGTCATACAGATTTAAAGAGTAATGATGCTTTCAACCTATGAATATTGCTAGATGGAAGTCATAGAATATTGTTTTTAAAGTAATGTTTCACAGCTTCTAATTTCCTAGATATAAATATGAATTTTGTCTTTGAATATTTTATAAGTGAAAAGTAGTACAATTTAGCCAGCAGACAAAAAAATAGGCATTTACTTTTAAGCATTTTAAAATATGCTATATTACTCAACAGATGTTCCACTGATGGTCTTCTCCTTAGGGAGTAAATGTAACTGAATTACCGTTCCTTAATTAGACCCCATGAAAAGAAAATCCACTTTACAATAAAGAAGACTGTCAAGAGAAACAATAAAATACTTATTTTTCTTAAAAATTTAACCTGCATTTATATGTTAAATGACAATTTGTTAATAGATAGAAACAAATAAAACAACTGAACATTTTTACTTCCTGATTGACATTCAAAAAACAAAATCTCTCTTACCATTCTGTTGATGCGTACAAAATCTTCAGGTTTTTTTGCCCACGGGGGAAGATCAACATCATTTACCACCACTTCATCTTCTCTGACTCCAAGATTATATCCGTTACTGTTGACAAACATCTCTGGTAGGTAATAGAACTCTGGAATTAGTTCCTGCCAGGAATGAAAGTACAGCATATTAAACCACTTTGAAAATAAGTTAAATGAAACTAGCAACTATAAACGCAGTTGAAAAAATGTCTTTGTTTATAATAATGTATTAGTCAATTCCATTCTTCATTTTATTTTATTTGTTTTAAGTTCAGAGTTTAAGAAGAAGGGAAAGTATGACGTTTGCCTTGTGGCTGACCCAGGGTCAATCTCAGCATTCCAGTTGGTCCCCTGAGCCTACAAGGAGAAATTTCTAAGCACAGAATCAGAAATAACCCCTGAGCATTACAAGGTATAGCCCAAAAACAAACAAACAAACAACAAAAGAATTTAAAAAGAGAAGCAAAAATATTTATGGGATAATGGTGCTTTTAAGATATTGTTTGTCACAACTAGTTGAGAGAAATGTAAATAAGGATAACAATAGTTCACAAGAACATTATAGATAAATACATAAATCTATGTTGATACAAAAATCTATGCTGCTCAATAATCTATTAATAAGTCACATGGAATTTTAAGAAGCTTATACCAGCGTTGGTTAAAAATAATGTAACACAATGGCAAAGAGATGGCTAAGTGGTTAGGATACACATGCTAGAAACTGAGTTTGAGTTCTGGCACCAGGAACCCTCACTGACCACCTGTGGGGTGGCCCCAACACCACAAAGTCTGAGTAGATTCATATCCTTTAGCTCTAGCACTGAACTGCCAGACCTGGTTGGCCAGCTATGCCAACAATTATGATGCATGTCTTTTACAGAGATTCATAGTTTTATTTTGTTATTTGTAAAAATGGACTACTTTTGTAATTATATTAAACACAATAAATCAATTACATGTGACTTGTCTTCAGTAGGAAATATGTAGTGGAAGGAGATGAGAATAGAATAAAAGAGGACAATTCTTATGGTAGAGGGAAAAGTTCAACTGGGAGGAGGAAGTTGTGCTCAAAGGAGTTCTGTATAAAACACACTTTACATGTCATGTATGAAACCCTATCAGCAACAGTACTGTAAACCACAGTGCAACTTTTATATACATATTTTAAAAAGTGTTCCTTGTAGAAGCGGACTATAAAAGGAAATCAAATGGAGGTGAGGAGGCATTGGTGGAGGAAAATAGACACTGGTTAAAAGATTGATATAGAAACATTTTGTGTCTGAAACATAAACATAAATAACAGTAATTTCATGGTAGTAAAATAAAATAAAAAAACAAAGAAATTACCCATACTATGATATTTAATTTACTATATCAAACAAATGGTTAAGTTCTTTTCATTCTCCTTTCCTTTCTTTTTTCTTTTCTTTTTGTTTCTGGGCTATACCTGGTAGTGCATAGGGTTTACCTCTGGCTCTGTGCTCAAGAGATCACTACTGGCAGTGCTTAGTGTTCAGGAATCAAACCCAGGTTAGCTACCTATGAGGAAAGAGCTTTATCTGCTATATTATCTATCTAGCCTCTAAATGGTAAGATCTTAATAAACTTGGTAAGTCATTAGTTACTTTTATGATAGTATCAGCTGAATTCAAAGGCAGAGTTGTGCTTGATGTATATGTCAATATAAGTTTTATGTTATCTTAGGATAAATACTTTACAGGAATAAACTCACTTTATATCTCTAAAGATTTGTGATCCTAAAGAGTTTGTAGAAAATAAGTTTAGAAAATCATAGTAGTTTTTTATGTATACCATCTATAGTACAAAACATTAATATTCCAAATGATAAAGGTTAAATAAACTTTAAAAGTTAATTAAATATAACTAATAAATTATAAAACTATATAAACTTTGATATAATAAACTATATTATGAAAATCATAAGGACATTTATTGCTATATTCCCTGAGATTTAAATCTCCCTGTGATCTTTGTCAGGTTTACATACAAAATGCCATACAGTGAGGTCTTCAATAAATTGGCTTCCTAATTTTTTTTTTATTTTTTGCTTTTTTTTGGGTGAGACCCAGTGGTGCTCAGGGGTTATGCCTAGCTCTCTGCTCAGAAGTTGCTCCTGGCAGGCTCAGGGGACCATATGGGATGACAGGATTTGAACATGGGTCAGTCCTGTATTGGCTGTGTGCAAGGCAAGCGCCTTACCGTGCTGGTCCCAGATTCCTAATTTTCAAAAAAAAAAAAAAAAACCCCAAAAGTTATCTTTCCTGCTTATACTAGTATAATAACATTAGTATACTACTATAGCATACTATGGTATACTATGGTATACTATGGTATAGTATTATAGTATAGTATAGTATAGTATAGTATAGTATAGTATAGTATAGTATAGTATAGTATAGTATAGTAAGTATAGTATAGCATAGCATAGCATAGATTAGTATAGTATATTATACTACTATCATTAGTAGGTGCTTATTTAGTAATTCTTTATAAGAATATGATTACATGTTCTATGTTCATTATCCAATCTTATGATAAATGTAAATTATCAGAAGAATAGGGAATTATTTGATTTTTCATTATGGGACTATCAACAGATTCATAGGAACTAACCTTTTTCTTTAGAAGTGGAATTTAGGGCCGAGTAATAGCACAGAGATAGGGCGTTTGCCCTGCATGCAGCCAACCTGGGACTGACCCAGGTTTAAACTCTGGCAACCCATATGGTCCCCTGAGCCTGCCAGTGGCGATTTCTGAGCACAGAGCCAGGAGTAACTCCTGAGCACCACTGGGTGTGAGCCCCCCCCCCCAAATAAGTGGAATTTAAAGGGTTTTGATTAAGAGCTTCAGTTTTCTTCTAAATTATTTAAATAGATATTTTAAAAGTATATACTACATACCTCCTTCCTATTTATTTTTTTCCACAGAGTTAAAGCTAGAGTTCCAGGCATGTGATAGGAGCTAAGAAAACACAAAATGAATGTAACATTCCTGAAAGGAAGTAGCTGTCTGGTCTGTGGGGCAGATGCATACACAGTTATAGATTATTATGGTGATGAAAGGATACACAGAGTACAAGGAAGCACAGAGAGAGCAAGAGAGAAAAAGACATGCATTCATTGGAGACTGGACATTTCAGCCTGAACATTGCTAATATAAAGACAGAGAAGGGAATGGGTGACTATACAGGACTATTATCAAAGTGTGGTAAGAACAGAATTCATGTGAAGAAAAAGAGAAACAGGGGGAAAGGTCAGAAGGGCAATGAAATGATGTGGTGACTGACGATGAAGACATTTATGCTATGCTAGGTTGCTTGTTTGTTTTTTTTTTTGTTACTGGTAACAATTTTAGAGAACAATAGATTTCATAACAATATATTGGGTCAAAAGTAAAGGAAAGATTGATGAGGGGAGAGATTAGGCGTTGTGTGTGTCTGTGTGTTTGTTGGGAGAGGATGAGGTGGGAAATCAGCAACAAAAAGAAAAATCAGTAGGCGGGAAGACCCAAGGGCAACTCGTAGAGGTAAAGAGTTAAGAAGGAACATTGTGGAACTATGTCAGAGGATGATCTAAAATGGACTTAAGGATGAGGAAATGCAACTGTGAATCCAAATGTGGAGAGGTAATTTGATTGTTTATGGAAGAAAGCAAATATAAATAAGTATATACATATTAATAAACTATTTATAAGGAATCAAGGACACATATACTATAAGAAAGGGGCAATGGGCTGGAGAGATAGAACAGTGAAAAGGAAGCTTGCTTTTTGCACATGGCTGACCCAGGTTCAATTCCCAGCATCCCACAAGGTTCCCAGTGCATTGCTAAGAATAATCTCTGGGTGTAGAGTCAGGAATAAGCACTGAGCAGAATTGGGTGAGGCACCCAAACCAAACAAAGAAACAAAATATATATATGTGTGTGTGTGTGAGTGAGAGAGAAAGAGAGAGAGAGAATGTGTGAGAGAGAAAGAAAAAGAGAGAGAGAGAGAGAAAATAGGGCAACATAGGAAAAACCTTTGTCTCAGCACTGCTTGAACTCAGAACCAGTGGTATGCTCAGTGTCTTCTCCCATAATAAACTATTTATAATATATCAAGGATATCAAGTACTACTGGCCTACTATCCCCTCCCAGAAATGAAAACTAGTTGGTAAACATACTTCATTACTTGCAAATAATAATATAGCAAAGTTGGCATATCATTTAGGGAAAAATATAATTTCCTTAGCAGTCTTCTATCATCAGTGGTTAGGAATTAGTTTGACTTCTGGGCGGGATAAGAAAGATAAGGAAGGATCAATGCACCAAAGCAACAATCTAAGGAGAGTGTACTGTCACAAACTAGAAAGTGAAGGGTAAAGCACTATTGATACTTTTATGCTTCCATACTCATATTTTACAGTAGAATATTTCTGTGGTCCTGAAAATTCAAATACCAAAGCCCTAGCCCTTTATGTTGATGATAACTAGACTGGAGGTCTGTGGAGGCTATTGGGATTAGATGACTTCAGTGAGGAAAGCCTTCATGAACAGGTTAGTGCTCTGGATGAGCCCTACTACATCTCTTCACAATATAAGCACTCAGCCTTGTAGGAACCAGGATGAAGGTATTTCCTCAACAGACAGAGAACCCTATCCATAAAGGCTCCTCAATCTGGAAACAAACAATTCTGTAGTTTGCAAGTCACTTGCTTCATGAAATAATGCAGGATAGCAGACACTGCTTACCAACATAGTAACCATTAAATGCTTTCCATGCATTAGACTAACATGGCATCTAGTTTTGCTCTTCTTGTATTTAGGAAAACATGGGAAATTAGCAAAGGAAAAAAAACCTAAAGTATTTTTAGCCACACATCACCCACTTATATAATCGGTGACACTGAATAGCAACAGGAATGTATATACTCTAGCAGCAGGAAAGGAAATGTCTGCGTCTGCAGTTGGTATGTGAGAAAGGTGATTTATATGTAATAGACTCACATAAGTCAGGGATTTCCCTCCCTGCCTTTCATCAGTTATTTGTGTTCATGTCTTACCTCTGTAACTAGACTAAATAAGCTTCCTTGAGGACAGAGAGAAAGATATATATCCACAGGACATAGCAACAGATTTATTTTTTACACAGCTAAAAGAGTCTCCATTTGTCTTCCACTGTCATGAAGGATTCAAATACTTTTCATATTGATTATACCCCTCTGTCTGGGATGCTGTTCTATACAAGTACATAGTACTACTGGCCTACAGTATTTGTAATCACTATGCTACTTCTCCCATTATTATTCAATTAAATTCAAAAGTCAGAAGGAATATAGGGTTTTATGTTAAAGATGATAGGTTAAGGCAAAAGTAAGTCTTCTTTTGTGCAGTTTATGTTTTGTTGAATCACAATGGCTCTTGGTGCTGCAACTTTGGTGTAGCAGGTATTCGTTAAATATTAAAGCATAGCAGATATTAATTACAATTGTTTCAGTATCACAAAAATCTTTTGTAGACTATAATCATGGATCAAAGAATGCCTCAACATAAGAAAAGGGCCAATGAAAGAGTTCATTAGATTAAAATATGAACTCAGAAATAAAATTTATACTTTTGGAGGGAGCATTTTCCAGCTTTAAAGATGATTTGCTAAAGAGAAATATCATCTTGCTAGTCTATATTTAAGAGTTCTATTTGAATATATAAAAAGCTGGCTTTAAAGTTGCTGGCAAAATAACTCCGAAACTGTTTAAGTGGAGCATCTATTTTAATTTCTGTACTTTGAAAGGAAGGACTTTGCTGGCTGCCAACAATAACATAGTAACAAGTTAAAAATTGCTCAGGTGGACATTGGTTATTTGTTCTGATTTCTTTTAGAAGGGTGACCTATCAAGCAGTGTTCAGGAGGCCTGGGGGTTCCATCTGCAATTCTTGACAACATGGCTAACAGATCTGTGCAAGGGTGTGAGGATATGATGCTATCTGGCCTAGCAGTGTGGAAGATTACCAGGGCCACCCTGGGAGTGCTTAATGGCTCCATGGATGCTGAAAAACCAAAGGGTGCTGAGGATAGAGCCAGGATCAGTTGCATGCAAATTTAACATCTATATCCCTTGACTATCTTTGGCCTCTGAGCAGTTATTTAGAGGAGCAAAACTATTCCACTAAGGCTATCAACTGGACTGGCTACATGAAGAAATTGTCTGTAGTATTGCCAGAGACTTCAGGAAAACTCCTTGAAGCAGTACATTTCTTCAGATCTATCAGTCCCACAAAATAGGATCACAAATCAGGGTTTTAAGATGTAAGCATATGCTTTTAGAGGCTTAATGTTCATGGGATGAAAAAAGTTTTGATCTATTCTAAAAGTGCTAACAGTCATATAAGAGATATTTTGAAAGTAAGTATCAAGAAACCCAAAGTACAGCTTACTTGTAAAACCCTTCTAAGTCTTAAAACATAATGTTCTAAAGGCTATCTGACCCTCAAGCTTGCAGCTGGGGAAGTTTGTTTTTTCAAGGGGAAGGATGAGGAGTAAAATCATAAAAACTAAAGGAAGAAGTGGCTGAGGCACTGAGCTGGAGTCAACATCGATATTTTGGTCTTACAAGTGCCTTATTTCTAATTAGCGCTTGCATTTAAATTCTGACTATTATTCTATTATTTATATGTGCAATATATTGTTTAACAGGTTTGCTTTTTTGGCTGGAGATATGAATTACAGGGGATAAGGAACTTTCCCTGATGCAACCAACCTGAGCTTAATCCCTAGTACCTAGCATTTTCCCTTGAGCACTTCTGGAGGGATCCATAACAACTGAGCCTGAAGTAATACTGAGTACATCGAAGTATGGCCAAAACACCATCCCCCAAGACATAAATATCTGCCTGTTTCAAAAAGAGTATAATGAGTGTTTAATCCCTGAGATTCAACTTTCTGTTGGACTGTTTCTTCTATTATTTCTATGCTCCAAAGCAAGGGTCCAGGTGGTAGAGAAATATTACTAGTGGCAATTCAATCTCAAAGGAGGAGGTATTTTTTTTTTTATCTAACAATGTTCTCATACTTTTCAAAGTACTTTACATCAACTTTTTTTTTTAACCCTACCAGGCACTGCTCAGGGGTTACTCCTGGCTCTGTGTTTAGTAATCACTTCTGGTGGTGCTTAAGAACCATATGGGATGATGAGCACTGAACCCGGGTTGGCTGCAGGCAAGGCACATGTCCTACCTACTGTATTAATGTTCTGGTTCTACATTAATTTTATTAATCTTCATAAAAGCTTTATAAGTTAGATGTATTCCATTTAACAGACGAGATCACTGAGTCCAAAAGGGGTAAATAACTGCTAACTACTCTAAACAGATGGTATAGCCAGAAATCAGGTTCCCACTATTTTAAATCCAGGGTCCCAGGCTTTTTGCATTCTTTATTTTGCCTTTTATGCTTTTGGGTCATCACTCCAGGTAACCAAGGGCAGTTCCCATATGTGCTGGGGCCACTATGCCCCAGCATATTGTGAAAGAAGAACCTTTAATCCCTGCTAATGGGAATGCCCTCTGGTCCATTGGAAAACCACATGGTGATTAATCAAAAAAGTAAGAAGAGAGCTCCTATATGACTCAGCTATCCTATTTCTAGATGTCTACCCCCCAAATACAAAAACATTTTTTTTTTAGTTTTTTGGGTCACACCCGGCGGTGCTCAGGGGTTACTCCTGGCTGTCTGCACAGAAATAGCTCCTGGCAGGCGCGGGGGGACCATATGGGACACCGGGATTCGAACTAACCATCTTTGGTCCTGGATCGGCTGCTTGCAAGGCAAACGCCGCTGTGCTATCTCTCCGGGCCCACAAAAACATTTATTTGAAAAGATATTCACATATTTATGTTCACTGAAGCACTTAGAACAACAGCCAGGATATGGAAGCAAACCTACAGCAGATGAAAAGAGAAAGAAGTTGTGGTTCATCTATACAAAGGGATACTATGTAGCCACTAGAAAAATAAAACCATACAGTTTTTTGTAACTTGGATTGAACTGCAGGGTGTCTTGTTGAGCAAAAGAAACCAGAGAGAAGGACAAAAACAGATTTGCTCACTCATCTGTGGTTATAAAAATAAATAATAATATTAATTGATAATATATATCTCAGATACTAGAATTAAATACTAGAATACAAGTTCCAGAATTCCAGATGGGGGTGGGGTGGAGGAATAGTTCACCAGAAAATAACAAGGGTGTAACTCCACCCTGGATTTAGGTGTAGCTACCTGAGACCCACCCATTTCTGGGAGGGGTCTTGGGAACCAGATATTATGTGTGACCTTACCTGCGAGACCCCGCCCATTCCTGGGGGGGGGTCTTGGAAAAGGTAGATAAGCCATTGAGCCAGGGGATTAGGGGTGTCTGCCCTGCTGGGCTCTCTGGCTTTTGGGTCTTTGCCTCTTTTGGTCTTTGACCAGCATGGAGGTCAAAGGGAGATGGCTGAAAGAAGTTAAGATGCAGGGCTAGCTAAGAATGGCTGAATGCTTGAAAGGTTATGGGTAGGCCACACACATGTGGTGGATAGGGTATGAATAAAGCTGATGCTTCCTGATGCCTGTCTCTGGATGAGTCTGATTTCGCCGTTCACCTAACCTGGGACCCACCGGCTGAATGGGGGTTGCGGAGCCACGTGGCCTGGGATGGCAGAGAAAGATCTATCTATCCATCGCCATCCTTCTCCTTCTTTAATTATTTGATACTACAAATGGCGCTGATTATTTGATACTACACAAGGGGATATAAATGGAGGCTCTCAAGTGCATGGGTGGTGCTATGGACAGTACATGTCCAAAACATAAATGTCAGTTAACAAATATGGAAATAGGAGTGGGAAGGAAGGAACATTGGACTGAAAGTGACTGAGGACTGGATGGGGATGGGTCATGTGTACTTTGGTGGTTGGATTTACTGTAACTATGTACATTAATAACTGAAACTTAGCACTGTTGAGACCCTAAACTAAGATAACTAAAATAACTAAAATAAAATAAGATTTCCAGTAAAAATGTCACTGAATGGGCCTACCATGTTTGTACACATTAATATGCAGGACACAATTTAAATAAGGTTGAGAGGTTAGAGAGCACCCTTGCAAATAAATCAGAAAATTACAGAATGAATGGTGCTTTGCAGTGTCCCAAATGTTTCCATTCTTAGTGGAACAGGGATTGGAAGGACAGGGTAAAGTAGGCCAGTGGTAGGAAAAGAAAAAGACAAGCACATGGCTATTATCATGAATGCTCTGTTTGTTCATGCTTCCATTGTTCTGTTTCCAAATAAACTTTGCTTTTAGGCTGAGGAGCTGATCACTAATAGAGGATGGTGAACTCTTGAAAAATTAATTCAGGGCTAGAGTGATAGCACAATGGGTAGGGCTTTTGTCTTGCATGCAGCTAAACCAGATTCGGTCCCTTGTATCCCATATGGACACCCAAGCTTGGCAGGAATGATTTCTGAGCACAGAGTTAGTAGTAATCCCTAAATGCTGTGGGGTGTAGCCCAAGAACAAAAAAAAAGAAGAAAAATAAAAATTGATTCCAGGAGACTGTTACCATCAACAACATTGCAAATCATAATGCCTCAAATAAAATTTAAAAAGATAAAAGGACTAATTGTTTAATTTAGTGATTTTAATTACTTTATTTAAATACTGTGAAAACAAGGTTGTTTATAATAGAGTTGCCTTTTCCCCACAGATACAAAGTTGCGCAGGAATGTCAGTTAAACAGTGTTTAACACCCTTCACCAGTGCACATTTCCTGCCATCAATGCCCCCAGTTTCCCAGCTGCCTTCCTCCCTGCCCGCCTCAGGGACATTTTTCTGCTCTAATTCTCTCTCTCCCCCTTCCCCCCCTCGGTCATAAACACTCTCTCTTCTATTCTTTTTTTCCCCTTTTAAGCACTGTGGTTTGCAATACTATTATAACTGAGAGGTATCATGGCTATACTTTTTTATATCCTTTTAGCACCCAATTATTGTCCAGAGTGATCATTTCCAACTATCATCATCACTGTCATAGAGGCCCTTCTCTGCCCTAACTGCACTCCTCCACTATTTGTGGCAATCTTTCTACCATGGACTGGTCTTCCTGGCCCTTGTCTCTATTAAGGTCAACAATTTTTTGGGTATCATGGCAAACCCATTGGTGTTCAAGACTTACTCCTAATTCTACTCTCATGGATCAGTACTGGGAAAGATAAGGGAATTATATTTGGTTCCAGTGATCAAATCCAGGTTGTCCCCATGGAAAGCAAGTATGTTATCTGCTACACTATCTCTATGATCCCTCAGCAATTTCTTGAGAGACGGTTTACACATTCCACTAGGGGAGCAAAGCTACTCCTAGAATTGGCTGTCTATTTGGGAAAGATAATCTTCTTGGATCACCATGCAGCTTTGGGATGGGCACTCAGGAAGAATCGAAGGTATAAGGGGAAACCACCAAGCTTGTTAGATCCCTAAATCAATTCTGGTGATCAAAGAGGTAACATGAACAGAGTTTCTTTTCACACTATTTGTATATTATAAACTAAGGAGAAAACTATCACTATTTGAAGCAGTATTCAAAGAAATATATAGGTAAGAAAAAATCTTTCTCAATGCCAAAAAAAAAAAAAAAAAAGATTCAATACAAAAAAGTGTGTGAACAGCCATCAGTTCCAAGGAACTTCAAGTGAAATATGACCATGACCATAGGTCATGCCTGTAAACCCACTAGTATTCAGAACTCATGGAGGAGTTTAGAGATGCTGCTCATCAACACAAAGGGACTCTAGGGATCTATCATTCTAGACATCACATAAGCTCAGTATTTTTTTTTACTGTTGTTGTTGTTGTTGTTTGTTTTTGGTTTTTGAGCCAAACCCAGCAGTGCTGGGGGGTTACTTCTGGCTCTGCACTCAGAAACCACTCTTGGCAGGCTCAGGGGGCCATATGTGATACTAAGGATCAAATCCAGGTCAGCTGTGTGCAAGGCAAATGTCCTACCTACTGTGCTATCTATCGTTCTAGCCCCTCAACTTATAGTTTGAAGCAACAAGGAGCCTGTATCCAAAGAATATGAGTGAGTCTTCCTTAAATTCATACATAGAAGATATTTTGATACATAGAAGAGTAAACTTTCTTTTTAAATTGTACCCAGATGGGCAAAGGTTGGACCCATATTTCTATGCTCATAGGGCATTTATGTTTGATTGTTAAGAAAGAGCTATTTGGGCCGGCCGGGCGGTGGCGCTAAAGGTAAGGTGCCTGCCTTGCCTGCGCCAGCCTTGGACGGACCGCGGTTCGATCCCCCGGTGTCCCATATGGTCCCCCAAGCCAGGAGCAACTTCTGAGCACATAGCCAGGAGTAACCCCTGAGCGTCAAACGGGTGTGGCCCAAAAACCAAAAACCAAAAAAAAAAAAAAAAAAAAAAAAAAAGAAAGAGCTATTTGGGGCTGGAGAGGTGGTACTAGAGGTAAGGTGTCTGCCTTGCAAGCACTACCTAAGGAAGGACTGCGGTTCGATCCCCCGGCATCCCATATGGTCCCCCCAAGCCAGGAGCGATTTCTGAGTGCTTAGCCAGGAGTAACCCCTGAGCATCAAACGGTGTGGTCCAAAAAAACAAAAAACAAAAAACAAAAAAAAACAAAAAAAAAAGAAAGAAAGAAAGAGCTATTTGTGGAAATAAAGAGATGCTACAGAAGGCAAAGTTAAGGTCCCCTATGCTGTAACCACAAGGCACAGAGAATAAAACATTAGGAAACCTTGCTCAGCAGGGATAAAAGGGCCTTAATCCATGGAAGATTCCCATCTATGCAGTACACTTGGGTGTTTACCAAGTGTGCAGGCTTGGATTTCAGAATCACCATGAACTTGTGGGAGCACTGTTCTCTCCTCATACCCCTAGTTTGGCACAGAGTGGGGTTTGAGGTTTACCATGGTTCATGAGTACATGTAAGATACTTAAACTACACATTTAGTTTCCAAGCCTACAAGTATTTATTCCTGATAAAGATCATACATGCACTTTCCAGAAGTGGAGTTCACTTACCCTCTTCCTTAGTTTACAATGGCCCTGTGATCAACAGAATGCTGTGGAAGAAACATTAGGTGACTTAAGCCTTGGAATTCAGTGCAACTGCTCTTTTTAATTGCCTTGGTAAATGTAACCATTTACTGGACACACTATGTAAAAAGAGAATTAGCTAGATAGACCCAACAGTTCCCACCATCTTTGCAAAGGAGCCAGGAAAGTGAGTGATGTCACCCTAAATCTGTTGTCAACTCTGGGCAATGGTGTGCCAGGCCACCCAAGTAAACCTCAATGTGAGCCAAGGATAAACTGTACCCAAATAATCCAATTAGGATTACAAACTCTGAGTAAATCCATAGTTTGTGTGAAAGTGTGTATATACTTGTTTTAAGCCACTATAATTTGGGGTTCTTTGTTACATGGCAGTAAACGACTAACATAATTATTCATCAATTCATGGATTAAGTCCTTTCTATAGTGACTGGTTTGATTATATAGTCATGCAGAATAATTTAAATATTATCCCATCCAATAAGAAACTGGAGATGGCTGAATAGCCTCCAACCTACTCCTGGTTATTCCTTATTTGATGTGTGAACCAAGAGAAGTGAGTCCATATCTGTGGCTCTCCTAACAAAAGAGGAACCATTAGAATGACTCAAATGACTAGAAGGAGGACTGAATCAAACCAATGAAAAAGCATATTTAAAAATCAGTGGAAATTACTTAAAAAATAATAAGTCCAGTTATTATAAAATGTTGAGTATATTCCTACAATTAGACCCAGATTTTTTAAACTTGTAACCACTTTTGTCCCCCAATTTTATGAGACCCCAAGTAAATAAAATAAAACCTTTACTTAAAATATTATAAATTTATTTTAAAATAATTTTTTTGTGATTCCCACACTAGGTGATGTATTGGCATACAGGACTGCTACTAGTTTAAAATCCTAGGCTTTAGCCATTATCTGATTTCTTAAAATACTAGTTGTTTCTTTTTTTCTCTTTTTTTTCCCTCTTATTTTGTACCCCATTCTATTGCTTTTCTTGCCTTCAAACAAAACAAATACATGCCTCGATTTTTCTAGCTCTGCCTCTTAAATAGAAGGGGAAACGAGGGTTCCAGGACCAAACAGTTATGTGATCACTAATAGTAAGCCAGACAAAGAGGGGTCCACCTACTCTAGCAGCCCGCGGGGTGATTGTGGGGTATAAGGGTTATAGAAAGGGAACTGGAATGGGGGGAGGACATAGTTGGTGATGAGTATTCCCCTGACCCAATGTTAATATGTATCTAAAATACTACTGTGAAAGATATGTAAGCCATTATGGAAAAATATGTTTTTAATTAGAAACTTTTTTTGACTTACATGTATTATTATATCAATTATATTATATGTTATGTTATGTCACTATATTATGTTATGTTAGTTTACCTCATTATGTTAATTAATTTTGTCTTTTGAATAAATTCTTACAAAAAAAAAGAAAAATAGAAAAAAAATACTAGTTGTCTTCTTACTCTTCCTTTTGATAGATTCTTTGCCCTACTAATTGGCCTTTCATTAAGAAAGGAGTTCAAATTATTTACAATTTTCTACATAAAAATATTACAGAAAGACACCAATTTTTAATCAAAAGTATGTCAATATGAATATTAAAATAGGCATTTTGGGTCTGTAAATGTGATTTTTATTCTATTTTAACTGCTATTCTAAAATGCCAGGGTACAGTTAACACTATCATCTGCATTCTGTAAATTATAAGAAAATATCCTCATACACAATTTCTAATTTACAGGTTTATGACAAATTCTAGCAGCTGACAAATTGGACTTGAAAGTGTGCCTAAGAATGATAGAAGACCACTATTATCACTATCATAATTGTATACCTATTGCATCAAATCTGACATTTTAGTTTAATATATTTTGCTGAAAGAACATACCATTTTATAGCCTCCTAGTGAAATCAAATCCACCCAGATGTATTCACTTTTCGAAATAATTCACTATAAGGTTTTAAAGCTGCCATCTAGTTTTTTCCTTTTCTTTTTTTTTCTCAAAAGATTGATGCCCTAGTATTCGTTAATTCCACAGGAGCTCATAATGGGTCACTGAGTCAGTGGTGAGCACCTCCATTAACAGTATTAATTTACACTGTGTCACCTTAATGACATTTTGTCATAGCTACCTTTCCAGACATTTTTATGGCTATTCAAAAGTGATATAACAACTTTTGAAGGCATTAAGAAAAATTAGTGGAAAAATTTCAATAAATTGAATGTCACTATTACCAAGACTATGCTATAGAAGAGAATAAGAAGAAAGTAAAGATGAAAGCTACTGGTATGACTTAATTTAAAGAAGACTTTGCTCTGGAAAGGCCATTTCATCAATAACCCTTTCTCTGTCCAATGAGTATTCATGACAACAGGAAGTGATCAACAGCAATAAAGAGGCAAAATGAAACTGCCTACCTTATTGCTTACATAGTACTTTTTAAGTAAATAGATACTGTAGATATACTTTTCATCATAAATAAAAATATTTTCTTCAAATCATATCAGGTGATTTATTTTCACTAATTAAATATAAGAAATCAAAAGGTCTTAAACACGGAATTAGCAAAACTATCGTAAGTCTTTGTAGCATGATCTTCCATACAAAATCTGGCAATTATGATAATGCTGATACTTTTATCAATGTAAATATTCCCATAAATTTAAAAATTCTCCAGCTACCTCGAGTATTCTCAAAAGCCTCCCTAATGCTTATTAAAGAACCCCAAATACTGATATACTAAGCATAAATATACAAATATACAAAACCACAATAACATAACTAAAATATTTTTAAAAAGTAAGACTGAGAAACCATACTTGCAAATCAACTTTCTGCAATCATAAATATCTTCAGACCATTATGGAAATTTTTTACAATGCAAATGATAAAACATGCAAGAAATACAAGAGAGAGTGATACATAAGTAAAAGGAATGGAAAACTGGTCAAAGTTGACAACAGACAACTACATTTTCACTTACCAGATTAGCAAAAGATATATCATTTATTGAAACAGTAAAAGGAAAAAGGTACTCACACATACTATTATATTGAATGAATTAGCACCTTTGAAAACAAGGATTTGGTAAGATAATTAGAAATTAAGGATGTAGAGAGACTCTGAGCTACCCTCTCATCAACAGCAACTATTTTTTGGTAAGATTTTTTACTGTGTATGCTGGGGATTTATCCAGATTAACTATCATTGAGTCATATATGTGTGTGTATAAGTGCGTGAGGGATATAAAGAAAGAATATCCATTAATAGATTGTTTCCATAAATTACTGTGAACATATAAAATATTTATCAAGTAGGATTATCTCCATAAATATTTCTATATATACAACATGCAACTGGTCAAAGATAAGGTCTGCATAAAATCTATTCACAATGTGTTATAGAAAAGTATGTACTTAGGGGGCTGGAGTGATAGCAGATAGCAGAGGTAGGGGTAACCACCCCACCAAGCAAGCAGACAACCCACAATGTAACCAGGTCAATTCTTGGAATCCCATATGGTTCCCCAAGCCTGCCAGGAGTGATTTCTGAGCACAGAACCAGGAATAACCCCTGAGTGCCTCTGGATGTGGCTAGAAAAACAAAACAATACAAAAAGAAAGTAATTTAGGACTGATGGTAGGAGACAGCTGAAAACTTTTGTACAATGCTAAGCTAAAGGAAATAAATTCTTCTGAACTCCTGAAATCATGGGTGGGTAGAAATGGGTACCAGATCCTACTTAGGGCAACTAACTACTCAAGGGTTAAAAATAATTCTAAGATTCTAATAGTCTCACTGGTTTTTGTTCTTGATTACATGACCAAGGAGCCAAAGTAATGTAATTGCTATTAAAATCTAACTGTTGGAAGAATTCCCAGAACTTTTTTGTTTGTTTTGTTTTTGTTTTGGGGCCACACCCAGTAATGCTCAGGGGTTACTCCTGGCTATGTGCTTAGAAATTGCTTCTGGGTTGGGGATCATATGAGACGTGGGGGATCTAACCTCAGTTGTCCTAGGCTAGTGCAGGCAAGGGGGATGCCTTACAGCTTGCGCCACTGCTCTGGGCCCTAATTCCCAGAACTTTTTTTTTTTTTTTTTGGGTCACATCCAGCAGCGCTCATGGGTTACTTGGCTCTATGCTCAGAAATCACTCCTGGCAAATTCAGGAGACCATATGGGATGCCGGGATTCAAACGACCATCCTTCTGCATGCAAGGCAAATGCCTTACCTCCATGCTGTCTCTCCACCCCCAATTCCCAGAACTTCTTTTTTTATTTTTTTTAATTTTTTATTTTTAATTATGAGAACAAAGATGCAAAGAAAGAGGACAAGGTAAAGTTACAGTGGAAGGACAATCACCCATAAACAGAATTCTCAGTAGTCCCATTGCTGATATCTTAACTTTGAACTTTCAGCCAAAGAACATTAAGAAAAATAAAACAGAACCTATGTACAATTGCTTTGTCCCTCAAGCCCCCAGATTGTAGTACATAATATTTCTTAGCAGCACACAAAGTAATCTAAAGACATAACACTTATGTAACTCCTTAAACATTGAAGGCAAAGTACTTTTTTACATTTCCATGCATATGCATATTAGTTTAAGTTAACCTCAAAAGTTTAAGTGGTTTGTTTCTCTTAAGGATTAGAGTCAAAGGAGCACAGTAAAAACGGTATTAGAGTGGCAATTATTGTTTGCACAGGCCCACCAAAATATGAGGGACATGAAATGGAAAAGCTTTGGCCTAAATACAAGGAGACCCTACCCCTGAAGTTTCCTAGCATAAGACCAACTCTAGGCTCCAGGCAAACTAGTTTGTCCAATCCAGGTCATTGTCTGTAGTGCCAATACACTTTTATTTTTCACCCAGTCTTTGTTGTTGGTATCATGTTTCTGTATTAAAGATCATGGAATCTGCATCTCCTATATTGCAGTCAGGATGGTGCAGAGTGTCCTCTCGTTTCACCTCACAATTAAAGGGCAATGCAGAGAACCCTGTCCTGTAAGCAGGTCGTTGTTGTTGTCAAGTCTTCTTAGTGTTAAGGGAAGTCTCTTTTGAGCAGGTCGATGTCAGAGCCGTGGTAGTGTCTTCCTGGTAGAGGATTGCTTCCAGGTGTTGTTATACAAAAACCTTGGATGTTTCGTAGATACCTTCCCTGGTTCAGGGGTGAATGGAGGATGCCCACTCTTCTGAGGCCTGTGCCAGGTCATTATATCAATGTTCAGGGTGTAAGGCCCCATTGTACTATGAGATTTGTGTGTTCTGATCTCTAATAGATAAGAACTTATTTGTATGTATAGTATTTTCCCATTTTAATGTGCCTATGCAAACAAGGAATAATGCCACGTGGCATTGTCAGCTCATATGGGGGCCATAAGAACAAGTCCAAAAATCCCCATGACATGGTTCAATCATAAGCATTAAACTGAGAGACTCTTCCACCAAAAATCCTTATTGAACAGCTCATAGAGAGAAGACAAGATAAACAGTGGATAGAATCGTCACGGTAAAAGAATATTTAGAAAGAGTTATATATTTAGAAAGAGTTATAGCTGTTAAAGAAAATACACAAGGTCAGAATCTGTTGGAGAAGGAGGTCAGTCTTGGTGCCTAACAAATTAAAGACCTGAGGGTAAAGAGGGTTAATTAAGGGGAAGATAACGAATCTTGGGTGTTGTTAAAAAAGTATATATGTCGTGCGGGAGCATTTTCGCCCGCGCGCTTTTCAAGATGAATAATAGTAAGAATTCCCAGAACTTTTAAAGGAAAATATAAAATTGGCATTGGAACTCACATACTGAGGTATCTGGTGATCAAAAGAGTTAATGACATTCTCAGAGAAGAGAGTAAAGCCCAAGATGTATTGACACTTGAGAATTCAAATGACTGCCTTTAGTGTTTTGAAGCCTGTGTGGGTGGACCTTTCACCTAAGTTGAAAAAGACTTTGATGTGTGATGTTGAATAAGAATGAGCGAACATTTTCACCTGGAACAACTTTATATGATTTAGTTATGGCTACAGATTTAGATATGAATATTTTTTCCATTTAGACTGCTGTCTTAAAAGAAATCTTATAGACCCTAGATGGACCTGGGTTTGATACCAAGATCCCATATGGTCCCCCAAACCTGCCAGGAGTGATTTCTGAGTGCAGAGCCATGAGTAATCTCTGAGAGCCCCAGGGTATGGTCAAAAAACAAAAATAAAACCAAAACCAAAATAAGTTTTATAGAGATAAAATGCTTATTTTACATAAGAAGGGGTTTATTGGGGCCAGAGAGATAGCACAGCAGTAAGGCATTTGTTTTGCATGCAGAAGAATGGTGGTTCAAATTCAGGCATCCCATATGGTCCCCTGAGCCTGCTGGGGGTGATTTCTGAGTGTAGAGCCAGGAGTAACCCCTGAGTGCTGCCGGGTTGACCCAAAAACAAAAACAAAAAAAAAAAAAGGAGTTTATTGAAAACTTTCAATATGTCATGTGCTAATTCTAGAAGTTTACAGACTTCCCATTTTTCTGTTACATCTCAAAGTGTTATTTTATTAAAAAAAAAAAGACCTTCTCCTGATACCATCAGTTTAAATCATGGATAAATGGATAGTTGAGAGTTGAATTCCCCAATGAAATTAAAAGACAAGAGAAAAATGAGGTAGCTAACAATTTAATATAGTAAGGATGTATGTTAAATGATCTTAGTTATAAATTTGAATATTTTATATGTATACATTTATATTTATGCAAATGTTAATGGAAACAAATGAAATGTACTATACTGCACATGATATGAATACTTTTTGTATTTTGCTTTAAAAATTAACTGAAAATTTACATTTACATTTTTTCAAACAGTTATAACAGTAAGGCCTTTTAAGAATGTTTGTAATATATAGGCATAATAATTTACTTTAACTTGCTGCCTGTTGTTGAAATCAGATCCTGAAAATATGCAAATCTATGTAATATTTTGATCATATAATCTTATTATCTAAAATGAAAAACACAAAAGAAGGTATACATTTTAAAGATTTTATAACATAAAACCCACATAAATAAATAAAAAATCTTTGTGTTTTAACAAGAGGGAGAAATATAAAGCATGCAATTACTCTTCAGGATTATTTCTGAATAGTGTGTAAGTGTGTGTGTATGTGTGTGTGTTTGTATGCTTGTGTGCTAGTTTTATCTAATGTGTATTGTTGTGTAGTATCCCCAGGCACAGTCAAATAAAAGCTAATGCTCTATGGAAAAGCCTACATTTTAAATGGGTCTTGTCATTAATGCTTTATTAATCGCCCCAGGCTACATAAACCCAAAGCTGGGTGAGCTATAACAATATGACACATTAAGGTCAAATCCAATTCCTGCTGTGTTTTATGGAAGGGGCCAAATATTGAGTTAACAGCAGGAAAGCAATTTATGAGCTTTCCTTTCCATCTCCCGATTATTTGATCTAAATGAGATGGAATTTTTTTGAAATAACAAAACCCCTCTAACTAAATTAATAGAAGAATCCTGAATCAACTTCTGTGATACTCAAAATTATTTCCTCTGAGATGGGCCATGTGACTTTAAAATGTAATGAAACAAAGCTGTAGTAAAAGATAGATTTCTACTTAAATAAATTAAACTTCAAACATATTTTCAAATAAAGTTAATAACAATAGATAAAAGAGCCCACCTTTACATCAGATGTATCTCTCTGACTAGTTCTCCAAGACCTTGCAACTGAGGAAAAGGTTCGATCTGGATGGTCAAATTTTCCATCATTTGCATTGAGGAAGAAGGTTGTAAAAGGTTCCTAAGTAAAAGAAACAACAGAATTAAGTATTTGATCCTTTGATTATCTTTGAAAGCATTTTGAGGTGGAGCATGAAAGATTCCGAAAATATACCTATACAAAGAAATTAGAAACAGCACAGAAGTCCATTGTCACTCTAGTAGTCAATATTGCTTCTTTTGGGGCCATACCAGATAGTGCCCAGGGCTTATTCCTGGCTCTGTACCTGGTGCTCAGTGAACTATATGAGGTACCAGGGATGGAAACTGGATTGGTCAATTCTAAGAAAGTGTTCTATTTGCTGTACTTTATACTGCCACGTTGTTTCTTGGGCTTCAAAAGAACAATAAAACAATGGCTTTCTAGCTGCTAGAACCTGATTTCTCTAAGCTTTTAATCTAAATGTGTGACACTGTCAATTCTTAACTCAGGCTTTTTTCTCAGTATGACCATATGCAGTAGCAATGCAATAAAATGTTACTCAACACTTCACTAAATGTAGAGCTAGGTAGAAAATACTCATCTGAGGTTCTCTGTGAAAGTCAACTAAAGTGCTTATCTAATTTTTTGGTCTAGAAGCTTTTCAGTAGTACATGGGAGACTGAGGACCATTCCCAGTGCTACCTTGTCTAGGCTGTGCCGGGCCAGACAATTGAACCTAGTGATACACTTAACTGTTAAGAGTCCAACAGGGCCATACAGGGGTGCTCAGGATCCCCCTTGTGGTGCACGTAGTGCCAGTGGAGAATGCCAGGTATGATCTATAATACCCTTTTTGAACTATTGCCTTCAGGTTTAGGATTATTTATTTATTTTATTTATAAACCTTTATTTATATACCATGATTACAAGCATGTTTGTAGTTGGGTTTCAGTCATAAACAGAATACCCCCCTTCACCAATGCAACATTCCCACCACCATGCCCCCCTCACCCCAACCCCTGCCTGAATTCGAGACAGGATTATTTCTTATTTGAACCACCTCAGCTGAGTTCAGGCTTAGCCCTGGCTCTGCACTTGGGGATCAATCCAGGAGGGACTCTAGGAACAGTAAGTGGTGGTAAAGATTCAAATAGAGGTCAGATACATGCAAGGCAAATGCCTTAATTCTAGTACTATCTTTGGCTCTAAGATATTTGTTTAAAATGCAAATGATGAAGGAGCAGAGAGGTAGCAGCAGTGGGCTGGAGAACACAATTTTCTGTTGGAGGCCTGGATTATTCTCTGAAACTATATAGTCCACCTTATACCACTAGGAGTGATAACTGACTACCGAGTTAAGTGAAGTTTCTGAGCACAACAGTTGTGGCTCCCAAAGCCATAAAGAGAATGTCTAGATTACTTAAATTTGTTTTATAGGAGCCTGACTGATTTGGAATTTACTTATTTCTTAATTCTGATCTCTCACCATCCATTATTTCACTTCTATAATCTTACCACACTGCTTTCAGTTTTTGTCCTTTCCTTTCTCTGGTAAAAGTTTATCCCTTTGATTCATTATTTTTAATTGGTTAAACAGTTCTTATCTTTTTTTTTTTAAATAAAATCTTTATTTAAGCACCATGATTATAAGCATGATTGTAGTTGGGTTTCAGTCATAAAAAGAACACCCCCCTTCACCAGTGCAACATTCCCACCACCAATGTCCCCCCATCCCCGCTCCTTCCTAGCCCCTGCCTGAATTCGAGACAGGCATTCTACTTTTCTCACTCATCTAGAAATACTGTTTAAAATCATGTTTTAAATCTCAAGATTTTGTTTTCCACTAGAAGACTTTTCTAGATTTGCCAAGTTAAACAGTATGCTCTAAGAGCAGCATATATTTCCTCAAACATCAAAGAAGGGTTTGTCACATGATTTCAATTTACTGTTAACTTGCCTCTTTTTTCTAAATAGGCTCCCCAATACTTAGAACTCTCCCAGTTAGAAATTGCTTCATGTCTAATTGGTAGGGAAGAAACAATAAGGTAAAGTAAGTAAAAATAGGACTAGATAAATGCTAGTCCTTTAGTCTATAACCATTACCTTATGATAACATATCTCTGTTGAAATCTAGGAATAATTTTATCACAATGTCCTATTGTATTTAACTTTATGCTTTTACTTTAGTATTTATGTTGAAGTGGCATTATTTCTGATATGAACGAATATGCTTTCAAATTTAAAAGGATTAAATAACTTGCTCTGACAACATTTCTTACTAATCAGTAAATTTAACAAAGATGAATGGATATGTATTTTCTCTTCAAGCCTCTTAAAATAGCATAAGTGACAATTCACCTTTAAGTTTAATAATGGTAATAAATATATGTCAATAAGTGAGAGAAGTAGAATGTCAGTCTATAATACAGGTGGAGGGGAGGAGGGGGATTGGGGACATTGGTGATGAGAATGTTGCACCGGTGAAGGGAGTTGTTTTTTATATGACTGCAACCTAACTACAATCATCTCTGTAATCAAGGTACTTAAATAAAGATATTATTAAAATATATATATGTAAAATATTCATGAATGTTTCAAGTATACAATTTTTTGTCAAGCTCTTAGATCTATACAGTATTACGTTATTTCTTTACACTCCCTCTTCTATCCTTTGCCTCTAGTCATAGGTCTGGTTGTTGAGCAACCTGAATTTGTGAGGAAACAGGTTATCAGTTTTATAAGCTTGTAATGCATCACCAATATTTTTTTTCAGTGTCAAATGACAGAAAAGTATGATGAAAGAGACAGTTGAACAATGATATATCAGTATGTAGGTAAGAAGGGTAGTGGGGTGGATATCAGTCATCCACATGAGAAGACAGAAACTCCATGTTGTGATTGAATATTTTAAGTGATCTAAAAGATATTACCAAAAACTAGTTAAAAAATAAATCATGAAATGCTTCTACTAATTGGCATGCTTCAGAGATTTAAAATTCATTGTTGAGGCATGGTGGTCAATACAGTATATCTCACTATAAAACTAAATAATTTAAATGAGTCTATAAAATTTTTGAGAAGTAGTAATAATAGTTGAATACTTTTATAGATCTAAGTTTTAATCTTGTTTGAACCATTTACCTCTCTTAGACAAGTCACTTAAACTTGAGTGATTGTATTAAGTAACTATATCTCAGTTCCTTTATCTATGTCAGGGGTCTCAAACTCAATTTACCTGGGGGCCACAGGAAGCAAAGTCGGGGTGATCCTTGAGTGCAAAGTCAGTAGAAAACCTTGAACATTGGGGGTGTGACCTAAACAACTAAAACAAAACAAAACAAAACAAAAGAAGAATTCCTCTAGGGCAGGGCCACAAAATGTTGTATGGAAGGCCATTTGCGGCCCGCGAGTTTGAGACCCCTGACTAGGAATGACAATGCCTTGAGGGCAACTGTATGAAACAAATAAGCTAAATAATATTGAGAAAGCTTGAACTATCTCACCTGACTCACTTATAAAGCTTATCAGCTTTGTGCACTGTACAAAAGCTCACTACTACTCCCCCCCGACCCCTAGACTGATATTTTACTGTACAGCCCACTTGGCCATATTCATCTCTGTATTCTCACCACAAGTATAAGCATAGTTCTTGGCTTCAAGTGTTTAATAAATGTTTGCTGAGCCCATCTAAACAGACAAGGTATTGTCAGAATACGGGGGAAGCTACATAAGTGTAAGCTGGGTTAGCTAAAAAGTTATCTTTGGAATTTACTTTTTCATAATTCTAGGGTATAAATGTATGGAATTTATTCTTTCTCTGAAGGCGATAGGAATAGATAAATTTAGAGGAACCAGACAGTCTCTATGACTCTGAACCTAAACAGATGAAACTGAAGATCCACTAACAAGTGTAACATCTGACCTCTTATTAACCATGCATAATCCAAGTTCTAATCCAAAGGTTTTTTCAGTTCTGATCAAAGACATGCCAATAATTGCAGAGATAAGAGGTTGAGTATGGTGAAAATATATCTGAAATCAAATAATTACTTTAAGTTTCAATCATTAAGTTTATAAATTTGGTGGCACCTCAAAGCAGAGCATATTGTATAACCACACATCTAGTGGTTTTAAGTAACTTATAAATACATCTGATTAACTATTCTATGATCATGTATAGTATTACATGCATTTATTATTAAAAACCTCCAGTCACTAAGATTGAGAACTAATATAAATTGACAACCTATTTGTTTATAAGTGAGTATTAATCTCTTGAGATTCTTTTACTGAAGGAATTTCCTTTTTTCCATGTGTTTTTATTTCCCATTAACTTCAAAATTTTTCTTTTGCACTTGACTCATGCCTGATAGACGAGAATAATCACAGAACATTATTAGTTTTAGAAATTTTCATTCTTAATTTAACACACATTGACTTTGTTTCCTATGTGTGAATCACCATATTTGATTTATATGTGTTTATCACAGACTACATTGTACTAGAAAAACTTTGGTTTAGAAGATAAGAAGCCCAAACTAATAAATATTAAACAATAATTTTGGTTGGTTTCTCAAAACTGCAACATAAATGGTTGATGACAAGTTTCCTTCTAATTTTATCTCTGCTAAGGTCATTTTTCAGCTTTCAATCCCCTTTCAGAGCTAGAAAGCTAAACTAACCTGGCCAGCACTGAGAAATACCTGACCTACTGAATTTCATCATAACCTTTAAGAATTGTCAGTTTTCCTTTTAGTGTTTTTAGTTAATTATAGTCTCTTTCCAGGGAAATTGCATCCTATTCCCCTGAATGTTTTCTCTTCAGCTTACATATATTCTTCTAGTTTAATGAGTTTTGTTCCATCATTATATAAACATTTTTATTCTAGTTCTCTTATTCTTCAATTGAAACAAACACCATTCAGGGATAACATAGATAGTGCTTGGCATGGTAATTATATAAAAGAAATGTATTTTGATATGATCTAAGGCAAATAAAGGCTGAAGGAAAGGGGCTAAGGGACATGGGAGGGGTTTCTTTTTAGGCTTAGCACTGTCTTATATCAGCTAAGTCAATCCTCACTATTATCCTTAAGAGTAAATCTAATTACTCTTGTTTTATCTTGGAAAAATTTAGGATCACATTCTAAAAAATAAAGGGGACACCATTTTTAAATTGGATTTAGCCTAATTTGTTGCTTATTTCCTAGCACTGCTTTTGAAAGAACCCAAGGGTTCAAAATCTTTTTAGTCTCAATAAACCTTTAAATAAGGCTTTTAATAAAGAATACATCATCTTTCTCTGTTAAATATACCCTGTACTTAAGCATTATTAAGATAGACATATTTCATTCAGCAGCATTGTTTCTTGGTTTTAATTACAGCACTTAAAAAGTGCTTCCAGAGTGGGGCCCGACTGTGAGAAACTGTGAGTGCTGCCTGTGTGTGTTTGTCTCCCGTCCTGTCTCCTAAACCACTTGGGAGTGGGCTGAAAGGGCCCAGAAAATTCACTCTCCCAGAGTCTCCAGAAGAGCACAGCTGCTCTGCTGTGCTACGCAGCCATGTGCTTTTTCTAAGGAAAGAAGCCACTGCCACAAGAAGAAAAAACCACACTAAGAACTGAGCTGGATCACTGAAGCCCAGGATCTCTCCTCGGACTGTCTTCTCTGCTGCGTGATGGGGCCTAAGATTTGATCCTGTGTGAGGCTTCATCCACAAAGGGCTCCCCTTCCTAGGAGGCAAGTCGAACAACCCAGAAAGGGCGGAGCCAGGGAAGCATGGCCGGGTACATCATTTAGGCAATGAAAACCACCATAACACGTAAAAAAATCCACAATACAAGTGTGACAATGGGGAAACAATGCAGGCCAGCACCAGAAATAGAGAATGAAGATGACAATTCTGACGACCAGAAAATGGCCAACCAACTAATCAATCTCTCAGATAAGGAGTTTAGAGAAGAAATATGGAAGATGCTCAATGAACTCAAAGAAACCATGGATCGAGTTGAACAGAACACTAATAAGAACCAAGAAAATATGAAAACTCCAAACTGAAATAACAGGTCAAATAACAGGCCTGAAAAACTCAGTAAACAAATTGAATGACAAAATGGATACGCTCTACAACAAGCTAACAGAAGCTGAGAATAGAATTGCTGCTGTGAAGGATGAGATAAATAACAACTCCATACAGTGGGAGAAATTGGAAAAAAAACTTAAAGCAAATGAACATACAATGGAAAAATTAGTCAAAGAATGGAAACAGATGAAAATAGAAGTCTATGATAAGCTCAACAGAAACAACTTAAGAATCATTGGAGTCCCAGAGACTCAGGAAGAAAGTTTCCAGGAAGAATCAACAGCCAAGAACATCATTAAAGAGAAACATCCAGAGCTAAAGAATATATGCGATCAAATCCTGCATGCTCAAAGAGTACCAACCAAAAGAAACCCCAGAAAAAATACCCCAAGGCACATCCTAGTCACAACGACGAATCCCACAGATAGAGACAGAATTCTGAAAGCAGCAAGATCAAAAAGGAAAATTACATTCAAGGGAACATCCTTGAGATTTACAGCAGACCTGTCAACAGAAACACTCAAGGTCAAAAAGCAGTGGTGGGACATATTGACAAAACTCAATGAAATAAATACTTCGCCTAGAATAATGTACCTAGCAAAACTCACTTTTTAATTTGAAGGAAGAACACATGGCTTCACAGACAAACAACAGCTCAGAAACTTTACAGACTCAAAACCAGTCTTAAGAGAAAAACTGAAAGACCTAATTTAAGACAAGACTGACCAAAAGACACACCAAACTTCAATATAAAGATGGCATTAAATTCCAGGACAATTCTTTCTCTCAATGTCAATGGACTAAATGCACCAGTTAAGAGACACAGAGTGGCTAAATGGATCAAAAAACTCAATCCAACCTTCTGCTGTCTACAAGAAACGCACCTGAATAGTCAGAACAAACATCGACTGAAAATAAAAGGCTGGCGGAAAATATCCAAGCAAACAACATCAATAAAAATGCCGAGTGGCCATACTAATATCAGATGATGCAAACTTTATACTCAGGAAAGTTGTAAGGGACAAAGATGGACATTTTGTATTAATCAAGGGATATGTACAGCGGGAAAAAATCACTCTCTTAAACATATATGCACCAAATGAGGAGCAAGCAAAATATATAATACAATTATTGACAAATCTGAAAAATAATATCAATAACAACACAATAATTGTGGGGGACCTCAACATGGCTTTGTCAACACTGGATAGGTCAACCAGACTAAAACCCAACAAGAATATACTAGACCTGAGAAGAGAAATGGAAGAAAGAGGCCTAGTACACACATATATAACTCCATCCTCAGAAACCTGGATACACATTTTTCTCCAATGTACATAGGACATTCTTCAGGATAAGACTACATGCTAGCACATAAAACATACCTCCATAATATCAAAAGGATAAAAATTTTGCAGGCTATCTTCACTGACCACAAGGTTCTGAAATTATTTGTGAATTCCAAAGGGACACAGAAGAAAAACTTTAACACCTGGAAGTTAAACAGCCTCATACTGAATAAACAGTGGGTCCGAGATGAAATCAAAGAGGAAATCAAAACTTTCCTGGAAACAAATGATAATAAAGACACAAACTATCAGAACTTATGGTACAGAACTTATGCTAAAGCAGTACTGAGAGAAAAATTTATAGCTTTGCAAGCACACATCAGGAAGGAAGAAGGGGCCTGCCTGAATAGCTTAATGATGCAGCTCATAGAATTAAAAAGTGCTCAAAAAAAAAAAAAAAAAAAGAACCAAATATAGAGAGACAGAAGGAAAACAAAGTTGAGAGCAGAAATCAACAAAGTGGAAACCCAAAAAAACAATCCGAAAAATCAATGAAAGCAATAGTTGGTTCTTCGAAAAAATAAACAAGATTGATAGACCACTTGCAAAACTAACAAAGAAAGAGAGAGAAATAACTTGATAACGCATATTAGGAATAAAAAAGGAGAGATCAGTACTGATATGGCAGAGATTCAAAGGGTAATCAGAAACTACTTTGAGAAACTCTATGCCACTAAAAATGAGAACCTGGAAGAAATGGATAAATTCTTGGACTCTTATAGTCTTCCACAGTTGAATGAAGAGGATGTAGCATATCTAAACACCCCCATCACTATTGGTGAAATTAAATCAGTAATCAAATATCTGACCAAAAAGAAAAGCCCAGGCCCAGATGGATTCACTAATGAATTCTTTCAAACTTTCCAAGAGGAACTACTACCAATCCTGGCAAGACTCATGAAATCAAAAAAAGAGGAACACTTCGAAATAGCTTTTATGAAGCCAGCATCACCTTGATACCTAAACCGGACAGAGATGCTATGAAAAAAGAAAATTACAGACCAAATATTGCTGATGAATGCAGATGCAAAGATCCATAACAAAATCCTGGCAAATAGGATTCAATGCCTCATTAAGAAGATCATCCTCTACGATTATGTAGGTTTCGTCCCAAGAATGCAAGGATGGTTTAACTTCCGTAAATCTATCAACTTAATACACAACATCAACAACATGAAAAATAAAAATCACATGAACATATCAAAAGACTCAGAGAAAGCATTTGATAAGGTCCAACACCCATTCTTGATCAAAACTCTCAGCAAGATGGGAATGAAAGGAACTTTCTCAATATAGTTAAAGCCATCTACCACAAGCCAGTGGCAAATATTATCCTCAATGGAAAAAAACTAAAAGCCTTCCCTCTATATTCTGGTACAAGACAAGGCTATCCTCTCTCACCACTCCTATTCAACATAGCATTGGAAGTACTTGCTATAGCGATTAGGCAAGAAAAAGATATCAAGGGAATCCAGATAGGAAAGGAAGAAGTCAAGCTCTCGCTGTTTGAAGATGACATGATACTCTACTTAGAAAACCCTAAAGACTCTACCAAAAAGTTTCTAGAAACAGTAGATTCATATAGCAAGGTGGCAGGCTACAAATTTAATACACAAAAACCACTGACCTTTCTATACACCAATAGTAATAAGGAGGAAATGGACATTAAGAAAACAACCCCATACACAATAATGCCACACAAACTCAAGTATTGACAAAAAATGTGAAGGACCTGTACAAAGGAAACTATAAAATTCTGCTTCAAGAAATAAGAGAGAACATGTGGAAATGGAAACGCATATCCTGTTCATGGATTGGCAGGATTAACATCATCAAAATGGCAATACTCCCCAAAACATTGTACAGATTTAATGCGATCCCTCTAAAAATACCCGTGACATTCTTCAAAGAAGTGTATCATGCACTTTTGAAATTCATTTGCAATAATAAACACCCAGAATAGCTAAAGCAATAATTGGGAAAAAGAATATGGGAGGAATTACTTTCCCTAACTTTAAACTGTACTACAAAGCAATAGTTATCAAAACAGCATGATATTGGAATAAAGCCAGGCCTTCAGATCAGTGGAATAGGATTGAATTCTCAGAGAATGTTCCCCAGACATATAATACATCTAATTTTTGATAAAGGAGCAAGAAATCCTAAATGGAGCAAATAAAGCCTCTTCAACAAGTGGTGTTGGCACAACTGGTTAGCCACTTGCAAAAAAATTGAACTTATGCCCCAGTTCACATCATGTACGAAGGTAAAATCCAAATGGATTAAAGACCTCGATATCAGACCCGAAACCATAAGATATATAGAACAACATGTAAGCAAAACACTCCAGGATATTGAGACTACAGGCATATTCAAGGAGGACTGCACTCTCCAAGCAAGTGAAAGCAGAGATTAACAGATGGGAATATATTAAGCTGAGAAGCTTCTGCACCTCAAAGGAAATAGTGCCCAGGATACAAGAGCCACCACCCACTGAGTGGGAGAAACTATTCACCCAATACCCAGCAGATAAGGGGCTAATCTCCAAAATATACAAGGCACTGACAGAACTCTACAAGAAAAAATCATATAATCTTATCAAAAAATGGGGAGAAGGAATTGACAGACAGATATAGAAGAAATACAAATGGCCAAAAGACACATGAAAAATGCTCCACACCACTAATCATCAGGGAGATTCAAATCAAAAGAACTATGAGGTACCACTTCACACCACAGAGATTGGCACACATCACAAAGAATGAGAACAAGCAGTGTTGACAGGGATCTGGAGAGAAAGGAACTCTTATCCACTGCTGGTGGGAATGCCATCTAGTTCAACCTTTATGGAAAGCAATATGGAGATTCCTCCAAAAACTGGAAATCGAGCTCCCATAAGATCCAGCTATACCACTCCTAGGAATATACCCTAGGAACACACACACACAAAAAAGAATACAAAAATCCCTTCCTAGTGCTTGTCTGTCCTTCATGAATTCTTAAAGCTCTCCTCAGAGCCCTGGGAAGTGAACCCCCCAAAAACTACATTCTGAAGCTACCCAGTGAGCGAGTGAGTGAGTAAGAAATGGCTGGCTGAGAACATAAAAACCGGCTAAGCTTTGCAGAAGCCGGGTCCCCTGTTTATGACATCACGCTGGGAAAATCCAGGAAACTACGCCTGCCCAGTGGGGCGCGACTGTGAAAAACTGTGAGTGCTGCCTCTGTGTATCTGTCTACTGTCCTCTTGCGTGAGCCTCTTGGGAGTGAGCCGAAAAGAGGCTCCAGAAAACTCGCTCTCCTAGAGGCCATTTTCAGGGCGGGACTCCAGAACATAAAAACCGGCTAAGCTTTGCAGAAGCCGGGTCCCCTGTTTGTGACATCAGGCTGGGAAAATCCACGAAACTACGCCTGCCCAGTGGGGCCTGACTGTGAAAAACTGTGAGTGCTGCCTCTGTGTATCTGTCTACTGTCCTCTTGCGTGAACCTCTTGGGAGCGGGCCGAAAAGAGGCTCCAGCAGAGCACGGCTGCATAGGGAAACTACGCAGGCGTGCGCTCTTTCTAAGAAAAGAACACCATTCCAACAAGAAGAAAAAATCACACTAAGAACTGTGCTGGATCACAGAAGCAAGCATTTCTTTCTGGATTGTTTTCTCTGTTGCATGCTCGGGCCTAAGATTTGATCCAGTGTGAGGCTTCATCCATGGAGGACTCCCCTCCCTTAGAGGCAAGTCAGCCCATCCAGAAAGGGCGAGCCAGAGGAGTGTGCTGCCTGAATCATATAGCCAATGAATACCACCACAACACGTAGAAAAACCCACAATACAAGTGTGAGAATGGGAAAACAATGCAGGCCAACATCAGACTAGAGAATGAAGATGACAATTCTGATGACCAGATAATGACCAACCAACTAATTAACCTCTCAGATAAGGACTTTAGACTAGCAATATGGAAGATCCTCAACGAACTGAAAGAAACCATGGATCGAGTTGAACAGAACACTAATAAGAACCAAGAAAATATGAAGACAGAAATCACAAAACTCCAAACTGAAATAACATGTCAACTAACAGGCCTGAAAAAGTCAGTAAACGAAGTGAATGACAAAATGGCTAAGCTCTGGGACAGGGTATCAGAAGCTGAGAATAGACTTGATGCTGTGGAAGATGAGATACATAACAATTCCATGAGGCTGGAGTGATAACTCAGTGGGTAGGGCATTAGCCTTGTATGTGATGAAGCTGGGTTTGATACCCAGAATTCCATATGGTTCTCTGAGCATGCCAAGTGTAATTTCTGAATGCATAACCAGGAGTAAACCCTCAGTGCTGCTGGGTATGCCTCCCAATGTGATTCCATTTGTGCATAAGAAATATATGTATATTTGGGCCCGGAGAGATAGCACAGTGGTGTTTGCCTTGCAAGCAGCCGATCCAGGACCAAAGGTGGTTGGTTCGAATCCCGGTGTCCCATATGGTCCCCCGTGCCTGCCAGGAGCTATTTCTGAGCAGACAGCCAGGAGTAACCCCTGAGCACTGCCGGGTGTGGCCCAAAAACCAAAAAAAAAAAAAAAAAAAAAGAAATATATGTATATTTAAAGATAAATTTTCAATAGGTTTTTTAGAAGCTTTCAAATAAATATAATTTATCTGAGCATTTCCAGATTTTGTTTTGTTTTGTTTTGTTTTGGGGCCATATCCTTTGGTGCTCAGGAATCACTCTGACAGGGCTCAGGAGATCGTATGGGATGCATTTGATGAAACCTAGTTCAGCTGCATGCAAGGCAAGCACCTGAACCCTTCCTGCTGTCCTACTGCTCTAGCCCCAGTCACTATCAAATTAATAAAACCCTAGTTCTTAGAGCTAGAGAGCTACTACAACAGTTAAGATGCTTGTCTTACATGTAGTCAATGGTGGTCTGACCCCTGGCATCACATATGATACTCTGAGGATAGCCAGGTATGACCTACTCTGCCCTTCAAACACCCTATTTACAAATAACCTTAATTGTACAAGCCATTTAACTTATTGACTTGTGTGTTCTTATTTACAAGTGTATTTTTAGAAATTTTTAATTTCTAATCACTGTGAATTACAGTACTCATTATTAAGCTCCTGGCACACAATATTACAACACCAACAGCTTCACCACTGTCTACTTCCCTTCAACAATGTCCGAAATTTCCTTTCAGTACCTTAGTCTGCATCTAGAGCCATCAAACCCCCCCCCCCTCCATTGCCCTTGTGTTTCCATCCCTAATTTATGTCCCCTACCTATAATCTAGTGGCAAACTTTCTACTGAAAACAGTTTTCTTGCTCTTCACTTCTATTGTCTTTCAGGATTTGTTATTCCTTTACGATGTTTTTTATATAGATGGCATATGAGAGAGATTACATGTGAGTTTTGAATAGTTAGACTGAGTATACTGAATTATGTTTAGGTTGCCATCTAATTACTTCTGAGAGTATATCTGGGTAAGATTTAAAATAAGATAACTGAAAGTAAAACATGTCTTTCTATTCTAGCCAGTATTATTCCAGACAGACTCTAATAGTTTATCACTTGTCTTATGGCACCAATCAATGAACAGTCTTTTCAGAGTCTTATATTTTAGATTTCACTGGAAATGTGTCTAAATAATGTTTAATTTCAAGTAACAGATTTATTTGAACATAAAATTCATTATCCTGTTGAAGCAATTATAATCAATATCACACTAAATATGCTAACTGAATATAGTTAAAAATTTAAGGGCTCTTGATCTGAAAGACTTTCTGAAAGGCAAAGGGCAGAGTTTTATTTAATCTGTAATTTGTTTGTATAAATTCAGTCTTAGAGACATATATTTTAATGTAATTTCTTCTACTTTATAAATTCCTTGGGGTTGGATTTATGAAATTATTAAGGTCATTAAGTTAAATGATTAGAAAGCAATTAGAACATTATCATTATATTTAAATTAGCTGCTTGGATAAGTAAGTGCATACCCATAAAATATGTGCTGGCTATGTGCATTTCCTACTAAACAAAGTTATAGCTTGTTCTGTCCAGTACAGTAGCCACTAGTTATCCATTGAGTAACTTCAGAAATTGCAACTTTAAAATGTACTGTAAATAAAAAAATATATTTTAAATCCAAAGACTTATGTTTTCCAAGTATAAAGTATCTCTTTAACAATTTTATATTAATTACAAATTATAACATTCAGAATATACTGAGTTAGCAAATACCTTTATTAAATATGTTAAAATTTCACCTTTCAAAAACCCTTACTGTGGCTACTAGACATTTAAACCTCCTTGTAAGCAGTACAAATTCTATTTCCATTTTGCACCATTGCTGTTAGAAGGGCATATACAGGATATACAGGATATGCCATTCCATAGGAATTATGCAATCCTGAAATCCACTGCATTATGGGTTTATAATGCAAATTCTTAATATTGTCTCACCAGAAAATAAAATTAAATTAAGGATCTAAAGTAAGGATCAATTGTGATTTATGATTTGAGGGTTTTTTTTTTGTTGTTCTGTTTTTGGGCCATACCCAGTGATGCTTAGGGGGTTACTCCTGGCTATGTGCTCAAAATTGCTCTTGGCTTGGGGGACCACATAGGACACTGGAAATTAAACCGAGGTCTGTCCTGGGTCAGCTGCATCCAAGGCAAACGCCCTACCACTGCGCTATTGCTCCAGCCCGACTTGAGTATTTTTAGTTTATCAGGCAGGTAAAAAGGAACATGAAATCAAATCTTGATTTGATTGATAAGTATTTTTTTTTGTTTTGTTTTTGGGTCACACCAGGCAGCGCTCAGGGGACCATATGGAGTGCCGGGATTTGAACCACTGTTCTTCTGCAGGCAAAGCAAACACTTTATCTCCATGCTATCTCTCCAGCCCCAAGATATTGATAAGTATTTTTAAGGACTTCCACTTAATATATGCCATACATATCTGACATCAGACTAATTAGATCATAAAAAGGGACTCTTCACACATTTCAAAACACATTCTCATTCACTTTTCAGAATAATACACTTGGTAATTTTTTTTCTTTCCAAAAAATAATCACTTTTAACCATAGAATACTGATTTCACCTCCCACATCCACCATTCCTTTCTTCCACTAGTCATTGGGTTACTGTAGCCAAGCCTGTCCCACTGAATCCTGAGATAAAATTGAAAGGTCATGCTGAACCAGTGTTTTTGGTTTAAATGCCGGAGAGATAGCATGGAGGTAAGGCGTTTGCCTTTCATGCAGGAGGTCATCGGTTCGAATCCCGGCGTCCCATATGGTCCCCCGTGCCTGCCAGGAGCAATTTCTGAGCCTGGAGCCAGGAATAACCCCTGAGCACTGCCGGGTGTGACCCAAAAACCACAAAAAAAAAAAAATAAATAAATGCTTTGTAAAAATCTTCATTTCTAATAATCTTAAAAGTCCTTCTGATTATGGTGAAGTAACTAGATAAGACACTAAGGCACACAGGCCCTGTTGCTTTAAGACATTGGCCCCTGTAAGTAGTTTGGCTTTGGCTTCCTAGAGCTCTTAAAAAGTAAGCAAAAATTTAACTTTATTGGCATCCTTTTTCTAGGTTTCTGTTTTACAGCTTTGGCTGATTTTATTATTATTGGGGGGGGGGTGTTTGGGCTACACCAGGTGATGCTCAGGGATAACTCCTGGCTATGCACTCAGAAATCACTCCTGGCTTAGGGGACCATATGGGTCGCTGGGGGATTGAACCTAGGTCCTAGGTCAGCATGTACAAGGCAAATGCTCTACTGTTTGCACCACTGCTCCAGCCCCATATTTGGTTGATGTTTTTAAAAAATAGTTCTGCTTCATATTCCAGCTGAGTCCACAGGCAGTAATGACAGGGAATTTGGCTTTATAAACTTACTACTTCTGCAATTAAAGAATTGGATTTATTTATTTTCCCATTTTCTTACCTGCCTGTTGGTGATGCTAGTCTTTTAAATCCTGACCAGTAAATATTTGTGTTTTGTTTTAATCTGCGGCTAAAGTGTCAATACAGAAGCATTCAGTATTATTTCAGAAAAACTAATAACACATTATAAAAGTTTAAGATCTTGAACCAGAGAGACAAAGACAATACAGGGACTAAAGTGCTGTGTCATAACCAATGCAACCTGTTTCAGATCAGAGGCACTATCAGGAGACACTCCTGAGCAGAGGCAGGAACAGATCCTCCTAAACACCTGTGTGTGTGTATTCTCTGAAAAAAAAAAAGTCTTAAAAAGTACTGTCTAATTTAATAAAGATACTCACAATCCGAACAAGCCAGGATAAGGTTGATGTTGCTGTTGAATAATGAGTATTGTAGTGGTAGGGTGGACTTTGTTCATCTTCCCATGTCTCATAGCGCTCTGCATAAAACACGGCTCTCTTTGGGTTCAATGCACCAATTGGCTATTAAAACAACAACAAAAGAGCAATTAAAATAATAGTTTATATATTATTAAATTACATCAATGGTATAACTCTTTATTCTGTTCATATGCACTATTAGTATTTTTAACCACAAAGTATAAATTATTCTATATTTTCAGAAAGTCTAATTTGGGTTTTAATTCTATATTGTTCTTATACTTGCTAAAAATAACTTGATGGTTTATATTTACAAAGTTTTTATTATTTTACTAAAACTTTTCAGCAAATAGCAGAGGAGTGTTTTTAAACTGTTAAGAATCAGTGTTTTATGAAATTTTACTGCCTAATACAACAATCAAACTGAGTATTTGCATAAGATATTCAATGAAGAGAAAGTGTTGCAGATGATCATGTATCAAGATATTAGGAGTAACCCTTGTCTAAATTACATGCTATCCAAATTGCACCAACATGCAATTCCTGTTGCAATGTCAGGACCATTCTTTATTACACTGATGGAACATAAATCTTTTTCAAGTTATAAAAAATAACTAAGGCTGATAGAAGTAACGTAGGCAGCTCAAGACTCTTAGAAAGCAACTGCTATAGTCCTTAAATCTTCCCTAGTTGTATTAATACACTTCTATGTATAAGGGAAAGTCCTATAATAAATCTTACACTAAATTTTTCCAAATATAAAATATATATATATCTAGTAAACCAAAATGTGTTAAGTGGTTACTGTTTAAAAATATTTTTTTGGTTTTGGGTCATACCCAAAGGTACTCAGGGGTTACTTCTGGTTCTGTGCTCAGGGGTCATTTTTGGCAGTAGTCAGAGGACAATATGGGATGCAGGGAATAGAACCCAAGTTGGTCGCATGCAGGGCAAACATCCTACCTACTTTCCTATAGTTCTGGCCTCCTGTTTCAAATTTCTTAGTACATATATTCATAAACAACCTCTATGATTTCAAATAGCAAACTATCTTAGCTTAAGTTTTTGTTTGATTTTGGTTAAATGTTACAAGGAGTCCACTCATAAAACCTAATAGCACTGTTATTTTGCTTTAGATTGCATACTATACAAAATGCTTATAGAGAAAATAAAAGATTAATACTAAGTATGATATATAAGTCCTTTATTTCAAAATTTAATATTACTAGTTAAATATAAAGTTCCCCCAAGGCATAATTTTAACAAGAAAAGTAGTAGAAAATTAGTGTTTCAATGGGACAAATAATGATACACAAGAGAAAAAGATTCATTTATAAATTGCTTGTGAGCTTTTTCTTTTGGTCACAAGGGACTAATTCAAAGAACAGAATGATGTCAGCAGTTAACAGTCTGTTAGAATTTCCATAATAGACTCCTATTTGCATGGATTCATATTTTGAATATTAAAATTATTTGCATAGTGTGTGAATTTTTATTTAACTTAATTATAACTTAACAAAAATTGAATAACATAATCTTTAAAACTGTTGAAAACATATTTATATAATTTTCTATTATTTCAATTTTATATTGGTTCAATCTCTTAATTCTCAAATATTTTTATACATGTAAAGGTACTATTATTTCTTTAAATTTTAGATAAAATATTAATACTGAAAATCTGGGAGGTAAACTAATTGTAGAGTGTAGTACATTTGAGTTGTATAATTAAATTTAAATTTAACTGTTCTATTAAAGATTACTAACGTATTTATGCTATTTAAAATATGTAGATCTTCATTTAAACTTATTATTACATTTTTCAAAGCATTTAAAATATTTTATACTTTGTATTTTATTTTACATGAATAAAATATGTACACAACTCCCAAGAAATTATTTGATTTGTTATTGTTTAGTCAGGTTGTCTTCAAAAAATTTTCTGGGGTTTCCTCTAATCCTTTTCAACCTTATTCTTAACTACTTGCTTCATTCAAGTTTTACAAGTCATTTAACTTGTCTTTTACAGCATAAAATTTTGTAGAGAATAGCTGAATTGCATTAAAATCTGCATTAGTAACTAGCTAAATTCATGTTTTGTCAATTTTTTATTTAAGGCAATGAGAAGTGAATTTTATAAACTCCACATTTCCCTCCACCAATGGTCTCAGTTTTCCTTCTGTCTTTCCTGCTTCCTGCCTCTGAGGCAGAAATTATTTTTCTCTTTCTTTCCTTTTACACACAGTTCCTTGCATTATTGTTACCAAAGGATATCTTGGATATTATTTTATCTCAACACCCCAGTTATTGTCCAGAGTAATCATTTCCAAATATGATTGTCATAGTAGTGCCTTCCCTTCTTTAACTGCACTCTCCCCACTATTAATAGCAAACTTCCTACCACAGACAGGTTCTCTTGGTCTTTATGTCTATTATCTTTGGGAATTATTACTATACTGTCTTGTGATACTGCAAAAAAGGTGTGCATTTATTTTGTGCTTATTCCTCTCCCTCTGACTCATTTTGCTCAGCATAATAATCTCCAGATCCATCCATGTATAAACATTTTAGAACTTCATTTTTCATTAAGAGCTGTATAGTGTGTATATCCATTGTGCAGATGTACCATAATTTCTTTAGCTACTTATTTTACGACTATTGTTGCAATGGCTAGTGATGCAATGAACAAAGACAAGGCAGAGGGATTTTTTGCCCCTCCCCATTTTTGGGCTTCTAGGGTATAATCCTAGATGTGGTATTGCTGGATCATGCATAAGTTCAATTTATAGGTTCTCTCTTTTTTTTTTTTTTAAGGAATATCTATATTGTTTTCCTAAAAGAAAAAACCAGTCAACATTCCCAGCAGCAGCAATTGAGAGTCCTTTCTCTCTTCATAGTGCCAGCACAGGTTGGTTTGTTCACTGTAATGTATGCTAGTCTCTGTGGTGTGAGACGAATTAATGATGTGGAGCATATGCTCATATGCCTTTTGGCCACTTGTATTTCTCCTTTGTGGAAATGTCTGTTCATTTCTTCTCCCCATTTTTTGGATGGGGTTAGATGTTTTTCGTTGTTAATCTCTGTCAGTACCTTGTACACATCTTAAGATATCAGCCCCTTCGCTGATGGGTATTGGGTGAATAGTTTCTCCGATTCTGTGGTAGTCCTAGTATTCCAGTCACCATTTCCTTTAATGTAGCACCATTTGGTTATCTTCTTTTTTTACTTGTTTTATTTATGCACTGTGATTACAAAAATATTTATTGTTGGGTATATCTTTGCTTCCATTTCCTTGCCCAGTGGTGTTTCATCCCAGAAATGCCTTTAGTTTCAGTATCAAGGAGTGTTCTGCCTATATTTTTCTCATAGATCTTATGGTAAAGACTGGGCATCAGGTCTTTAATCCATTTTTATTTGACTTTTGTGCATGATATTAAAATTTATTTCTCTTTCTTTCTCCTTCCTTCTCTTCCTTCCTATCTTCCTTCCTTCTTGTTTCTGTTTTTGTTTTTGGGTCACAACTGGCAGTGCTCAGGGGTTACTTCTGGCTCTATGCTCAGAAATCGCTCCTGGCAGGCTCGGGGGACCATATGGGATGCCGGGATTTGAACCACTGTCCTTCTGCATGCAAGGTAAACAGCCTACCGCTGTGCTATCTCCCTGGCCCCTCTTCATTCTCTTCTTTTTCTCTTCCTTCCTTCCTTCCTTCCTTCCTTCCTTCCTTCCTTCCTTCCTTCCTTCCTTCCTTCCTTCCTTCCTTCCTTCCTTCCTTCCTTCCTTCCTTCCTTCCTTCCTTTTTTCTTCTTCTTCCTTCCTTTCATTATTTCCTTCTTTATTCTCTTTCTTTTTCTTTTTTGGCCACACCCACTCATACTCAGGGGTCACTCACTTCTGGAGGTGCTTAGGGGCACATATGGAATGTCAAGATTGAGCTCAGGTTGATTGCATGCAGGACAAGCACCCTATGATGTGCTATTGCTCTAGACCCTCAGTATTTCTTAAAATGACAAAAACCAAGGCAAAAACTTCAAACTGGAAGGAGTCTAAATGTCTAATATAGAACTTGTTAAATAAAATATGATATATGATATCTACTATGCAACTATACAAGGTTAGCTTAAAAATATTTCAGGATGAATTTATTCTTACCAAAAGAGTGCCTGCTATGTGTCACAAATTATTTTAGTCTCCTAAATAAGATAAAACAGCTGTTCACATGAAGTTTGTTTTCAAATGTGTATTATGTATGTATCTGCAGTCCAGCTATGCATGTTTATGGATGTGTTGTTTGTTGTCTCCAGAGGCAGAAACAAATTATCATTGCCAAATATTAAGCAAATAAGAAAAGAAATGAGACAAGTATTATGTCAATTAAATCAAAGTAATAGGATAGAAGCAACTCAAAAGCCAGTCACAGAAAATTCAGAAGTAAGAAAATTCACTACAGATGATAATGATAGTACAAGGGTTGAAAGTGATATGTTAAGAATTAGCAAGGGACACATATTAGAGAGAGCAGGAGGAGCCGAGTCATCTGACATGAGCTAAAGCCAAAAGACTGTGATTAAAGCATAGCGTAGTAGATAAGAAAAAGATTTTATAAGATGCATATCAGTTTTGTAGATCATGGAGGTGAAATAGTTTTATAAAATGTAGATAGAGGCACATCAGTTTTGTAGACCATGTCGATGAAATACAGCTTATGTTTAGTGTAGTTAAGTCACTCAGTGATTGAAACTAGAAAAGAAACAAGGACTGTGCTAGGCTTTAAGAAGTGATCCAAAGATTTCTTTTTTGGGGGAGAAGTGTATTTATATGCAATGTAGATGATTAGGTCTATATTACAATAGAAAAAAGGTTTGAATAATTTCATAAAATTTTTCTAAAATTATTTAAGCATGTACTTTTGTTTAAAGGCTCATTGAAAGATTCTGAAGCATATACACAAAACTATAATAAAAGTTCTAGTTTTGCTGACACCTTTGGAGAGTGAAAATAATGAAGACTTTAATGTTTTTTCAGTTTTACTGTCATATGAAGGATTTGAATCAACTTAAATATGAACTTTTAGTTCTCTTTTTAAACTATGTGACCCAGAAACATCTTTCAAAGTAAGTTTGACTATATTTTAGCCAACTGTAAAGTCAAGGTATTTCCAAGTAAAGTTTTGCTGTTATGGTTTTCCTGATATTGGAATCACCACATATTAAAACAAAATGAATGACTAAATAAAGAATAAAAAATATATCAAAAGGTGAGAAGCTACATTTGATAGGACACTAGCAAATTCTCTTGTATATATACACATATATGTGTGTGTCTATATATAATGGAAAAAGTGATAGCTGGTAGTAAGGGCATAGTTGAGCTTAAAATGGCACTTAAGAAACACAAGATAAAGATGTATTTGTGTAAACCTCAAATAATTTCCGACTCAAAAGAACCTATTTTTAAAGACATACTTGAGATATCTGAGAAAGCATGATTAGGACATAGTGTGGAATAATACGGGGAATGATTACAAAGTTATTAATGTGATTATGGTATTTTGATAAATAGGAAACTTTTATATTAAAGTACTATGAATAAATTCTGATCCTTAATTTATTTTAAAATTTAGTAAAATTAAAATATTGAAAGTGCTACTAATCATAACATCTAGTACATTGAGCAAATGTAAACTATTTACAAATTAAAAAATATTTTTACTTAGAAAATAACATTAAAGGGGGTAGGGAGTAGGTTACAAAAAGAAAATAACATAAAAACATATACAAAGTGGGCTGCAGAGATAGCATGGAGGTAAGGTGTTTGCCTTGCATGCAGAAGGACAGTGGTTCGAATCCTGGCATTCCATATGGTCCCCTGAGCCTGCCAGAAGCGATTTCTGAGCATAGAGCCAGGAGTAACCCCTTAGCACTGCTGGGGATGACCCAAAAACCAAAGAAAAAAAGCCTATACAAAGAAAATTACAAAATAGTCTTCAAGAAATATAAGAAGATACAAGGAAATGGAAACACACTCCCTGATCATGGTTTGGTAAGATTAGCATAATTAAAAAAGCAATACTTCCCAAATCACTGTACAGATTTAATGTAATCCTATAAGGATATCCATGATTTTTTTGATATCCACGATTTTTAAAAGAAGTAGATCAAACACTTCAGTAATTCATGTGAAACATTAGACCTCCATAAATTGCTAAAGCAATCCTTGGGAAAAATAAAATGGGATTATTACTTTTCCCAACTTCAAACTGTACTTCAAAGTAGTAGTAATTAAACTAGCATGCTATTGTAATAAAGATTTATTGTAATAAAGATAGACCAATGGAACAGATTTAACTTTTCTGAGACAGACCCCCAGGTATATGATAGGTCAATTTTTGATAAAATAGAAGGCAACACAAAGTAGAGCAAGGAAAGCATCTTCAACAGTGGTGTTGGAAAAACCGATCAGCTACATGCAAAAAAATGAACTCAGACCTCTCTTTAATGCCATGTACAAAAGTCAAAAATGGATTAAAGACATTGATTTCAGATCTGAAACCATAAGGTACAAAGAGGAAAACATAAGCAGAACTCTCCGACACTGAAGCTAAATGCATCTTCAAAGATGAAACATCACTGACCAACCAAGTGGAAAAAGAAAAACAAATGAGGCTACATAAACTAAGAAGCTTTGCACCTTAAAGGAAACAGTGACTAGAATACCAAGACTATCCATAGAATTGGAAAAACTATTCACCCAACCCCTATCTGATAAGGAGTTAATATAAGTTATTAACTTAGTAAAGCACTGGTAGAGTTATCATGAAAAAAAAATGACCCCATCCAAGACTGGGGAGAAGAAAAGAACAGACATTTCCTCAAAGAAAAAATATAGATGGCCAAAAGGCACATGAGAAAATGCCCCACATCACTAATCATCAGTGAGATGCAAATCAAAACAATGAGATATAACTTACACCATACACTGGCTCTCATCACAAAGAAAAACAACCTGTGCTGGCACTGATGCCGAGAGAAAGGGACTCTTATTTTTTTTTAATCTTTATTTAAACAAAGAAAGGGACTCTTAATTGCTGCTGGTGGAAATGTTGATTGGTCCAGCCTTTTTGGAAAAGAATATAGAATCAATAGTCCTCAAAAAAAACAAAAACAAAAACAAAAACAAAAAAACCCTAACACTTAGAAATTGATTGAGTTTTCATATAAACCATCAATATAACTCCTGGGAATATACCCTACGAGACAAAAAACTGCAGAAAAGCCTTTTGCATTCCTATATTTATTGCAGCACTATGCACAGTAGCCATAACTTGGAGACAACCTAAGTTTCTGAGAACAGATGGTGATAAAGAAACTGTGATACACTATACAATGGAATACTATGCAGCTGCTAGAAAAAAAAATGGTCTTCAAAATTACTTATACATAGATGAATATGGAGAGAATTATGCAGAGTAATATTAGTCAGAGGGAATGGGATAACTATTAAATGATGACACTCATGAAAAATAAAAAATAGTATGGTAATAATTCCCAAATAAAATAGAGATGAGTTCCAGGACAACCAGTTCAGGGTAGAAAACTTGCCAAAAATAGTGGGGAAATGAGTTAGGGCAGATAAGGGACAGTATAACAATGATAATTGAAAATTATCTCTCTGGACAAGAACTGGGTGTAATAAGTAAGTAAATATAATATACATTATATTCTTTCAGTAAAACTATTACAAACCACATTGTTTAAAAGAAAAATGAAAGGGAGTGAGTGCAGGCGAGCAAAAGAGAGAGAGGAAGAGAGATATAAGGAGGGAGGGAGATAGAAAGATAAGGAGGGAGAAGAAAAAGTATCTGCCTATCTACCATAGAGCAAGGCAGGAGAGAAGGCAGGAGAGGATGCTGGGAAGGAAACTGAGGACATTGATAACAGAAAATGAACACTGGTAAAAGGATGGGTGGTTGGCATTGTATGACTGAAAATCAGAAACAACTTTGTAACTGTATCTCATAGTGATTCAATTATAGAAAATTAAAGAAAAGAAAGTACAAAAATAATGACATTTTCAAATCCAAAGTATGTCCCTTTTAGGGATGCTTATTTTGGAGGTTATTCCCACAGATATGGATAATTTTATTTCACTTATTTGTACTCATAAAATGTGAGAAAATTGAGGCTGGAATGATAGCACAGAGGTAGGGGTTTGCCTTGCACATGGCTGACCCAGGATGGACCTCGATTCAATCCCTAGCATCCCATATGGTCCCCCAAGCCAGGAGCGATTTCTGAGCGCAGAGCCAGGAAAACCCCTGAGTCTCACTGGGTGTGGCTGAAAAAATAAACAAAAACAAAAGAGAGAAAATTTTGTTCTCATAAAGGAGGGAAAAGGATAGAACCCTTCCTTTTAATTTTTATTTGTACCCCTCTTACAGTACTTAATATGACCTTTCCTCAAAAATTATATCTTAACCTAATTATTATATAATTTCTTAATTATTCTTAAATGAACCTGAAGTAATGAAGCATTAATAAAAGGAAGTGTGGGCAGAGAGATTTTATGAAAGATTCTATTCTGATCCCTTTATATGGTCCTCTGAGCCCACTAGGGTGAATCCTTGAGCTTAGATCCAGAAGTAAGCGTGGGCACAGGTGTGGTACCAACAGAAAAACAAAAATATATATATTTATATATATAAAAATATAAATAAAAGGAAGTGTTAAGATTTGTATTTTACTATCTATAATTATATGCATTTATATTTATATGGGTAAAAGTGCAAATATAATAAATTGTGTTGTGAAGAAAGAATATCTTCCAGCCAAAGCTGAACTGGGATTTATAGGATTTTGAGTATCTCCAATAGATGTATATAAGTTGCATGATGAGTCTTTAGAGGAGCGGAGACACTGACTCAAAGCATTTTTCCTGTCTTCCTGCTCATACCTGTCAAGACTGTCCATAGCAAGGCACTCCTGAAAGTGCAGGGCATCTCAAAGATAAATTTATCTTTTGTTTTTTGAAAATACTTTAAATACAAACGAAAGTTTATTATATTAGATGAATATATAAAGACAGATAAAAATACCTGTAGAAACTTTCACTACGTTGCTAAATTAAGCATTCCACACCTTGGTGTAAAATCCTTCTCCATGTGGTATACAGACATTTGGCAATATCAAGGGTGGATAGTTGAATAGAGCTCACGCTTCACTGCACCCATTTGCATGATCACATTCTGAAGCCTCAAGGCATTATCACTTCCTTCTTTTAAATGGCATAATAATTTGGGGAAATTGTTATGCTTATCATCATCTGTCAGTCAAACAAGTTTTGTTAACAAAATATATTTTTTCAACTCAATGAATGGGTATGTGTGCATGTAAAGTCTTACATGCATGTCACGATTAGCTGGACTTGCTTTTGTGATGAAACTATTTCATTCATCAGAGGGCATGGCTGGGAAATAAGAAAATATCATTTACACTTTAATGAGCAAAGGACATATATTTCATGTCAAGGCCATGTAACCACTGTAATTTAAGAAAATAGTTTATGTAATTAATAAAATAATATACCCCATTTTAACATAGATCTCATCGCTAGATCACAGTGTCATATGAAAAATTTGGTAATAAGAGAAAAATATCCCTATTCCTGCTGTTTGCAAAATATTAAAAATGATACATCAATGACAAATATACCTTGCAATACATCATATCAAAATTACATAAAAATAATCTTTGTTAATGTATCATGAACATATGATTTTTTCTTTTTTTTTTGGTTTTTGGGCCACACCCATTTGATGCTCAGAGGTTACTCCTGGCTATGCGCTCAGAAATCGCCCCTGGCTTGGGGGGACCATATGGGACGCCGGGGGATCGAACTGCGGTCCGCCCTATGCTAGTGCTTGCAAGGCAGACACCTTACCTCTAGCGCCACCTTCCCGGCCCCGAACATATAATTTCTAATCAAATGAGTACTCCAACTGTTCAGTAATATGGACTAGAATTAGAAATAACATTTTAAATAAGTTAGATTGTTTATTTTCCCCACTTTTTAATCTTCTTTTCTCTTTGTGAACTCTTCTATAAGGAATTTTGGTGAAAGAGTCCTTCAGTTTAATGCTTATGTTTGAACCAGGTCATGGGGATTGTTGGACTTGTTCTTGCGGCCCCCTTATGCATAGATAACGCCAGGTGGCATTATTCCTCGTTTGCATGGGCACATTAAAATGGAAAATATTATACATACAAATAAGTTTTTATCTAATAGAGATAGGAACACAGAAATCCTGTGGTGCAATGGGACCTTACACCCTGAACATTGACATGCTGACCTGGCACAGGCTTCAGAGGTTTGGGTATTCTCCATTCACCACTGAACCATATATGAAACATCCAAAATTATCTATGACATCACCTGGAATCAATTCTCTACCAGGGAAGACCCTACTGCTGCTCTGACACTTATTTACTCAAGAGTCTTCCATTAAAACTGAGAAGATTTAAACAATAACAACAACGGCCTGCATTCTGGACAGGGCTTTCTGCATTGCTCTTTGTGAGTTAAAATTAGACGACACTACGCACCATCCTGACTTCAATGTAGGATATACACGAAACTTCCAAAACTAACAACCCCTCCACGTAATCATAGTAATTTATTTTGAAGTTTACTAGAATTGATTTGTTTGAAATTCTCTCTCTCCCTCTCCCTCTCCCTCTCTCTCTCTCTCTCTCTCTCTCTCTCTCTCTCTCTCTCTCTCTCTCTCTCTCTCTCGTCTCTGTCTCTTTCTTTCTCTCTGTCTTTGGTTTTGGGGCCACACCTGGTGACACTCAGGTGTTACTCCTGGCTCAGAAATTGATCCTGGCTTCGGGGACTATATGGGGTACCAGGGGATCGAAGCACGGTCCATCCTAGATCAGCTGTGTGTAAGGCAAACACCCTACTGCTGCACCACCGCTCTGGCCCCTTTGTTTGACATTCTAACTCAATAACATTGATTGACATACCATATAATTTCATGAAGTCAGTGTTTTGTAAAACTAAAGAGATTTCCAAATTTTAGAGATTATATATTTCAGTTTCTTAGCTTTTTAAAACAGAGAGGGATATAAAAATTATTTTGGGGCTGGAGAGATAGCCTGGGGTCTCAAACTCGCAGCCCGTGGGCCGCAAGCAGCTCTCTGTACAACATTTTGTGGCCCTGCCCTAGAGGAATCTTTTTTTTGTTTTGTTTTGTTTTAGTTGTTTGGGTCACACCCCCTCAATGTTCAAGGCTTACTAGTAACTTTGCATTCAAGGATCACCCCTTTGCCTCCTGTGGCCCACAGGTAAATTGAATTTGAGACCTCTGGGAACCAGGAGTAACCCCTGAATGCTGCCGTGTGTGACCTCCCCAAAATTACCAAAAAAAAATACTGTGAGAATAATTTTGATTGAACATGGATAAAGTTTTGAATTGAATTGGTTGAATTCATTCAACCAATTCAATTCTTTGATTCAGCATGGATAAAGTTTTAGGGATATGTTAAGTGAAATAAATTAGGGAGAAGAATATATTATCAAAATATTATTTTGATTTACATATCTCTGATGATTAATTATGTGGAAAACTTTTTCATATCTGTATTTTTATGAAGATTTTAATGGTGAGCTGTGCACTAGTTAGGACAGATAAGAAACCACCATGACAATAATAGCTGGAAATGATCACTCTGGATAATGCCTAAGTGCTGAAAGGAGATAAAGTGATATACATGATATCCTTTCAGTAACAGTATTATAAACCATGGTACTAAAAGGAAGAAAGGAAGGAGAGAGAGAGAAGGAGAGAGAGACACACAGCTAGAGAAGCAACTGCCATAGAAGGGATACAGGGAGCTAGGGAAACTGGAAGTATTGGTGGTAAGAAATGAACACTGTTGAAATGGTTATTGGAACATTGTATGACAGAAATGCAGCCATCAAAAAAAAATGTCATAATATAGCAGGTAGGGTGCTAGTCCTATATGTGGCTGACCTGACACTGCTTATGGTCTCTTGATCCTGTCATGAGCATAGAGCCAGAAGTAGGTCCTGCACAATACTGGGTTTGGTCAAAAAATGCGAAGAGGAGATAGACTTCTTCGAAGAAGACAGGGAGGAAATGTCACTTGTTATCAAGGAAATGCAAATCAAAATCAAAACAAGATATCTCACCCATGAGAATGGCCCATCTCAGAAAGAATGGAAGGATAGGGATACTGTTCAGAGTAAGAGCTGGTGATTGGGAGCTGCATCAGGAGGACCCTGAGAGCCTAAGCAGTAGTGCACACTTAAGCCGTAGCACTGAAGTACTAGCCTGGTAGATGAGTACCAATGGGGAAAAAAAAGAAAGAATATGGGAGCAGAGCAATACTACATATATTATATAGTAGTACATAATACATACAATATAGTACATAGGGAGCTTGCTTTTCAGGTTGCTAAACTGGGTTTGATATTCGGCATCCCACATGGGCTCCAAAGGCCATGAGTAAGCCCTGTGTACAGTCACATGTGCCCAAAAGAAAACAACATAACACGAAAGAACAGAAACACCCACGAATAAAAAGGTGGGGATGTAATCAAAAGAGGACTCTTATTCAATGTAGATGAGACTGTGTTGCTTTATAGAGGCTGAACCTCTATAAAAACAAAACAAAACAGAAGACTCCTCAAACAGTAAGAATAGAGCTCCTACACCCAAAGTTTTCATTCCTTAGCATGTATCCCCCAAATACTGTCATTAACATGAAAAGAAATATGCACACCTATGTTCACTGCAGCATTATTTAGCCAGGATCTAGAAGCAACATAATGCCAACAGTATATGAATAAAAAAGTTGTGTTTTATATGCAATGGATATATACAACTGAGCAATAAGAAAAGATAAAATCTCATTCTTTGATTCAATATGGATGAAGTTTAGGAATATGTTAAGTGAAATAAATTAGGGAGAAGTACAAATTCCATATAATCTCACTCATATGTTTTAGTTATATAATAAAACAAAGCAAAGGAATTGCTTTGCTAGTCTTGAGCATATTTTCATGTGTCTTTTGGCCATTTGTATTTCTTCTTTGAGGAAATGTCTGTTCATTTCTTCTCCCAATTTTTTAGATGGGATTAAATATTTTTCCCTTGTTAATCTCTGTCAGTACCTTGTACATCTAAGATATCAGCCCCTTCTCTGATGGATATTGGGTGAATAGTTTCTCTGATTCTGTGGTAGTCTTAGTATTCTTAGTATTCCTTTAATGTAGCACCATTTGGTTATCTTCTTTTTTTACTTGTTTTATTTATGCACTGTGGTTACAAAAATATTTATTGTTGGGTTTATCTTTGCTTCCATTTCCTTGCCCAGTGATGTTTCATTCCTGAAATACCTTTAGTTTCAGTATCAAGGAGTGTTCTGCCTACATTTTTCTCATAGATTTTATGGTAAAGACTGGGCATCAGGTCTTTAATCCATTTTTATTTGACTTTTGTGCATGGTATTAAAATTTATTTCTCTTTCTCCTTCCTTCCTTCCTTCCTTCCTTCCTTCCTTCCTTCCTTCCTTCCTTCCTTCCTTCCTTCCTTCCTTCCTTCCTTCCTTCCTTCCTTCCTTCCCTCCCTCCCTCCCTCCCTCCTTCCTCCCTTCCTTCCTTCCTTCCTTCCTTCCCTCCTTCCTTCCTTCCTTCCTTCCTTCCTTCCTTCCTTCCTTCCTTCCTTCCTTCTTTCCTTCCTTCCTTCCTTCCTTCCTCCTTCCTCTTCCTTCCTTCCTCCCTCCCTCCCTCCCTCCCTCCCTCCCTCTCTCCCTTTCTTCCTTCCGTCCTCCTTCCCTCCCTCCCTCCCTTCTTCTCTCTCTCTTTTTCTATTCTTTTTTTGTTTTGTTTTGTTTTGTTTTTGTTTTTGTTTTTGTTTTTGTGTCACACCTGGCAGTGAACAGGGATTACTTCTGGCTATACGCTCAGAAATCGCTCCTGGCAGGCTCGGGGGATCATATGGGATGCCGGGATTCGAACCACCTTACCTCCATGCTATCTCTATGGCCCTATTCTATAACTATTCTTATATCCCACAGATAAGTGTGAATGTTCTATAACTGTCGCTCATACTCATTTCATTCATTATGTTACTCTCTTGTCTATTCATGAATAATTAAATTATTTTATTCATATTAACAGGTTCATAGTATCATACAATGATACTAAGTCCTTGAACTCTAAGTTCAAGGTTTGGCTCACTGGAACTTGATCCAAGAGTATTGCCATTGAGGTTACTAAGTGGTGGGAGACTCATGGTCAGGAAGATACAGACTAATGTGACATAAGAATAGTACAAGAGGTTCTTCAGCACTTTGGTGATGTTGCTGCTGCAGTAACATTAACATACAACATCAACATTATTTTAGCCATATAACCTCAAATACTTTTGATAACTACAAATATTCATTCTTTTCTGGTTATCTATTAACTGCAATAATACTTCATTATTGGTAGTATTCCCTTGCAATTATAGTACCTTAAAAGTCATTTCACCATTAGGTACATAATATGATATATATATATATTAAAATATATAGTATAATATGATATATATATTAAAATATATAGTATTGAAATTGTATAAATTAATACTATTGAGGTTATTCTTTTAAATCAGAAGTCCATTTTTCTTGTAAATCAACTAAGAGATTATATTTAAAGGTAGCTTAAAGTTTCTTCTATTCATTCTTTGAGTCATTCATTTTGTCACATTACATATATAGTCATAGCACATATGAAAACCAAATAGTTACCAAAAATGTGAAGCCAACATTTATAATTAAAACTTTAATGGAAATTCAATCCTATGGGGAGTTCATGCTCAAGTACTCTTAAGAAGTTTGACTCAGGGGGGCATTGATGGTGGGAAGGTTGCACTGGTGAAGGGGGTGTTCTGTTTATGACTGAAACCCAACTACAATCATGCTTGTAATTATGATGCTTAAGTAAAGATTTTATAAAAGAAAAAAAAAGAAATTTTACTCAACTATTCTTAAAACTATCCCAATTTTTAAATATATGGTCATAAAATATGTCAGATAATGAAAGTCACATTGTAAAGTATTTGCTAACATGTTTAGCAATTTTTTTGCTAAATATTGCTAATATACTTTTAAAAGCATGCAATTCTTTATTATGAATATTTGAACTCATACCCACAGCTCATCAAAAAAATGGATCTTTATCCTGAACAGAGTCTATAGTTGATCCCATGACAATATACTCCAAGGACGGAGAAACCCATAACTCCTAGGCCAAGTGAATTCCTTCTCAAATGACCCCAATATTTATTGTGCCAGGGCAGGAGGGGAAAAAAAAAAGCACAAAACATTGTTTACTTTTTATATATTATTTTTTACCTTCATTTATTATTATTATTATTATTATTATTATTATTATTTTTACTTACCTAACTATTTTTGGCCGATTTCTCTGTTTGGGTGTGATTATTGAAGCTGTTGTCCCCAGATATACCTATTTTTTTCTCTTCTTTTCTTTTCTTTCTTTATGGGCTATGTCATGTTTCTTATCTCAAGACCATGGCGGTTTTTTTTGTTGTTTGTTTGTTTGTTTGTTTTGTTTTGTTTGTTCTGGTTTTTTTTTGTACTGATGGAATGTTTCATTTTCTTTTTCCTCCTTCACCCCTCAAATCGATGATAAGAGCCTCTAGAAGGACTCTGCCCACTTTCGGAGTATTAGACTTTTATCCCAGTTTACTACTTTTCTCTTCTTCAAACCAAACCACACAAATTTAACTGGGAGGCCTGCCTCCCAGTTAGAGGGGGAAATTAGGGAGACACCTAGACCAACCAGATGCAAGACTACTATGTAGTAGGATAGGTACATAGGGGGCCACATATTATAGCAGCCCTGGGGGTGAGGGAAGAGGATATGGGAGATAGGACAAAAACGGAGGTGTAGGGAGGACAATTTGGTGATGGGAATCCCCCCAGATGTTATGTAAATATTTAACTAAAATATTATTGTCAACAACATGTAAACCACTATGATCAAAATAAAAATTATATTTAAAAAAATGGATCTTTATTCTAATGTTGTTATATGTTTTATCAATTTGTTTTTATATTCTATCAAACTACCATGTAGAAAAATGCTAGCAAGTTAAAACCTCCTGATGTCTTAATAAATTACTCTTATATTGTTTCCATGCTTATTGAATTTCTTAATAGAAACTTCTTACAATGGGCTACAAACTCAAGAATATCTGTACAAAAATCATTAGAAAACAAGATTTTCAAAATATCCAATTTATTTCATTGATGTTAGAACTAATTTATCATCTTATAGGTTAATACAAAAGGGGAAGCTCTCCAGCACTGCTCTGACATCATCAGAGCTTTCTCTACCTGTGTCTAAGGTAGGAAAACATATGATGCTGAGGACCCAACTTGGGGCCTAATGCATGAAAGGCATGTTCCCTACCCTTGAGCTAGTTTCTGGGTCCTCTCTATATTAACTCTAAGATCTGATGGAATGCTGAGATAGATGCTGATACAAAAGGAGAAGGGTGTGTGTGTGTGTGTGTGTGAGAGAAAATAAAAGAAGAGTCTAATGCATAAGAAGGTTTTATCACAATTACTATCTATATATAAATTTAAATATACACATATATAATAGTGTACAACTCTAGTAGTAGAGGTTTTGAATATGTAGTTTTGTGAAATAGATTGACTTCTATTTATGAGGTACCTTTGATAGATCCCTGAAGTTTCCTGGAAGAGTCAAGTCCAATTCTTCTGATTCATAGTTGGTTAACACCCATGGAAACACAGGATACTGGTTCAGGTCATTGTAAGTCCGTCCTAGAAAAGGAAGAAATAAATAAAAAATCTATATTCAGTAACTGCTTATAAAAATGCTTCTGTTCTTCAAGAACTCACTCAACTAATAATGTCATAAACAATTTGCTTATGGAATTATGTCTTTATTAACAAAAAACTATTAATTAAAAAACACTAATATCAAGGGATTTCAAGTGCATATACTGAACAAAAGGAGCAGTTAGAATTACTTTCAGTATGTTTGTGGTATGTACTGTTAGTTGTTCAACATCTTTCATTTCTCTTTTCAGGTAAGACACATTCTTCAGCATTTATTGCCATGGCCATTTCTTCCAAGTAGATATGGCCTTGAGGTTCAGTTCGAAACATAATGAGAGCAGAAAGTTGAAGTAACATTAGCAGGTTTGGGTCACTGGAACTTGATCCAAGAGTATTGCCATGCTCTACCTTTCTGCCTCTATGATCAAACAGAGCTATCTTGGAGGTTATGGTGAGGACCTGGAAGTGATTATGGAAGAAGGTTTCTCCACTGACTTGCACATGTGCAGTATATGTGATAGTGCTCTACTAAGAGTTCTATTGCTAGGCCACAGTATATAAATCATATTGAGTTTGACCACAATCAGTGTAGAGTTATAGGTAAACAGAAATACTCTAGAGCTTATACAAAAAGTACAGATGTAAATGCCACATGTATTTTTCCCCCACATTTTTTGTGTTCTCAACTTTACTCTTTGTATTATATTGTTTCATCTTATGGAGTGTCCTTGGATCTTAGACTGGTTTTGTTGTTTATTTACTTCTCTTCAGGGCCATTCCCTGCAATGCTTAGTAGTGTTGGCCTGATGATTTAGACTGGGTAGTGTTGAGACAGCAGTGTTTGGGACCACCAGGGCTTTACACAGAAGAAACATGTAGGGCAAAACCCGTCATGTAGCAGAAAATAATATACTTCTATAAAATTGTGTTATAATCTGATCATGGATAGTTTTTTACATATTATGTTACATTCATACAAAAAAGGTATTTTACCAGTATTTATTTTTTAAAAATCGAGGGAGGGGGGCACATGTAGCAGGGATCACTCTTGACAGTACTTGGCACACCATATGGAGTGTGAGGAATTGAATCCTGGTCAACATCTAACATTACATGATATCTCTTCTTGAGCAACTGGGAAATGAGGCCGTGGGAAAGTATAAAGAATAAACCAAAATCTAAGTAATTTAAGTTCAATGTTGTAATAAGTGTCAAATAAAGTAAATCGATTAGTAAACATGTATTAGGTGACCATCTTTTCTGATTATGTATATATCTAAACTTGCATAACAAACCATATGAATTTTAAGCATGTATTTATTTATTTATTTATTTATTTATTTATTTATTTTTGGTTTTTGGGCCACACCCGGTGACGCTCAGGGGTTACTCCTGGCTATGCGCTCAGAAGTCGCTCCTGGCTTGGGGGACCATATGGGACGCCGGGGGATCGAACCGCGGTCCGTCCTAGGCTAGCACAGGTAAGGCAGGCACCTTACCTTTAGTGCCACCGCCCGGCCCCTTAAGCATGTATTTAACATAGATATATATTATATATGTAGGTAGTTGATAGAAGGCAGAATTCTGTTTTCACTTGGTGTTTTTTTAAAATGAGGTGAGAGTAAGGTTAGGCTGGTCCATTTATTCTCTCATCATTCTCCCACTATAGCACTTACACAGATATGTGAGAGCTAATATGTGTCACTGTTTACATGTTTGTCTCTCCAATGATTTATAAATAAATGCAGTCTGGGTATTTGTTTTTCTTAAATCTTTCTGTGTGGATACATACCATTTGTTCATTAATATTTACTGAAAGAGTCAAGATTATATAATAAAAATGAAATGAAATGAGCCAACTTTAAAAAAAATGAACAAACATAAATCAGTAAAGGAAAAAATGAGGGTAAGTTCAAGGATAGAATAACAAAAGCACAGAAGTACAAATAAAAGAGGGACAGAAAGAGAGATAAAAATAACATTGTGAATGTGCATATTAGACCAGAGGAAATGTCTGCAGCTAGCTCAGCCAGTGAATGTACTTGTTTTACAATTTAATTGTGAGAATAATTAATGAAAATAAGCAAGAACTAGGAAGCCTTACTAAAGTAATTTTTATACATGGAAGTACTAAACTAAAATATATATTATAAATACAATGTTTTAAATGATAAAATTTATTACTGAAAGTTCAGGATATTCCAGAACACATAATTATTTTCAGAATACTTACTCAATATGTAAATACAGAGAATGTCTGGTTTGAGGACATAGCTAAGAGGAGTTACTCTTTGTATTCAAACTGAGCCCATAGAACATTTAGCATGTTACCTTTTCCTGGGTTTACCATTCTATGTACATATCCAAGGATTTTTTAATGAAAATTCAGGTCCTGTACTATATATTTTTATTAGAATATATTATCTTAAAACTATACTTTTAGCTATAAAAATAGATGAGGATCCAGTAATTACTTTTAAAACTTAGATTGCTTTATAACACGTGCTAAAGAAAAAAATGATAAAAACAAACAGATATTTTTCATTAACTGAGAATTTAAATGTATCATATAAATGCTAACAGTGGTAAAATAAAGAGTATATTTAAAGACGCCAGTCTTAATGGAAACTACTTTCCAATCAAGAATACATAATAGGAGCATTGGTGGTGGGAATGTTGCACTGGTAAATGGGGGCATTCTATTTATAACTGAAACCCAACTACAAACATGCTTGTAATCATGGTGCTTAATTTAAGTTTTATATTAAAAAGAATATTGAAAATAGAGAAAAAGGCATTATTTTAAAAATATGCAAAGAAATTGCTTGATGCAAAAATGACAGCTCATGGCAATTCATCTGTCCTGCATTTTTGTACTTTACATTAAGTATACTCATAAAGGTCCTTAAAAATAAATGCTAAGCAGAGTGTAGCATTTAAAAAATACTAAATCTCAAGACACCATTACATTGCAATAAATACAATGAACTTTGCAAATAAATGTTCACATGTTGCCATTATGTTTAAGATAAGATTTTCTACATTAAAGGCTCATAAATTATTATATATTCTGTATGAATTAAAATGCATAATGTATTTTAAAGCCACATTGATAAAAGCCAAATCGACAAAAACTGATAGGTACTTTGCATTTTGCATTAGGAAGTTTTAGCCATTAATTAGGATTAATTTATTTTATTGAACATCTCTGTAAAATAAAAATAATTTATAATATTAACCAAAAAGTAAAACACTTCCAAAGCAATACCTACTTGATGCTGGCACATATAAGTATTTTTATCATCTTTTTCCTTAGATTAATACATTTTAGTTAATAGCTCTGTGGTGTAATACATGGAATTGTTGTTTTTTTTTTTCCAAGAAGGTACAGATTTCTCTCTCTCACCATCTATACTTTCAAGGATTTATCTTAGGAGGTGAATATTAAATATTGCAAGCCTATGACATTAATCTGCTCAAACAATAAAAGTGATGCACAATAAATGAGATCTCAGAAACTGGATATGTTCGTTCATTTAAAAAAAACTTTTTAATTAAACCATCCAATTTAATGTTTTCATATGGCACTTTAGTTTTGAAAGTAAAGTGATCTAGAGACAGCTGACAAAGAAATTATAACTGCAATTCCTTGGTGAAAATGTTAATGACAGCAAAATATTGTTTAATTAGATGATTGCAGCATCTGGATTAACACTCTTTAAGAGCGATGTTCCTGTGCTTGTCTGCTTCTTCACACTTTACAGACATTTTGTCATCTCTAGGTCATTAGGAAAGAATTTTTAATGATTTTTCTAGAAGCAAGCAGTTCAAGTTACATCTAATTAGATGACAATAATAAGCCTAACACATGCAGTAGCTAAATATATACATAATTAACCAGGGAGGGCTTGTACATCACAGGGTAAAAAAGTGGAAAATGCTAAAGAGGAGAAAAAGGTTGGGGTTGGGGAAGTTCTGCTGAATTCATTAGTTGAGTATATGAAAAAGCACATCCACAAGAAAACCCAATTTAAAAACTTTAAAACAAATCCTTGTGACTAATGGGATAATTTACACTAAGCTATGTTAGCAATCACTCAATTTTTTCTAAAGCAAGAATGTCAGATTTTAACATCTTGTTCATAGTATGAATGATAAAGTCTAAAATGAGGTATAGTTTCTATTAGAATACAATGAAGAGGAAATTAGGTCAACTCTGGGAATTAGAAGTTGAAAGCACATTTCTAGTGGAACTCTAAGCATTATTAAAATTCTTCAATATAATCTTCTAAAACTTAATGTCTTTTGAAAAGTATAAAAAGAAATAAAATAAATCTCACAGTTCAAGATAAGTAAATCATGCAGCCATCTTAGACTTTTATGCAGTTAAAAACAATCACATTTCAAATGAAATGACGTAGTAAAAGTAGAATGTGAACTTGTATGTATAGCACTTTGCTTCTTTTAAATAGTTTACTTAAGCACTGTGGTCACAAAATTGTTCATACTTCAGTTTCAGTCATAAAATGCCCACCCTTCACCAGTGCACTTTTCCCACTACCTATGTCTCTGGTTCCCCTCTCATCCCCCCCAACAGTCTTTGGGAAAGGTATTTTGCCTTTCTCTCATTCTCTCTCTTTCCCTTTTGATACTGAGGCTCGCACTATTGTTAATTAAAGGGTACCATGCATGTCATTTTATCCCCTTTCAGCATCCAGCTATCATTGTCATCATGGAACTTTCTCTACTCTAACTGCACTCACTACACTTTGAGGCAAGCTTCCTACCATGGACTGGTCATCCTACTCTTATCACTATTATCTCTGGATATTATTATTATACTGCCTTCTATTTTTCTTATATCCCACAAATAAGTGAGATTATTCTATGTCTATTCCTCTCTCTCTCTGCTCATTTCACTCAGCATAATAATCTCCATGTCCATCCATGTTTAAGCAAACTTCATGATTTCATTCTTCCTAATGGCTGCATAGTATTTAATCATGTGTGTGTGTGTGTGTGTGTGTGTGTGTGTGTGTACACCAGTTTCTTTAGCCACTCATAAGTTGTTGAGCATCTGGATTGTTTCTAGGTTCTGGCTATTGTAAATAGTGCTGTGATAAACATAGGAGTGCAGAGGGCATTTTTGTATTGTGTTTTTGTGTTCCTAGGGTATATCCTGAAAAACTATACACACAAAAATCACTAAATTGTTTATGCTTATGTGCAAATTAGTTTTTAATTATAATTTTTCACAATTTACTTTTAATAATCACATATTACTCTATAAATTAAATGAAATAAATACCAGAAATATTTTTAAACTACTTTTCCTGTGTATCTAACAAACTTTTCTTAACTATGAACATTATTTTACAAAGACTTCATATATATATATATATAGTGAATCTTTTTGCTCATATGCAAGTATATATGTGTATGTGTGCATATATGTTATATAAATCGCACAAGCATCTAAAATTCTACATGTTGCATTGTTACTAGGGCATTTCTACACTATGCTTTATAGACCATAACATCTTTTTTACTAGATCCAAAAATAAAATGTTGTTTGGGTCACATCCGACAGCGCTCAGGAATTATTTCTGGCTCTATGCTTAGAAATTGCTCCTGGCGGGGCTGGCGAGGTGGCGCTAGAGGTAAAGTGTCTGCCTTGAAAGCGCTAGCCAAGGAAAGATCATGACCGTGGTTTGATCCCCTGGCATCCCATATGGTCCCCCCAAGCCAGGGGCAATTTCTGAGCGCATAGCCAGGAGTAACCCCTGAGAATCAAATGGGTGTGGCTCAAAAAAAACAAAAAACAAACAAACAAACAAACAAAAAAAGAAATTGCTCCTGGCAGGCTAGGGGGACCATTTGGGATGCCGGGATTTGAACCACCGTCTTTCTGCATGCAAGGCAAATGCCCCACCCCCATGCCATCTATCAAGGCCAAATTTTCTTTTTGTTAAAGCATTATTATATATTGAAAAGTGGACATATCTGTATAACCAGCACCCATACCAGAAGACAGTATTACCAGTATCCCATTGCTTCTCCCACCCTGTTTATTTTATCATCATTCTTCTGAATCTCTACCAAGAATAACCACATTCTTTACTTCCTAAAACCAAGATTTTTACCTCATGCAGATACAGATTTTTTTCTATTTGGCTATTTCTGTTCAACACTATGTCTGAAACGTTCATCGACATAGATGTATAAATAATTCCACCGCATAAATGTACAATTCATTGAATCATTATAGTGCCTAACAGCAGTTTTCAGCTTGGGGGAACTAAGACAAAAGGACAAAACACATTCCAGATGTGCTCTCAGCATGTGCTGTTGTGCCTATTCTAAAATTTGCTCATTATGTGAGCACATACAAGTATTTCTACTGGTTATATACTTAGGAGTGAAAATGCCAGGTTGCAGAATAGGAACACATTTAGTTTTACAGATACAGTCGATCTTCCAGAAGATTACTTCACTCTCTACTCTCTTACAAACAGCAAAGAATTCTTGTTGCTTCACATGCTTGCAACACTTGATATTTTCTGGTATATTTTTATACCCTTTTCTGGTGAGTATTTAGGTGCATATCACTATGATCTTAACATTTATTTTATTTTTATATGCTTTTCTGATGTGTACTTAGATTTTTTTAAATTTATTTAAACACCTTAATTACATACATGATTGTGTTTGGGTTTCAGTCATGTAAAGAACACCACCCATCACCAGTGCAACATTCCCATCACCAATGTCCCAAGTTTTTAGTTAGTATTTTTATAATAGTTGCACTATTATATAATCTCAGTATTATACTTTATAATATATCCTAAATGATACATTCTTGTATGTTTTAGTAGTTCAATGTCTACTTTATTGCTACTTTTATATTTAATATTTTAAATATTTAAATTTTTTAATTAATTAATTAATTATTTTGTTTTTGGGTCACACCCGGCAGTGCTCAGGGGTTACTCCTCGCTCCATGCTCAGAAATCATTCCTGGCAGGCTCGGGGGGACCATATGGGATGCCGGAATTCGAACCAATGACCTTCTGCATGAAAGGCAAACGCCTTACTTCCATGCTATCTCTCCGGCCCCTAAATATTTAAATATATATTTTGTATCCCTACTGAATTCCTTTAGTCATTTGTTTTTCTCATTTAAAACATCTAGAAAGAAAAAAACAAAACTGGTTAAGTATGAGAGATGTCAACAAAAACGAAGTAAGACATGGATTGTAAAATATCTGCTGTTCTGCAAAATAAAAACAAAATATGAGGGTATAATACAGCAAACAAAATAATTTTATTAACTTATATTGACATGTCATTAAAAAAAGTGAAATCACAATAAAGTACTATTCATTGCAAGAAGACAAAATTATGCCAGTTTTCATTATGTAGATGGAACTAGAGAATACCATGCTGATTGAATTCAGTCAAAAAGAGAAGGACTGATATAGAATGATCTCATATGTGGAATATAAAAGAACACTTGGGGCCAGAGAGATAAATTGGAGGTAGGGCATTTGCCTTGCATGCAGAAGGACGGTGGTTTGAATCCAGGTATCCCATATGGTCCCCTGAGCCTGCCAGGAGCGATTTCTGAGCATAGAGCCAGGAGGAACCCGAGTGCCGGGTGTGACCTCAACCCTCCCCCCACCAAAAAAAAAGAACACGTAAAGCAATAGCAAATAGCTAAGAGCAGAAGAACCTGAGAACTAGCCTAAGGAACAGAGATTATCAAGGGCAAGGAGATGAAGATGCCTGGGAAGAGACCCTGAGACAAAGATGGTGGGAAGTATACACTTTGGTGGGGGGTGTGGTGTTGGAACATTGTATGAATGAAGTCCTATTATTAATACTATCATAAATCAAGATGCTTAAAGTAAAATTTTTCCTTCGTAGTGAACCTGAAGGTGATGAGATAAAGCTTTAAGGTGTCAGCACACAGTGCAGTGTCCAAATCTACCAACCTACCAGTACTTTCAAAGAACAGGGCTGCAGGATTGCATTATAAAAGACTATCTTCTGCAGGGCTTTAAAGAATACAAGTAAGAAAATGAATCCCAAAGTGTAGTGCTTGACCAGTGCTGCTAGCATCACATGGAAACTTGTTAGAAATGCAAAATTGTTCCCCAAATTGTGCCCTCTGTAACATGGGGTATCTTTATCTGTGTTTTAGGAAGCCTTCAAGGTGACTCAGAGCCACTACCATTGGGATGCTGTGTTGGTGGCTATATTAACAATATTTAGTATTATAGTTGGTGGCGCTCAGCCTGATCCTTATCCACAAGTCACTTTCCTTGTGAGAGACAACTCACCCAAGGTCTCCTTCACCAGGGCTTACATCCCATGATAAAGGCAAGGAAGGCCTGGGTTGCTCTCTTACCTCAAGGCAAAACATCTTTGAAGGGTCATCCTACCTTGGGCGCCTTTGAGGTCTGCTGAAGCATTTGCTACAACTACCTTAGGTCCTATTACTCCTGCTCAATTTTACTTCTTGGCTCCCCAGTGATGTTGCTCCTGAAGGGACGCTTCAGGCAGACTCCTCAATCAAATCTCTGATTCAGAGTCTGAGAGTTTCTATGGATCTGAAACTCAACTGAAAATAACATCAGGTGTAATGTCAGCACTGATAACTGCAAGCACAGTTCTAAAATTAGAGTATCCACATTTACACATGTCATGGCACTAAGTGAACTCAGAAGATTCTTTTGGTGAAGCAAACATTATGAATATTGAGAACTTGTTTGGAGGTTTGATCAGAGGTGTTCAGCTACTTATATACTGAATAATGGTCTGTCTCTATTTAAGGAAGGCCATACTTTTTAAACATGTGTGCAGCTTCTGGAAGGATGCACATGGAGTGGTGAAGAAAAAGTGGGAGACCTGCCTAGCCAATCAGATCAGCTGAATAAACCCTGGTGATCAATGGGGTGTCAGATGTTGCAGCCCTCACACCCAATATCCAGATAATAGAGATGAGAATGTGGAGCACCAGTCAATGGTAGGAATGCAGTTAGGGTAAGGATTGGTCCACTGTGACAATAATAGTTGGAACTGACTACTCTAGACAAGAACTATGTGGTGAAAGAGACAAAGAGGTATTGCTGGTATGCCTTCATTAGCAATACTGCAACCCACAGTGTCAAAAAGAAAAAAAATATATATATAAGCAGGGGGGAGGGTGGTTGGAATGGCAACTGGGTATACTAGTGGTGGCGAATGTGCACTGGTCAATGGTGGTGTACATTCTTTGACTGAAGCTCAGCCATGGACAATTTTGTAACCAAGGTGCTTAAATAAAGCACCAGGATAATATAAAAATTATGAAAATTATTTAGAGAATTTAGTGTTTGGGTATTCAGATAGTCAATTACTCATTTGAGTAGTCCCTGACAAGCATTCCATCTTCGTTACCAGAAATGGAATGCAGTTTGCCATCAAGACCTCCTTATAGAATTGTCATCCAGTTTGTCAATGTTGACTCTCAGTACAAACTGGCACACTTGATTAAACCTTGAGGAAGATGGCCAAGAAAAAATTATCAAAAATACATCTAGGGACTGTGATATCAGGATATTTATCTTTATAAGTTTTTCCAATAACCATTCTTCTTTATAAAAGTTAATTTTGTCTGGTTAATAATATACAGATGTTAAAAGTCTTATAAGTTCATTTAAAGCCCATCTTTTTGATGAGGTCACTTGATAAGACTATCTCATAGTATCTCACCTCTCTAAACATACTCTTTAGCTTCTAGAACATTAACAATTTAAAGATCTTATTTAACACTTAGAATCAGCCATCTTAAAATGTTCTCATAAGTATATTTTATTTACTCATCTTGTCATACATTCTCTGGAATCTTAGTCTTTATTGTATACTTCTTTTCTATTCCACAATTGATTGATATAATGCTCACTTATACTAATTGCAAAAAAAAACATATTCATTCTGTTTTTAAAAGTAATGGCCCATATATTTTTGTGTCATTAAATATATCAGACTCCAGTGATCCTAAAGAAAATTGATATTTAAATTTCTTTATTGGGGCTGGTGTAATAGTACTGCTGTAGAGCATTTGCCTTGTATACTGCTGACCGGAATGGACCTGGGTTTGATCCCCAGTATCCCATATAGTACTCTGAGCCTGCCAGGAGCAGTTTCTGAGCATAGAGCCAGGAGTAAGCCCTGAGCAATGCTGCTGGGTGTGGTCCAAAACAAAACAAAACAAAACCAAAACATAAATTCCTTTTTTATCTGTGTAATATGGTTCAAAGGCCCAAAGAATGTCCAACCAGAGAAAAAAAGCTGTATATACTACTTTTAGTGTACCTTTTAGAAAATTAATAATAACTCTATCTAGATTGAAATTTTTCCCGAGATAGAAAGGGAAAGATATTTCCAGGAAGCAAATGACATGATGTAGGTGTCTACAAGTGGTGTTGTACAATATACTGTGAAACATATTAATGACAGGAATGAAATCAGTAAGAAGGAATGGAGAGAAAAAATCCTTTAAAACAGAAAACTAGGTAGCATTTCATCGAAGAGATTATAGACATATCACCTTAGAATCCAGAACTACTTAATATGAAACTAATTGGACTGGAGCTGAGTTTGAAGTGAATCATCTTTTAAAATTCTATCTTTGTTGAATACTGATAGTTCCCAATAACTAGTACAACAAAGAGGAAAAATTATCTCATCTTATCTATGATTTTTAGTAGGTATTGAACATGGATAGAACTCTCAAGAATAGATAATGGAGAAACTTGGAGGGATAGTATAGCAGCTAAGGCATTTGCTTTGCATGCAGCTGACATGGGTTTGATTCCTGGCAGACTATATGATCCCGAGCCTGCCAGGAGTGATCATGGAGCCCAGAACCCAGAGTACTACCCCAAAAATTAACACAGGGAATATTTAAAAAATAGTGCAAAAGAATGTGAAGATAATGCTACTATGAAAATTCAGGTGAAGTTATATATAGCTTATACTCAGTTAACAAGAAAATTTAATAATTTAATTCCTTTAAATATACAAAGGATTTTATGGATTCTGAGAATAATTTTGACAAGAATAATATATCAATAAATGTCCAACTGGTTTGAAAGATCTTATCTTACTTGGGAATTAATAGACACATGTTGATAAATTTTTGTGTTCAGTGTGAGAAATACATTTAGAGGGCTTAAAATAACACATATCTATGAGAATTAATAACACAATGTGAAAATTCCAAATCACTAAAATTATAGGCACAATTAATATGGCCATGGAAAACAAAATTTAAATTGGAAGAAACATTAAAAATACAGCATTAAATAATATAATCATATCCATTATTACAACAGATGTAAACATAGTAAACACATGGTTGTTAAAAAACATGTCTAACAGATTTACAACTCTGCTCCTGAACCTAGACTTGGTATATCTGAGTTGGAGAAATTGTATAACAGGTAGGGCACTTGACTTGCATGCAGCTGATGTGGGTTCAATTCCCACCACCTAGTACTATCTCCTGAGTCCTGCTTTGAGTTGTTTCTTCTTTTGCTTTGAAATTGAAGCCTACTTATATAATCCAAAATGGATCAAAAAGCTGAATCCAACATTTTGTTGCCTACAAGAAACACATCTAAATAGTCAGAACAAACATAGACGCAAGTCAAAGGTTGGAGGACAATCATTCTAGCAAACAACTCCCTTTAAAAGGTTGGGGTGGCCATTATAATATTAGATGACACAGACTTTAGATTTAAAAATATAAGGAACAGAGATAGACATTTCTGAAATCAAAGCTCATACTCTTTCTTTTACTTCACACTGTTTACCTAAGCATGTTAAATAAATTAAATTCTTTATGTTATATATTTATGTTTATTTTCTCTATATGTAAATGAACTTAATAGTATAATACATTCTAATATTTAATAGTGTTACACATTTTATACACATATGTACATACAAATATATACACATACATATATTGTTGACTGAATGGTTTTCTTAAAGTAAATACATTATACAAACAATAAATATATAAAATATAGCATAAAGTCAATGTACATAGTAGATATTTTTATAATATAAAATCTGCTTAAATTAATACATATAATAATCTTGATTTGTTATATATAATATTCTTTTATATTAGTGAAGGAATTAACACTAGAAAATAATGATTAAATACAAAAACAGGGCTAGAGTTCAATAGGAACTTAATATGCAAAGCATACTTTGCATAAAGGAGAGCATGGGTTTGACGCTTTGCACTGTATAATCTCCTAAACAATGCTAGATGTGGCCCCAAAAGCAAATATATACTTCTATTTACTATATATATATATATATATATATATATATATTTCATATGGACATGTAACTACCAGTCACTCTAAATGATAGACTTAAAGAGTAATGTTATAGTACTGCTTTAAAACAATGATTCAGAAAACACTGCTCTAAATCCCTGTTGCTGAGAATATACAATTAAACATAATCAAAGGTAATTCTATGGCTTTAAGTCATTAAATTTGTCTCACTGCAGAAAGCTCTTTTTATGCCCTTATTAATAAAACTTCTTAACCAAACTCAATTATGGCTTTTAGAGATTAATTTAAGGAAAAGAGAAGTCAATAAGTTTCATAGATATGTTTAACCACTGACAACAACTGATGAGGAAAAATAAAGGCAATAGCTTTTTTTAATTTACAAGCATGGTACTGCTGATTTTGTTGGCAGTTACTCATCATTTGGAAATGTAATCCGATTTTATATTTTTATTTGAAGGTTCTTAAGAAAAAAAACGTTGTAACACAATCATGCCATAATCCAGGTGACATCTGTACTAGGCAGAATCCTGTTGTTATTCTTCTGTCTAGCTGCTATTGTTGTGAATGACAAAGCAGTGAAATTACATTTTCCCATTATTATTTCCAGACACTCTCTGCAATGGTTTGTTGACTCTAATAAACCTTCAGACAAAGCTGTCAGCAAGAGAAATGGCAGAAAGAGTGCAAGGAAAAGATTCCTCAACAATAAATGCATCTAAAACGTAGTACTAGCTTGTACAGTTTCTGATAACATTTAATGTAAGCATTTCAATATTTATCCTCAGGCTATTTGAATTCCAATGAGAAAAATATAAACCCATCAAGTCATATTACCAACAACTTTGATGAACATAAGCATATTATGAGATTAAAGAATGAGATGTCTTACCTGCTATCGTATTAAGGAACATCAAATATTCGAAGTTTGAAATTTCCCTTCTTTGCCAACGCTGTGTCATGTTGGAAGATTTATAAAGCTGTCGAGGCGTGGCCAGTGAAATCCGCCTAGCAATTAAGTGACAACAAACAGAATTTTTCACTTCATGACTTTAGGAAAACTAATATTAACTAATATATTGGTTTATTATGATTCAATTTAAAATGATTAATGAATTTTCTTTTTAGATAAATTTTAAGAGTCTAAACTGTGGATATAAGAAATATGAACATTTACTTACAGATAAATATTACTAATGTATAAACAATTGTGAAAGCTCTCAATAATACAATAAAGCTATACTGAGGGTTTTTACAAGTGATAAAATAAAAAATAATAATTTTAATAATAAAAATAATAATACTAAATAATCAAAGTAGTTTTTAAGCAATAGAACAAATCTACTTCATGGTTACTAATAGGTTAAGTAAGTGATTGGATATATAGTAACAAGCAGTGAGCTTGAGTCTTATATAATAACAGCTGCTTCTGAACTTGGAGCATCTCCCTGCACACTGAGTGTGAACACTAGCATAGACTTTCCATGTATTTAATAGCCCCCTAATGTTTGGAGAAAGAACAATCAAGAACTTTGAAAATATAAGTTTAGAAGAATAAGAATACAGCTTAAGGAAATAAAAAGGATGGCTACAGATATTGTGAAATGCTTGATAGTCAATGTGTTTATCTTAAAAATACTGAAATTCTGATAAAGTGATAATTTTTAAATGAACCCTAAAAAAAGAGATTCCCCAACTATTTCATTCATTCTACCTTTCATGTGTAGGTAGGGTGCAAATCTGACCATATTCCACCACTGGGCCCCAATCCAGCTCTAGCCTGGGGAAACAAACTTAACCATTTTTGTTGTTTGTTTTCAGCAATTATGTCTAAATATTTTAGTAAACTAAGTATCTTTTACATATAAGAAATTAGAGGTAAGATGAAAAGAACAAAACTATTATTTTGAATTAAATATGAATTAAGATTTATTTTTTGGCCACATCTGGTGACACTCAGGTATTACTCCTGGCTATGCACTCAGAAATCGGTCCATGATTGGAGGACCATTTGGGAGGCTGGGGGATCTAACCACAATACATCCTAGGTCAGCTGTGTGCAAGGCAAATGCCCTACCGCTACTCACTGCTCTGGCCCCTGAATTAAGATTTTAAGATTAAATATATTTGACTAAATATTTTAAATATTTTGGGGGGACTTTGGGCCATATCTGACTTTGCTCAAGGCGTATGTTCCTGGTTTTATGCTAAGGGATCACTCCTGACAGGACTCACAGAACCATAATGGGTGCTTGGGATTGAACTGGGATTAGATGCATACAAGTCAAGCATCCTACCCGCTGTATTGTCTCCCTGGCCCCACATATCTAAAATATCAATAAGTTATAAAGTAATGGTCATATATCAAAAAAAATTGGAGATTTTTCTTAGTTACATCTATTTTCCAAAACAGATCCTACTGATTCCACAAAAATATTATTACAATAGTAAAAGTTACATATGCATATATATTCAATTTAAATTCTGAAATTCCATGCATGTTCCCATTAATTGATGCTTTTCATAGGGCTACTTAAAATGTCTCCATATCACATCTACTCTGACATAATTATTCACAATTCTCCCATGTACACGTCTAGACACATGATTATTTTGTCATAAAATTTAGTCTTGAATTTTACTGTCATGGAAACAAGCTAAAATATTTTCTGCATTATCAAAGAACTAATGAACTATACCAAGACCAAATTTCAGTGCTACCACTAAAAAATCATTATTTCTGCTAATATTAACTAAAATTCTTATCTGCATCATCCACAATCTGCTAAATTCAATGGATATAATGAAGTGTGGATTTCTTTGTTGGTGTTCTGAACATAGATTATTTAAGAAATAAACTGCAGACATGAAAATAATTCTGACCACCTGAAACACCACCCTCACCAAAACCCTAATAAACCTCAACAAATATAAGCAGTCCTGATAGGTGTAAATACTGAAAAACACAATAGAAACTGGTTTGGCATACTTAGAGCACATAATAGCAAATAAAAATGCGTTCAAAGAAAGTGAATTTAGAAAAAGAGATTATCAGCAAGTTTTGGAAAAGGACCATTTTTTTTTTTTAACAAGATCTGTCTTTCCAATATGAATTCACTGATAAACAGGTTATGTTAATTTTTACTTTTATTACATGTTTAGCATTTATCAAAGCTTGGCATAATAAGAAATTTAGTCAAAGGCTAAAATGAATGACATAAATGATTAGCCAACTATCCTAAAAGAATGGCTGAAGAGAAATCTGAAACTAAAATAATTAAATAACAGTCATTTAAGGCTAAAAAAGTGGAGGACTGCATATCATGGAACTATTGAAAATATCCTGTAACAAGTTTAAGAAATTAGAATATAGATAGTTGTTATATAGTTGAAGTATTACTATTCATTTAGAATTGGACCCAAGATAAGACAAAATTTGCCCTCTGCAATTAAAATACTAAGCACAACAACAAATGATGAGCAACCTTATAAAATACAACCTAATATATCATTCATAAGTGAAAAATTTAGTTAGGTAGAAGAATATATTGAAGAAATAGAAATTATGAAAATGTGTTCTAGCAAATGGTCATCCTTTGCCAGTATTTTCCATCATTATGCATAGGTGATAGTATTGTTTCTATAACTATTGGGAGTCACCACGATAAAGGACATGGAAGAGAAGTTGAGAGGCCTAAATCTTGGAAGTTCTTTAATCCAAATTTTCTATTATGTAAAAAGGGGGTAAGAATTGATCGTTTTAAGAATGGAGTTACTTTCAGATTTAAGAAGACTGTTTTCTTTTATTATGTGAGGATATGACAAAATTTGGTTGTTTATCACCTAGGAAATTATCTCTTCTCAAGCACCAAATTTGCAAGTGACTCAGAGTTCCTTGGCCCTAGAAATGTGATCTATATATTTTTTAAATATAAATGTTATCAACTAAAACAAGTATAGTCCATTGAACAGAGGAAGTACTCAATAAAACACATTTATGGAGATTAATTAAAAGAACATTCATTATGCTAGGTTGGCCTAAGTGAAATATTTCTTTTATTTCAAAACTTTACTTATTAAACAACAATCTAATATTTGATGTGATATTAGATGGGTCTATTCAAGAAGTGTTTAAAATGATTTGTGAAGTGAATTTCTGGCAGTATAGTTACTTTTGAATTTTATAATTTTGTTTATGTGAAAATCATTCTTATAGGGTTTACTTAGAGTAAGTTCCCTTACGTTTGATTGACTCTGCTTAAATTGAAGAAATAAAAAACCAAAACACCCCAACGTCTGGAAAACAAAGAAAGGAGTAAAGTTCTGGTCATTTTGCCAATGTACACTCAGCTTAAGAGCTTCTACTTATGCCATAGATATAGTCCTTTCTATTGACAATATTCTAAATAAAAAGATGGCTCAAAAAGAATGGGACACCAGTTTTGCAAGTGGAGGATTCTAGTTTGATTCACAGCACCAAACAGTTCCTGGGCATTGCTGAGTGGCGATAGTGGCTCCCAAGTAGTATTGAGGTTGCCCTGGAAAGCAGTGTCACCTACCCAGTCTAAGTATAGAACCACACAGTAGAGCTGAATAGGATTAAAATTTATCTCCCAGTCTCCTGAGCACTACTTTTTTTGTTTGTTTGTTTTTTGTTTTTGGGTCACACCTGGCAGTGCTCAGGGGTTATTCCTGGCTCCAGGCTCAGAAATTGCTCCTGGAAGGTACAGGGGACCATATGGGTCGCCAGGATTCCAACCGATGACCTTCTGCATGAAAGGCAAACGCCTTACCTCCATGCTGTCTTTCCGGCCCCAACCTACCAACCTATCCCTTAATTATGTCTGTGTATATCTGCATGCACACATCTACAGTATACATGTGTGTTTGTAGTTCAGTATACATGTGTGTTTGTAGTTTACAAAATGTCTTCAGTATATGATTATAATCTATCCATAAAATATCTCTTTTCAAAGATTCTAGTTCTATTTAACAGGCCAGTGAATGATTGTTCTTCTTGTGCCACATTACTCGTTTTTTCAACTAAGACTTACTGTATTTCTCTTAATTTCCAGGTTTTGTTAACTGTTCTCCAGAAAGTAATGGCAACCCTATGCCTATTCTCAGTCTTCATTTATTCTCCTACTCACTGCCTTATACCCAACTGCTACTTCTAAGCAGATCACAGGGATACATATCACAGGAATTTCTTAGGATTCTAAGAATGAGTTGAGACTTTGTATAGAAAAACAAGGGCAGTGAAGAAAACTTTTTATAGAATGATTGCATAAAGAAACAACAGAAACCAAACTGCTGAATGTCTATTTTGTTTCCAGTTTTCCTCTCAAGAATATTCCTTAAAAACTATTCCAAGACCAAATGAAGCTTTAAAGAAATTAATACTTCTCATAGGTAAGAATGTGAGTAAAAGAACTTAGGGTCATTTTAACTAAATTTAGGATCTGACCATTCCAAAACTACAAGAGAAAATATTATTTGAAAATAGCAGTTTATTATCTCTGAATAATCATAGTGATTAAGAAAGATCAGGAGGAAGGATATTATTTTTCAAAAAAAAAAGTCAGACTTATCTGTGAGTTCCTAATGTCAATTCCTGAAAATATTCTTGATTTTATGATCGAGGAGTTAATAAGCATTTGGGAAAAGAAACAGTGGCATACTATAAATTGGAATGGGCTCAATAAAAAGAAGACTTAAAAAATTAACTTCATTTTCTTTTTTGATAGACTGAGTGCACTTTTCTCTTTGACCTATGTTTTTTAATAAGCACTTCATTATCTACTAATGTCTTAATTTATTCTTGTCATCCTACCAGTACATACCATGAGCATGTCACATACATGTCAGTGAATTGGTCTTAAACTATAAATGTAATTTGAAAGAGATTCCTTGCAATTCAAGTCAACTCCATTTGAGTAGCATTTAAAAATCACCTCTGCTATTAGCAACTGGGCTAGGTGTTTTTGATTAAAGATAAATAAGACACAGTTCCTGCCTTTTAAATGTAATGCTTTACAATAATAACCATGGACATAAGGATCTATATGAAAGAAAAGATCTGTGTGAGTTTACGCAAAGTTGATTATCTTTTTCGTCCTTGTCAACAGAAACCCTATTATGTTCAGGCAGAATACGGCAAGGAGTTCAGAAGTATATTTTTCCCCTAATTTTCAGGGCATTATTGCACTAAGCCAGTAAACTCAATAGAATTTGGCAGTGATTGTTTCAGATGTGGGAAGGAAACTTCATTCTGCTTAAAGGGACTGGAGGGGTTTGAGAAATATATGATTTCTTAAAATGTGAAAGTGCAAAAGATATGGAAGTGCATAGAGAGATATTTAGTCTTTTTCTTTTGTACTTGTATTCGAAGCAGTGGTGGTGATTTTCTGAACATCTCAATTCTGCTGTCAATCAAGAACGCTGACATCAGAAATCACTTATATTATAAAAAAAAAGTTAGGTTAGATCTAGTAAGGTATTCAGTTAGTAGGTGTCCAAATCTGACAAACTGTATTTCCTGGTTCAACTTAGAGATTAGTGTCTTTGAATAAAAAGTATTAAAATGATGCTTTAAAAATATCAAAATGGGGCCAGAGAGAAGGCTCAAAAATTAAGAGACTCTTTTACATGTAGAAAGCACAGGTTCTCCTTGGCATGCCATGTTTTGAACACTTTGGGAGTACTGAGCAAGGAGTAGAATCTAGTGCCATCTCTATGAACTAAAATCAAAAATAAAAAAAATAAGAAAAATAAAACACCAATATCAAAGATAATAAAATGGTTTAATCACTTGCTATAAATATAAACTCTAAGAGTGTTACTCTTATATTCTTGAAGAATTCATTATTCTTAAACTCTTGTGTATATGTATACAGTATTTATAAAATGGGATATGCTATTATATATCATAAATAACACGCAGCTATGCTTGTAAGGTATGCTTGTAAGATCTTCAGTAAAATGTGTTAATTATGTGCTATCAGTGATATGCAATCAATTTTTTTATTTTCTCATATATGTGTTTAATTATGCTCTGACTATTCTGTATTTCTTAAAATATCTATGTTCATGACCTCTTTTATGACACTTCAGAGGAAGACAATTCCTCAGTCTGAAAAGTAATTATGATATCTCCTTATTTGCATTCTGTTATGTTAAGATTGAAATATGCTAAAAATTCATAAATAGAGTGAACTATGATAATTACCTGGCTTGTGGCAAACCATAGCTGGTCCCTACTCCAACCCGAGGCAAACTATATACAACTTTTTTTACTGTTGCTTGGTCAGGAAAATTAAACATAACTGAGGCTGTTGTAAGAAGAGAAAAAAAAGATGATTTAGAACATGAGAACTAGCAATTATGTTAGAAATAACTTTAAATGCTTATTTTATATGTAAAGATTCATTAATCTTAATTGGAAAATCAGCTTTATACACAGCTTTATCCAATGAGAAGTCTAGGATTAGTGTTTTAAAATAAGCTAGTCATTTTAATTCTTATGAGGCATATCAAAGAGATACAGCTGGAAAAAATCATGATAATATTATTGCATCATGCAAATGAATAATATCCAAATATAAGCCATTTTTTTTTTCAAAATATATAAGGGGACTTACTTCGGTTTGCCATAAATACTTCCAGAGCAGTGTTTTGTAGAAGGTAACGTCTTGAAAATACAGCTCGGATCTCGCTGAACATCCATTTCCCATGAAGTCCCTCTGTGTATGCAAGAACCTAAAATAAAATAAAAAATTTAAAGGGAGATGTCAATCAGTAAAAAATAAAGTGTCTAAGACATAGCCTGACAATAACTTAGACAGTGCTATATAAAAGTTAGTAAATTAGAGATTATGTCCTTGAATTCAAAATATATCACAATACTGTCAATCATCTGATTCTATGTATTTGCAGATTTCTCCTTTTCTAAAATTTCTTCATCGTCTCTTCAAAAAATGTAGGAGAAAAGTTATATATTCAAGGTGATCCAGTAATATAATATAGTAATTATTTATTATTTTGGGCCTTGTACCAAGTGATCTAATGTATCATTTTGTTATTTTTCAATATTTATTTCTATTCATTTACTATCTTAAAGGAAACTCACCCACAAATATCCACATGATGAAACCACGTAGTGGATTATGATTTTGTTTGGGTCAAATATTTTTGCTTTGCAAACAATAGTGTCTATCACAACTACTCAACTATGTGACTTTACTGTGAAAATAGTAATAAGCAATGTGTAAAAAGTATGTGCATGGCTGGTTTCCAATAAAACTTTATAGTGAGAGTGGTGACTTTATTTTGATTCTGAAGTGTTGCTGATCTATGGTTTAAAGCAATGGATGCCAAGGTTATCCTCTGCTTTCCCAGATTCCCTTGCCACTAGGGCTAAGGACATTTGACTTAGCACTAATGAGAAGAAAACCAAAGTTAGTTAGGGAAATTTCAGTAAAACTGATATAAAAATTCACATGTAGTAGGCATACCCCTTTCATCTTTCTGCTTGGATGAAGATGTGATTGGTAAATAGATTGATAGCTCTAATAGTGAGGAGGAAATTCAAGGGAATAACAGATGAGAAGGCTCTAATATTGAGCTTCTGAAACAATCACAGCAATCACCCATATTTAAACTTCCTGTTACATGATATAAACAAGTCACATTTTATTAAGCCAGTGTAGTGAAATTTGCAACAAATTCACTTTTTATATGATAGACCAATATAGATTAATAAAACAGAAAAACATTTTTATTTGCTTTGGTATAGTCCATATATATTTATCTATAATTACTTTTCATAAAAATGTAAACTAGTTACTAAGCTTTACATATACATTAAGCTTATATATATTAAGCTTTAAAAGCAAGATATAAGGGGCCGGAGAGATAGGATGACTGTAAAACATTTGCCTTGCATGCAGAACGTAAGTGGTTCAAATCCCGACATCCCATATGGTCCCCTGAGCCTCTCAGGAGCAATTTCTGAGCATAGAGCCAGGAATAACCCCTGAGCACTGCCCGGTGTGACCAAAAAAAAAAAAAAAAGCAAGATACAAGCTTCCTTTTTACACAATTTTCTTTAGAATTATATATGCTCATTAATTATGATCTTACATGCTTATATGTGCATACATGTGTATATGTAGTTATAACCACATCTATAATTATGTAAATGATATGTTGGTCTTATTATTTGAAAATTTCATTCTCTGGTTTCCCAACTAAGTCTCTGTACTTCTACAGTCACTGGAAGATTTTTTTGGGAGAATATCAGCTATTTATTTAAATCGAAAGACATTTTGGAACACTCAAGACTCCCATTTAAATCTTGGCTTTCCTACTTATTAGCCAAGGACCTTTAAAATTATTTAACTCCATCTGAATTTCATTATCTGAAAACCATGACAATAATATATATTATAAGTTAGCTTAAGTGGAGAGAAAAATGTAAAGTACATAGCCTTTATAAGTCCCACCTCAGGATCTGTGCAGATACTGAGACCTCTAAACACAGAGCTCGGATTGTATTACCCTGGACAGAGCAGAAGTCTTCCACACACCAAAAAAAAAAAAAAACAAAAACAAAAACAAAAACAAAAAAACAAAAAAAAAAACCACCACTGGGAGAGTAAATGAACCTGAGCAAAGTCTAGAGTTGATCCCATGACAGTATACTCCAAGGACGGAGAAACCCCATATTTCTTAGGCCAAGTGAATTCCTTTTCGAATGACCCCAATATTTACTGTGCCAGGGCAGGAGGGAAAAAACACAAAAACCACAAAACCTTGGTTATTTTATATATATATTACCTTCATTTATTATTGTTATTATTATTTTTATTTACCTATCTATTTTGGTCAATTTCTCTGTTTGGGTGTGATTATTGAAATTGTTGTCCCCAATTATTCTTATTTTTTTTCTCTTCCTTTCTTTTCTTTCGTTATGTGCTATGCCATGTTTCTTATTTCAAGACCACGGCGTGTTTTTTGTTTGTTTGTTTGTTTTTGTTTGTTTTTTGTTTGTTTTGTTTTGGTTTTTGGCTGTTTTTTGTAGTGCTTATCGATATAGCTGGAGCCCTCACTGGATATTTGACACATCTTTTGGTACTGGTGGAGTGTTTCACCTTCTTTTTCTCCTTCATCTCCCAAATCGATGATGAGAGCCTCTAGAAGGATTCCGCCCATTTTTGGGGTATTAGACTCTTACCCCAGTTTATTTATTTTCTCTTTTTCAGGCAAAACCACGCAACTTGAACTAGCTAGTCTTGCCTCCAGTTAGAAGGGGAAATAAGGGAGGCATCAAGACCAAACAGGTGCAAGACTACTAAGTAGTAGGTTAGATACAGAGGGGACCACATATTCTAGCCGCCCTGGGGGTGAGGGAAGAGGAAATGGGAGGTAGGACAAAAACGGAGGTGTAGGGAGGACAATTTGGTGATGGGAATCCCCCCTGATTTTATGTAAATATGTACCTAAAATATTATTGTCAACAATATGTAAGCCACTATGATCAAAATAAAAATTATATTAAAAAATAAAGTGCATAGCCTTAGTTATTATATTTAAGCTCTCTATATAAGCTCATAGATCTTTGTTGCTGCACATAAAGCAAAAACTGATTTTCAATTTCTAAATCCAAGTATTTCAGATATTCTGCAAAAGCATTTAATCATACAATTTATATTTATAAATTTTTACTTGGGTACAACAATTTCCAGAATTGGATTTTAAAAAGTAGTACTCCAAGTGGGAAAGAAAAATAATAATTGTAGCTTTTGTAAGTAGGAAAAAAATTTAAGACAGATATGACAGTAACAAAAATAAACTTCTTAATCCAAGGAGATTGGTGAAGGGAATTCTATATTGGTGGTGGGATTGATTTTGGAACAAATATATTATGAGCAACTATGTAATACATGGTCTTTAAATAAAGAAACTTATAAAAATAAATTAATTTAGATGTCAGGTCAAAAAAAGACTTTCTTCTCCAGGATCAATATGTGGTATAAGTGAAAGCCCAAATAGTAAAATGAACACAATACGAAATTCAAGAACCCTTCCCACAAAAGCTCTATTGACACCATCATACTAAAATTAGCATTTTATGTATGCTCATATTTATAAACTTATATACAGAGATATGTATACATGTATAATTAAAATACACATACTACTATTTTTTATTTCCTCTTTGAGAGATATGATACAATGAATCTGTCATCTTTTATTCTTTCCATAAATATATTAGTTTATTTTATTTATAGCATAAAGGTAGCTCATAAGAAACCAAAAAGTTAAGGCTTTCTTAATGCTCCATAACATATACAATTGTCATACCAACTGTGCACGTTAGTAGAATTGATTGCTTTCCAGTCCCAAATCCACACATTGTACATCCATGAAAGTGAATTTGTGCCCTTTATTTTTCTTTTGCCAGGTTAGGAAAGGACACATATGAGATAATGAAGGAAGGAACTTTTTTCTGACTCTGGTGCATACACTTAACCATTCCCATAGAACAACAGGATTCCTGAAGACCAGTACAGAAAACAGTACCTAGTGACTAGCAGGTTTCTCCTGTACAATTTCCATCTCAGGAAGCTTTGTAGCTGAGTGACTTTGGTAAGATTCCTCCCATGAATAGTTTGACTGACTCTGGATTGTTCAAGAAGACAGAGCTCCAACTGTTTTTGGTCTGTCAATTCCTCTGATTTGAGAGTTTTATAATAAAAGGACCTCCCTCTATCTAACACACAGCACCTAAAACTGTATCTGTATATATATATATATATATTATATATATTTATATAATATTTATATATACTCACACATTTTCTTGTTGAATTAATCTCTTAAGAAATGTACAGAGATAATGCATGAGGTGAGGGCAATTGCAAAGAAAGCTTACAAAGTGTATATATCTTTAAATTTTGCAGTACAAAAAACCTTTTTTTCTCATTTGGCCTTCAGACTTCTCACATTTATTATCTTCGTAATGGAATCCAACAGACAACTTATCTAACTTTAGATTTAATCAAGATCTAAAGTAAGCAATCAAAACAGAGCAAGTGATTTTTAAATTTGTTATTCATTGCTTAACTACAGACCTTTAGATTGGCCATTACCTATATGGCAAGATTTTATCAGCAAAAACTAAAAAAAACTTCAATATGTGAGATTTAGGAGGGTGTTAAGACAGTTATTTTGACTTTTTATAGATTTATGTCTCTCATTTAAGCGAACATATGCTGAGAACTATCATAGAATATCATCAGATATTCATTTTCTACAGTGGAAGGAACATGGAATACAATAGTGTACATGTTTGTCTTTTAAACATACAACCGAACAACACTAAGCTATGTAAGAACCACCCAAGAGCCCATTTTCCTTCACTACTGTCTTTAGATACTTCTCTACTGCTTATGACTTCTTCTGAACCACTTTGATTTCTGAAAATTAACTAGACAATAGTAAAATTAACAGAAATATGATAAAATTATATAAAATAAAATATATATGATAAGTTGTTAGGTAAAATAAAAAAATAAGACTCAAATACATTTTCTGACTGTTGTGGGCAATCTTGGACTACAACCAGTGTTCTTTTCTCACTGCTGCTGATGGACACAGGGGAGGTCCTGGCACTTCACAGGAGTGTGACCTCCTGAGATATTACTAACCTATTTTTGAACAGCATGTGGAGGATGAAGGTTATTAGTCAAAAGGCAAAGTGACCAGTAGAATATAATTTCAGGTACATTTAATTTTATTTCAAAAACATAAAGGAAAATCACTTATAGTTAGTCGATTAACAGTATATGGCACATTTTTCTAAGAATTGGGGCATAAGCACAGAGAGGAACTATGCTAACACAGTCTGTATTTTATTTTTAACTCATATTCTTTTTTTTGTTTGTTTGTTTGTTTAGTTGTCTGGGGTCATACCTGGCAGTGCTTAGGGGTTACTCCAGGCTCTGCACCTCAGAATTAGCTCCTGGCATGCTTGGGAGCCATAAGGGATACTGGGATTTGAACCGGGGTCTGTCCTGTGTTGGTTGCATGCATGGCAAATGCCTTACCACTGTGCTATCACTCGGCTTCTTTTCTCATATCCTAAGCCATATAAGGACTTTCATCATATCTGACGTTATGGTTTTATTCTTCTTAAGTAAGTGCTCCCATACTATCTTAATTGTGCCTGTCTTCTCCAAATTGTTTAATATACTTTAAAATTTAATCAACCAATGTTAACTAATTTTCTGAGTTTTATTTTCTGAAAAATGAAAACATAATGATCAACTATGAAAACATAGTTGATTAGAACCTGAAACCAATTTATCAAACTGTTTAATGTCCCAATGAAATAAGAGAACAAATCACACTAGTTTATACACTAGCTTATACTCACTTAAAGCACACTGGAAAGCAATTAAAATTTTTTTCTTTTAAAGTAACAGCTCTTTTCAAATGACTTTACCTATATGTGTTCTTAACATAATTATTGATGATGCTTTGCTGTTTGCTGTTGTTTCTGGATCACGCCTGACTATGCTTAATAGTTATTCCTGGCGTGGTACTCAGGAATCACACCTATCAGTGCTCAGGGAATCAAATGGCATATAGGAATGGAGTGAAGGTGGGCTATGTGCAGACCAAGCGCCTTTCCCAGCCCCTGGTGATGCTGTTGAAGAAAAAGAGAGTTGCTATGCATTCATGTGTATCAGATGTGTACATGTTGTCAGAAACATGTATTCTGCTGTCAAATCAGTTTTATCTTTTTTCCCTTTTAAGTCAGCTAATATTGTACAATCCCCAAAAGTATTTGTTTAGCAATAGCTGTTATGATCTCAAATTATCTAATGTGTACATTCAACCAAGTATTACAAATGTTTTCTCCCTTGAACAGGAAAATCTCATTTTTGCATCAAGAAAATTTTTCCATTGAGAATTGATGAAATATACTATAGAGCTTTCAAGACACTTGCCTTGTACTGAGTTGCAGGCACCAGACACTCTAGCTTGAACAGCTTCATTAAAGGGCTTTATATGTAATGAAATGCTAGAAATGCCCATTTTACATCATATGATAAGTATATATGTATAAATGATCAAAATTCAAGAAATAAATATACTTGAGATGGACTGGCTCAACAGTAATTTAAGTATGTCTTTTATATCTGATTTCCTCACATGCCAGCAGAATGAACTTGGAGGTTCGCAAGTGACCCTGTAGACTAGCTTTTACTGATAATTGCTGACTTTGGTGTACGATGTGCAGAGCTGCAGAGAGAGTGGGGTATTAAAAACTCTCCCTTTCCGGTTCTCAGCATAGGTCTTGGTGATACTATTTCCTCACTAAAAGTATACAGAAGTATAAAAGACCAGACAATGAAAATAGCAACATAATGAAGCAGCCTTGTTGCTATGTTGCCTTGTTGCCCATTGCCTTTGTCCCTGTAACAGTTATATGTGCAGAAGAAAATTATATATTTAAAAGTTAAGGTCCTAGCATTTTAAAAATTGAAGGCTTAATTTATGAGCCTGTATATCATTTTCAGATTAATATAATACTGATCAACAAAAGACTTACAGTCACAAATATTTTTAAAATGTGAGCCATACAGGCAGGAGGAAGGTAGGAGGGAAGCTGGGGACATTGGTAAGGGGAAATGTGTACTGGTTGGTTGTTGGAAGAATGTACGACAAACCCAATAATGAACAACTTTGTAACTGTGTATATCACAGTGGTTCAGTTAAAATGTATTACTGTATTACTTTGCATCATTGTTCTCATAATTAAAAATTAAAAATTAAAAAGAGAATTAACACATGAAATCTTGGAAACTGGAGAATACTGTTAAACTGTGTGCATAATAAACTTGCTATATAAAATGCACAGAAACAGAAAAAAGAGATGTATTGCATATATGGAAAATTTAGTTAGATTCATGGGTTTATATATAGGAGAAAACTCATTATGTATTTTAGAAAGCACGTTTAATTTTAAATAAAAGAAATGTATATTATCTGCTTTATAAGCGTTCGTGGATATCACTAAATTGTTATTACAGAAAAGACCATTTCTTATTTCACTGGAGTTATAAATGTAAATATTAAAGTATTCAACATTTTTACTATTCATTTTATTTACCTTTGAGTTCTGTTTTTCACCAACAGATTTTGCTAAAAGAAAATAAAAAGCCAACCGCATTATGAAAAACCAAAACCAAAACCAAAACCAAAACCAAAAAACAAAAAAAATGTATTACTAAAATAAAATATAAATTTATATTAAATACATTTTGAAGAGGAAATTGAATAAAAATAGGACTTTAAAAAAGAATGTTCTGTAAGAAAGGCTGTTTAAAATAAAAACAGCAAACATCACTATTAGATATATTTCATTCTTTGAATTACATATGAATGGTGATATAATAATTTTTTATGTATACATTTAGTTTGGGAGTGCTCAGAGCTTGGTAGTCCTTAGAGATTACTCTTGCTTTACACTCAGGAATCACTGCTGGTGGGACTCAAGGGATCATATGCAAGGCAAGCACTCCACATGTTGGATTATCTTTCTGAACTCCAAGTACTTTAAAATTGAGAGAAAAGTGAGCAGTGCATTTATAGGGAGCTTTTCATTTAATAAGCTTGCATTTTACTCTTATCCATCAATTACATAGCCATACAAAATAGATTTAAAGTCTTTCTAGAATCAGACTCTCAGTAGCTTGAAAACTCAGGCAATTTGTCAATTTTCACTTCTTTTAAACTTTCCTTATCATGATAATAGCAGAATCCAAATTCATTGTTTAGTTTGTGAAAACTGGTCTGTAGAAGGTTGAGAAAAATGTTGGGTTCATGAAGGTAAAGAGAAAGTCATATATTGTACTTTGCATTTTTTATAGAATATGCACATGGAAATCAATCAATCAAAAATGATAAACTTTATGTTACTGTCAGAGTTCTTTATGCCTGCTTCATCTTCAAATGCATATTCAATATTATGGTAAAACTCAAATTTGAAACAGCATTGGTCTGTTGGTTTTGTCCTCATAAAACTGCCCCATATTTGGCTATTCCTTTATTCTCTCAATTTTAACAGCAAACTTGAAAAATGTTTCCTCTGCTACGATTTTTGCTGTTGTTGTTTTTGGGCCACACCCGGTGATCTCAGGGGTTACTCCTGGCTATGCACTCAGAAACTGATCCTGGCTTGAAGGAACATATGGAATGATGGGGATAGAACAGTGGTCCTTCCTGGATCAGCCATGTGAAGGCAAATGCCCTACTGCTGCGCTATCGCTCCAGCCCCCTCTCTTACCATTTTAAAAGAAAAGGGAGAAATGCATGTGCACTTACCTTCATTTCAATACTAAGCATATAAACTTCTCTAGTTTATTCAGCATTGTGATCATTTTTATTCAAATCTATCATGTTTAAATTTATTTATTTTGTTCTTTATTAGGTCACTTGGACTTTTTGGGTTAGTTTCTTTTTCCTCTCAAACCAATATAGTATTAGGGTTTGATTTTTGTCGATGTGGTAAACTGCACAAATGGTTTTATTTTTCTTTTCTTTCTTACAGTCTCAACTCCCAAATGCACCATGCTTTGTCATGCTCCTGTGCCCTTGCACATGGTGTTTCTTCTGCCTGGCAGATTCCTTCCTATTTTGTTCCTCTGATTAACTCCTATTAATGACTCAGCTAGAAGAGCCTGCTGCTCCTTTTGAGACCCCTATGCCCTCCTGCTCACCACACTTAACCAAATCATACTATAAACATTGTTGGTATCTTACTTGTTGGTCTCTCAGTAACCTGTGAGCTCACGGAAGGTAGAAATTCTCAGCACATTTCTGCAATCATTACACTGAGGAGAGTCCAGCTCACAGCAATAAAATAATAGTAATAATTAAATCTGAATGCATTTGTAGTTGTATATTTTGTAATTAAATAGGCAAACAAGTCATTATTTAATATGATTTGTTTCTCTGGAAGTACTTATATCTAAAGAGTCTGGGGTTGATGCCAACTTCATTGAGTACTGAACAAGATAGGCAATCTTCATTAGTTCCTTTGCACCAGGGGGACTATGACTACTGGAGCAGTCATGGTGGAACTGAATGGAATAAAGACCTGAAATTGTTGCTCATTGTTGCTCAGAGCCACTTTGTCAGGAATGTAGATTGGTCAACTGAATCAAATAATCTGAATGTGAAATATTAGGAGAAAGACTATTGGGAAGGAGGGAAGAAGCTCAAAGGGTAAAGAGAGTCTGTCATAAATTCTCAAGCATCAGGGAAAAAATGGGTAAAATGACAGACAATATCTTGTTTGCACTCTGGACACATATTATACCACTTTGCGTGCACACTCTCTTTCTCCCTCCCTCTCCCTCTCTCTCCTCTCTTCTCTCTCTCCTCTCTTCTTCTTCTCTCTCTCTCCTCTCCTCTCTTCTTCTTTTCTCTCTCTCTCCTCTTTCTCTCTCTCCTCTCTCTCTCCCCCCCCCTCTCTCCAGGCTCTCTCATTTGAACATCTCTGTCTCTTTTTACACCAGACTGTTTTCTATCACCATGCCAGTGCATTATCTTTTTTTTTTTTTATCCTTCTTATTTTTTTTTTGGTTTTGGGTCACACCTGGCAGCACTCAGGGGTTACTCCTAGCTCTAAGCTCAGAAATCGCTCCTGGCAGGCTCAGGGGACTATATGGGATACCGGGATTTGAACCACCAACCTTCTGCATGCTTTTTAATTGAGACACTATGTTTGTAGTATATGTAGAAATAATTTATCAAAATGACTGACTTGAAAGTATAAAGAGGGTCAATGACTCTAAAAGGCAATAAAGTGAACGAAGGAACTACGGTAATGGCTATCCATGGTGGAGGAAACACTAAATAAAACTGGATTACTGTAATAAATACATTAAAAAACACAAGAATTTCCCAATCAGAGGATAAGGAGATGGGTCAGATATTTGAGCATATGCTTTACAGGCATATAAGATCAAGTCCTGACCTTGCTGGTTTTCTAAGCACTTGTTAGGAATGATCTAGAGCATACTAGAGCACAGAATTAGCCCCTGAGAACTGCTGAGTATAACTCAACTCTTCCCCAAAAGAATTTCTCAATTTTACTACATTTTCTACAATAAACTGCAGTTGAACCAATTTTCTTCCTCAAGACTATTTCTATTAACTCCTCCTACCACCAACATACACAATTCCCATTTTCCAGATTAATAGAATCTCATTTGTGTTCAAGTACTAACCTATTTTCTATACATATATGCGCCAAGAAACCCCAAGTACTCATAGTTTGTTCTTATATATTAGTTATATGCTAAATTTAAAATCCGCTGTTTCAAACTTTATATTTGGAGGGGGAATGATACTGTTTCCATTATGAGGTGATTTAGCTATTGACCTTCCTGTGAATTTTCTACTTGCACTCCCAATTTTCTCCATTACAGGATAATGATAAACTTTCAAGAAATGTCACCCAATTTAAGTGGAAAAGTAAAAAATGGCTCAGTAGATAGACTAACTTTCATAAACACTGGTAATGAGTGTTTTGAGAACTTCCAAAATTTTAGGTATTTAAAGCAGTTTTTCAGAGTTGAGTGTTCTCTAAAAGTCCTCTTTGCATTATGAAATCCCCCAATTTGATTATTCCATTGGCTTTGTGTGCCTTGGTTATAAAGCTGTCAATCTGCTGCAAAATACAATTTCTGAGAATCTGCCGTGTATCTGTTTCATTTGAGCTCACAAGTGTAGTCAGCTTCAACTAAGTCCCAGATATTATTCTAAGTGATGGGAATACATTGGCAAATAAAACAAAGATGGTCATTTTGGGAAGTTGCACTTTTTATTTATAATTGAGGGATAATGATAGTTGATTTTACTGGGTTTTTGGGAGGATTAGATGAGCCACTCTACTTAAAATTCTTAAAAAACTTTAAGAATCAGAGATGACCTTTCTATCGGGAGGAGGTTGTCCAGAATATTTGCTACAAAGACACTGATTAAAAGCTCAGTTCTCTATGAGCAGTGGTGCTAATGATAATTGTGATGCTACTAGACCACAGAAAGTAGAACCGTTTTAAGAACATATCTGTGTTCAGTAAAAGTACTCTGGAAATGTGAGAAGGACTAAACTGGCTATCTGAATTAAGTCAGTACAGGATGTAGAAAGGTTTAATTTCAGATAGCTGCATTAGGTGGGTAAAGAAAGGGAAAGACAGCAGACATAGGAGGCAGAATAAAGAGGAACTGAATAATTTTGTTTGACTTTATGCTGCTAATAAAATAAAAGGAATGGAGTTGTAAGTATTTGTCTCCAGGTTTAGAGTGGGCAAAGCATTTACCTTGCAGATGGTTGGCCTGCATTAGATACCATGCCACCACAAATCGTCCCCTGAGTGAAAAGTGATTGATATGCAGAGATACAGGAATAACCCTGAGCACATCTGGTGTAGCCAAAAACCAAAAATTATTTGTTTCCAGTAATAATATAATAATAATACAATATATTATATGTATGTATAACACATGTATTGTATTAATATTACAACAATAATATTCCTGTAATAATAGTAATTGTTTCCAATAAAGTTTTTCTCCAATAGTCTAAAGGGAGATAGTTAGAAGAGAAGGCCTGTGTGTAACAGGGAAAGGGTCAGGGGTCTTAGACACAGAGGTATAGTATATGTATATATATCTAAACCAGACAGCTGTTAAAACTGTAAGTGTGGGACACAAACCACAATAATTAATAAACCTGCGAGGGAAACTGTCTGAGAGAAGTCTTGGGGAATGGACCTGAGGACATTGATGGACCTGGGGACATATGGGAGGTTGACTCTGGATGTGGGATTGTTGTTGGAACGATGTACGCCTGGACACACCTGTAAATTATGGCATCAAAATAAAGAAAAATTTGGAAACAACAACAAAAAAGACTAGAGGTTTATTTCAAACTTTGGATATGGAGATCACTTTGTGTGGCATCAGCCATGTAAACCTTAACTTGTGAAGACAAGAACTGATTTACATTTGACTATTTTAAAGAAAGGATAATGCATAAAAAAATAGAAGTATCTAATATTTATTGCTTTTTTTCTCTCCAATAATACTCCTTCCTCTATCTGGGAAGATTATTTGTAAGTCTGGGTCTCAATTCTGAATCAATGCTGAATTCTGGGGCTGGAGAGATAGCATAGTGGTAGGGTGTTTGCCTTGCACACAGAAGGATGGTGGTTCAAATCCTGGCATCCCATATGCCCCCCCCCCCCCGCGCTGACAGGAGCGATTTATGAGCGTAAAGCCAGGAGTAACCCCTGAGCACTGTTGGGTATGACCGAAAAACAACAACAACAACAACAACAACAACAACAACAAAAACACTGAGTTCTCCCAAGACTCAGCACTGCGTCTGCAGCACAGAAAGGGGATGAAATGCCTATATATATATATCTGGGCAATATTCACATTTTAGTAAATAAAATAAAATGTATAAATTGTAAGCTATAATAAAATATATTCCAATAGAGAATCGTATTTAATAAACACACAATATAATGTTAATTGCTTAGCTAGTTACCTGATAAAGATGGCTAAATATGTCAGTTATCTAAATTTTTTTAATAGGGGCAACTCATGGCAAAGATGAGTCTGGTGGATGGTATTGTCCCAGCTAAGCTTGGAAACCAACAGGGTAAAACCCAGTGGCCAGTCAATGCTAGGAATAGAACTCAAAGCCTTGTACATTTTAGGCATGTGTTCAACCTTAGAGCTATCTCCCTAGCCCCATATTATTTTATCTCAAAGCAAAAATATGCTGATTGCGCACAGTGTTGAATTTAAAAGACCTGCAGTCTCATCATTAATATCACTAGATTTGGAAGACCATTCTGTAGGGAGTTAAGAAATTAATCAAGATGGGAAACTCAGAGGTAACAAATATACACATAACTGCATAATTTTCATAATACAAACAATGCTCAAAATCCAGACATAACCTGTACTAGTTATCCACAGTCATTTTACACAGACATTGCTATACTTTCAATAAGTTGAGACATAAATCAAAGAATAAAAGAAAAATATAAATTGCTTTCTTGACTAAATATACAATTAACATCACTCACAGTATAAGAATTAATATTAAGTGGAAATAGTATGTTTTATCCTTAAGATTGGTAACAATCATTTTTTAATACTGAGCCTGCTGTGAGGAGAATGGGCATGCATGATGGGGCTAGTAAAAGTAAAAATTGCTACGAATTATACTGAGAAAAATTGACATTAATTATCAAAATTTCAAATACATATTATTCTTAATCTCTGCAATTTTATTTCTAGAACTCTCACCTCTGGCTATATTCCATAAAAGTAAGATGAAATATCAGTGATATTATTCATTGCAGCATTGTTTAAGTAGCTAGAGAAAGGAATGAAATGACCACTGATGGGGTATTAAAATAATTCAAGTATGGAATAAACTTGATGAGTACATCATTTGAGGTGCCTTTCTAAAAATAAACTACTACAAATAAACAAGTAAAAACCTAGCCCTGTATGTTAAGAAAAAAAGAATCCAGCAAGAACTGAAATCTAAGAAAATAAGTTTGATGGGCTAGAGGTAAGGCATTTACCTTGTATGCAGCTGCCTGGGTTTGATCAGTGACACATTAACAGTGACACATGAACCCTCAAGCAAATCCAGGTGTGATTCTTGAGCACAGAGCTAGGAGTAAGAACTGAGTACTACTGAATGTAGCCTCCAAAACCAACAAACCAAACCACAATGAAACAAAATAAATTAAATTTGTTTAATGATAGGTCTCCTAAACCAATAAAGTATACTGAGACCACATTTTCTTGTTTGGCTGTTTTGAGGCATGCCCAGTAGTGCTTTGGGATTACTCTTGACTTTGTGCACAAGATTATTCCTGGCAGGACTCGGAAGACCAAATGCAGTGCTAGAGATTGAATTGGGGTTGGCTGCAAGCAAGGCACATTCCTTAATCTTTAGCTTCTGTAACTTCCTGTTACCCTTATTATAATTTTGTTTTTTGGTTCACATCAGTGGTGCTCAGGGCTTACCACTAGCAGGGCTGGTGGGACCATATGGTATACTGAAGACTGAAGACTGAACCCAGGTCAGTCACATAAAAGGTGTGCCTGCCCACTGAAATATCTTAATAATTAATATAAGACCTAACATTCAACATTATGTTTAACATTAAATTTAAAAATATTTAAAAGATCTTTGACTAAATAGCCCAGACCCCATTGTTTTTATAATTATAAAATTTCTAACATTCACCATTATAGTCAACATTATATACATATATGTATAAGTATTTAAAAGATCTTTGATTATACATGTAAAAATAATTTACTGCTAATTAAAAAATAAAAGAATTCACAGGCTTATGAATCAGCTTCTAAATTAGTTTTGCTTTAAATGTATTTTTTGTGGGATAAGATAATTAGTTTTTAACATATTTGAAATAAAAAAATGCACCCTGTAATAAATGCCCAACCAGCTATGCATAAATGAAATTCAATAAAAAATTTCAAAACTAAATAAAATAAAGTTCAGAATATGCTAGTTGACAATTTCGAGCCAATCCTTACTCTACTTTCTTGCTTTTATAAATTGCAAAGTCCAACAAAATAGCGTTAAAATGAACCTCAGGTGCAGTTCAAGCTTTTCAAGCCTAAACAAATGATTAAAAAATAATATATATACATATATATATACATACATACATAAAGGATGAAAGTGTTCTATTTTTACAGAAGATTGGAAATAAATCAGCAGAAGACTGAAAAAAGAAGTGAGATGTTCCACAGGGGCAGGTAAGTCTGATGCTAATGCTTTGACTTAAAATGGTGACAGACTGGAGTAGAGAAGCCTTGCTGGCTGTTTTAATTTCTCCCTGGAATAGCTCTCTCCCAACCTTCTGCAGCACATCAAAGTCTCTGGAGCTCAATTAAAATTGGATTATACTGAAATGCTCTATCTATGGGAACTGTGTGCTCACTAACACTTTTCTCCCAGTAATACTGCAGATGACAGTTGCCCATCCCAATTTAAACAGTTGTCATAGAGACAGGGAACTAAAGCAGCAGAAACTAACAATGAAAAGGAAAGGTAAGAGCAAAGATTTCTCTGAACAAGAAGCTTGCTTTTTTTTTTTCCTTCAGCACACTGTTTAGTACCCCCAGGACAAAGTATACTACTCCACAAACAGCTTACATTTTGTATCTTTGCATGTGAATGGAAACTGCACTACACATCAATATAGAAGGTCAAATGTTTTCTTTTGGGCATGTTCTTACTAGAAATTAAGATCAAGTATTTCTCCCAAAGGAAAATAGATATCAGAGATTACAAAAACAAAGAGACCAGGCTAGCAAGTCTATAGTGTAAAGATGTTAACATCTAATTTGTAATTTTAGGATCAACCAGGAAGAATAATTTCTTATCTATTTTATTTTCCAATACTACATTGTTAAAAGTTAAATCTGGGCTGAGAAATGATACATTAAGAATGTGTGTGAGTGTTTCAAACACACACCAATGTGGAAAATCCAATTAGCCTTTAAAAGGATCCCTTATCAATGACAAAGAAACATAGTTGTAAATTTAATTTTTGAATTTACTTTCGGTTTTAAATAGCAGCTATTCCATAATCCTCTATAATTTCTCTTACCAACACCAAAGTTTATCAACATGGGGGAGTAGGGCTGCCAGCTTCCTAAAAGTCCAAGAACAAAGATAGTTTAAATTTCAGGCAGTTCTAAAGAACAATGCATTTGACAGTGGAGAGTGTAAAGAATGATCCAATCTATGTTAATATGTAGATAGCATGTTTCTATTGCTATAAACACTGATAAACATGTTTCTATTGCTATAAACACTATAAAACACTGAACTGTTTTGATCATTGGCTTATTGTAAGTTCCAAGGTTGTTTCCCATTGTTGTGCAGTTCACCATGAAAATAAATTAGCTATTAATATTTTATGGAATCTTACATTGTTTATTGCTGCTGCTGCTCTCTTTAAACAGAAATCTCAACACCTAGGACAACTTGTCCTCTTGGGAAGACTGTTAAAATTTTTGAAGCAGCAACAAGGCAGAGTGTACAAAGTGGAGGCCAAAGGGGGAAAAGGCAAACAAAATGTGTCAGAAAAATCTAAAAACGGCACAGATCAAAATTTGTCAAAACAAGGCCTTAGTTTAAACCAACATAAAGGGTCTCTACAGCTTGGGCCTTGACAGAGCATCGAATTTTATTTATTTATTTATTTATTTATTTTTAGCTCAGCTGTAGAAAACACCATCTAATGAACCTGTCTGGGGCGGCTGTCCCTATCCTGTCAGGCATGTCAGGAAATGACAAGCACTGGGGACAGACCGCCGCCAGTCAGAGACAGGCCTGCCAGCTGGAGAGTTCAGCCCCAATCTAATCACACCACCAGAAAATAACTTTCACGCTTTCAGCTTGACAGGATGGACTCAAGGAAGAAGAGGAAAAAAAAGATAGGAAGCAATGCTTTTTGTTTCAATTACACATTATTTTTACACAGTAATTAAAAGGCATCTACAAACATATATGATCCACATTACCTATATCAAAGCAGCAAAGTGTAAAAACCATAGTTATATATAAAGGCATGATGCTAATATTGCCACAGAGAAAACTAACTGAAGATCAGCTCTGTGTCTTTGCATGCATGAGCTATCTCTCAGAAAATTTGACTATTTTTTTTATTCCATTTATTGATTTCCCATCTATTCAAAAATTCTTGGAAAAATAAAATCACTGGGTGGGTAGCATTAGTGCTTAAATTAGCTGATGTATAATCATGCTCTGCAAACCAATATGGATGAGAGTAACAGGAAACAACTAGAATTTTTACTTGGTCAGTCCTTATTTTCTGCCTTTTGTGATGTTGGTGGAAAGTATCATTAAGAACAGCTCACAACAGACATTACAACTTGAACCATCTTTAGATCACATAACTTCATACAAGACACAAAAGAATGAAGAGTTGTAATATAAAATAAACATAATCTAGTTATATAAGTCTGGAAATCAAACAATTATTTCAGTATTATATAGATAAAAATAGGCTCATTTTACAAATAACTTTTCAAAGTAAATTTACAGTTAACACATCACTGTTTTGCTCATTCTATGTTCACTAAAAATAAATAATTATATAATAAAATAATTTTATAACTACATAGCGTATTTCACTTGCCTATAGGATAACTGGCACTAAAGCCTTAAAAGTAAAATATAATGGAATATATGTATTTGAACACATACAAGTTCATAAAACAGGCTTAATATATTCTGACTATTGAAAGTATACTTCTATTTATATTTGAAGTTATAAAACACAAAATTAAATGAAAATAGTAGCAACCGTACTTTAAATATCAATTTATCAATTGTAAATATCACTTTAAATATAAATATACTAATATATCAATGTATCAAATTTCTATCAAATAGGCACATTATTGGAAATGTTACTACTGAAAATATGGAACTGGCATATAACTCCTTTACTAACCTAGCTAATTCAGTGTCAATTTACATGATTTAAGTTTATTCTTCATCTATAAAATGGTGAAAATGATGTCTCAAGGGGATGCTGCAGTTTAGTCGAAATACCACATTTAGTGCAATGTCTAGAATACAGTACCTGGTTAACATGGTTTTACTTGAAAGTCAATAGGAGAGCATATAGTTCAAAATTAAGCTAATAGTTTACAAAAATAGTGCTCTTCATGGAGCTTGTAAGAGGATAGATATTGGTACTAATGCATGAGAATAACTTTTTCATAATAATCCAACCACACATATTGTAATTCAACAAAATGTGTCAAGTAAAGCTAGAATATTTCTTTTCTTAAGCCCTCCTTCCTTCCCTTCTTCCTTCCTTCATTTCCTTCCCTTCCTTCCTTCCTTCCCTTCTTCCTTCCTTCATTTCCTTCCCTTCCTTCCTTCCTTCCTTCCTTCCTCCCTCCCTCCCTCCTTTCTCTTTCTCTTTCTCTTTCTCCCTTCCTTCCTTCCTTCCTTCCTTCCTTCCTTCCTTCCTTCCTTCCTTCCTTCCTTCCTTCCTTCCTTCCTTCCTTCCTTCTTCCTTTCTCTTTCCTTTCTTTTTTCTTTCTCTTCTTTCCCTGCCCAAGAAAAGATAAAATGTATTTTCAATGAACTATCTTTGTTACTGTGTGAATATACTTTAAAGAATGTCTTTTTTATATTTTTTGGCATCAACTTATATTTAAAAGTGGAGCTTTTAAATATAGTACATGATTTAATCAAGTACCTGATTATAGGTTTAATTAATGACTAAATTCAGTGTTTTTGAAAAACTATCATCATAGATATACTTCCCTCCTTCCCTCCCTCCCTCCCTCTATTTTTTTTGCTCAGGGGTTACTTCTGGCTTTTTGCTAAGAAATCCCTGGCAGGGATTGGAGAACCATATGACCGAGTGCAAGGCAAATTCCCTACAGCTGTACTATCGCTTGGGTCCCTATTTCTAAAAGATTATAACCACCCTCAGTTCTCCCAAAAAGGATTATGAGATCCTTAATGGAAATACAAGTTAAATAGGCTTTACATTTTTCCCTTTATTTGCTTTAATTAAAGTAATTTCAGGCATATATATTCTAGCAATAATCATATCATCAGTATCAGCTTTCATCTACTAGTGTCTCCTTGCCTCCTCTCTCCCACCCCAGGCCTATTCCCTTAACACATTTTTTTTTACTTTTTTTTTTAGTGACTACACATTAGTCACTAATTTCTTCCTTCCCCATCCTTGTCCTTTATATAATTTAGGGTCAAGTGTTATATAGGTATCCAACTTTGAATACCTTATATTCCCTAATCTTGTTATTCTATATACTACAGATAAGTGAGATCATCCTGTGTTTGTACTTTTTTTGACTTAGACACCTTAGGTTTTCCAAGAATGAGGGGAAATGGACATACATTTAAAATTCCATATTTTCTTGTATAAAACACATGCCTCTAGTATATAGTGATAGTATTCAAGCTTCCATGTATAATTTTATCATTAGTTTGCTCTGTAAGCTTTATAGCATTATGTAATTCATTTCAGTCATGCAGGAGCAAGGAGAGCTCTGGCCTACTGACCTCAATTTTCACTTAAAGAAACAAATTTCCTTTCTGCAAACTAAGACAATTTTTCTCCTGTCAACCTTGTTTTAAAATATTAACCTTATTCCTATTATAGTAAATATTTATATTTGTCATCCAGATTTGCTTACAATCGCAGCTTTAATCAAGTTATAAAATTGCTTCCGTTCATATTTTATTCCCCAAGAAAAGATAAAATGTATTTTCAATGAACTATCTTTGTTACGGTGTGAATATACTTCAAAGAATGTCTTCTTTATTGTTTTGGCATCAACACTTATATTTAAAAATGGAGCTAATCAAGTACCTGATTATAGTACCTGATTATTGGTTTACTTAATGACTAAATTCAGTGTTTCTGAAAAACTATCATCATAGATATACTTATATTACAAGTAAATTATCAGATTTTTTAAAAAGAAAAATTGATCAGATAACCTAAAATAAGTAGTTTCAGTAACTATAATGTCCAATCATTCAGTTTATAAGAATGTTAAATATAGGCAGCAATTTAAGAAACTTTAAAGTTAGATGTTGAATACATAAAAATGGTTATTTAGTACTTTACTCTTTCTGTTGATTTCATTAAATAGAAATAATTTGAAAATTAAACTTTTAAAATATTCATTGTATATTACAAGTCATTTTCAAATTTTAACTTTAATGCAGTGATCACTAAATCCCTATGTAAAAAGAAGATAGATTTCTTTCTACTTTGTGAGAAGGAGATAAAAACTTTGTTATATAAACTTACTTCAATCAAAATAGCAAAAAAAAATCTGAATTCTGGGGTAGTAAAATACCCTGCTTCAGAGTTCCTAAAACATGAAACATTTAAAACATTAATTTCATTAATATGTAAAATGATTTAAGTATTTATTTAGTACATGTCCTGGTAAGTATCTAATAATTTGATATACAAGCTACTAATGCAAAATAAGTGCATTAAGCAATCTTATATAAAAGTCCTTGTTAGTAACTCATTTCAATGAGCATCAGTTTGCTTTTAAATATTTTCTTGGTTTTTGTTGGCTCTTTTTGTCTCAGATTTCAGGTACCACTACTGAAGCAGATCTCTTCTAGCACTTCTACTGGAAGTGTGCAAAGGCTCACACATGGCCAGAAACTGAGCCTGGCCCACTGAATACAAAACACATAATCCCCCACCTTTTATAGTTATTCTTTCAAATTCTACTTTAAATATTTTTGGAAACAGTGTAGGACACTTAAAAAATAAAGAGTAATTAAAAATTGTCACTCAACATAATTCTAATAAATGACATCACTTTTCTCTATAAAAGAGACCCACAACAAAAATCAGACTACATATGCCCTATCTTTATAAAGTTGTCTAGGTAAGTGCCTCATAATAATTCACCCCAAAATGGTATTCTAAAAATTGCTAACATGCTGATCAGAAACATTCATACAATTGTCTTTGTGATGTTTAACACTGAGTAAACAATTCTGTGGAAGCATTGCTTCATAATATTTTATAATATACAGATTTATAATATACAGATTGGTCAATATGGCTATAAAATTCACATATGCATATTTGCATAATCCATGCCAGAAGTTTTAGCATTATATAAGGTCCAGTGATACACATCCTAAATTATAAAATAAAATGCCAATAAATTCTATTCTGGTATTGGTGCTTTTCTTGGATAATATTGGCTTTGATATCTAAGGCTAACAAACCCAATGTAATATACCAAGTTGAAATAAGCTGATACTGTATATAATTGTTTAATGACATGGAACTTGATATCTAAGTGAAATAAGTTGATATCTAAGTGAAATAATATGGAGTTAATGTGGTGTCATGGTGTCAAATTTCAATAAAATGCAGTCTATATAGGAAACACTCCAAGATAGTACTCAAGAGTGAGAGAAAGTGAATTAACAGGAGACAGAGCATTGGGTAGAAGGGCAGTGGAGATGTATTCTCTGCTCTTCACTCAGACCACTTTGTTTAGTGTGAACTAGTTATCTGGAACATAACCAAAGCATCAGATTTGTCGCTTTAGAATATATTACAGAAGAGAAGCATCTTTTACCACATATGTGTATTTAAAAGAAAAACAAAAACTTCATTACAGTTCCACCTATGGGCTGCTGACTGGGAGGAATATAAAGGGAGCAATGTCAGGCCCTGCTTTTCCCCTCTATACAGTGTCTGAACAAGGAATGCATTACCACAGATATCCAACCAATTAGGTTCATTTGTATTATTATCATTCTCTTAGAATAGCTGAGCATTTATAGGAGATATATGTATATATTATAGCAGAACATTTATGAAATGATGCATATAAAAAGCAATGTATAACAAGGAATGTGATAAAAATAGTCTGTCAGTATGTTCTTGGTTTCAAATCCTTTCAACTATCAGAAAAATAAAAGGATACGCCCAGATTTAACATCCACCTTAAATCTTACAGGAAAGAACAGAAAGTGGTGCAAGTCTCTTTCTTTGTCTTTCTCTTTTTCTCTTACCCTTCTCTCTCTCTCTCTCTCTCTCTCTTGTAGCAGAGCACAGAATAGCAGAGCTCCCTAATAAAAGTCTCTTTCTGGGGCACAGGCACATCAAGTGCGCCACCCCCAATACTACCAGGGGTGACCCTCTAAAAAGTAAAAAAAAAAAAAAATTAAAAGAAATTCAGCAGAAGAAAACAGTTTCAAAACAGGTAGGACTTAAGATGCTTGCCTTGCACACAGTCAAAATTAGTTTGATTCCTGTAGTGCCTATAGAAGTGAACCCTAACCACAAAACCACAAGCCAAGTGTAGCCCCCAAATTAAAACATAAAATAAAATCAAAAGTTCAAAATTTTAAAAGTCTGATATTTTGAAAAGACAAGATATTATAGCCTTGGTAATATCCCCAATAAAATCTTTAATCCGTATATTTTTACAAAGAGATAACAAAACTAAAAAGGGTATCACACAGAGAATGAAGCAAACTTCTCAATAAAAACAGAAATATGGGATGATAATACAATGGGTAAGGTGCTTGCTATGCATGCAGTCCATCTAGGCTCAATCTCTGGTATTCCATATGGTCCTTTTAGCCACTGGGAGTGATGTCTGGATGCAAAAGTAGGAGTAACCCTGAGCACTTCTGGGTGTGGTCTAAAAATCAAATAATTAAGGAATACTGTAAAAATTGTAAACATTCAAAAGCAACTTGGTTTAGAGGTTGAGCAAAATAAAATGGGAAGGGCAGTTGCCTTGCACATGGCTTATGTGAGGTAGATCTCTGGCATTATATATGGTTCCCAGGACCTGCCAGGAATAATCTCTGAGCAGTGCTGGGTATTAACCCTTCCCCCCCAAAATTGATTCAATTTATATCACAGAACTCTCAGCAGAGGCAAGCATCATCTTTACACAGCCACTGAGCAGCCTCTCTCAGAGTGATTTCTACCATACTCAGTTTGTCTTCTCTCTACACTGCAAATATTAGGCTCCAGGCTCAGACTAATTATTTGTTATAGACCACAGATCAATGTCTGTTCAACTTCTTTAGCTGACAAGAAATTTTGTGATCATGCCTATATTAAAACTTATTTTGTTCAAGAATTTTTCTTTTTGAGGGAGGGAACACCCTTGTAATACTCAAGGCTTACTCCTATTAGTCTTTAGGGGACCATATGGGATGCTGGGAATACAACCCAGGTTGGCTGCATAGGTATTATCTCTTCAGCACCCAGTTCTCTTTTTTTGTTGTTTGTTTGTTTGCTTTTATTTTTGGGTCATGACCGGTGGTGCTCAGAAGTCATCTCTGGAGGCTCAGGGGACCATATGGGATCCAAACAATTGAACTGGGGTCCATCTAGTGTTGGTTGCATACAAGGCAAATGCCTTACTGTTATGCCCCAATTGTCCTGCCCCAATTCTCATTTTTTATGAATAAAAATAATTTGTGATAGGGCACAAAAATAGTACATGGTTTAAGGCATTTGTCTTGCATCTTATTGATGAAGTAAGTGGTAATACATATATGAGAGTTCAAAAGCTGCTCCAGAGATTTGCACTTGAGCACAGACTCTAACACCACTGGGTTAAACTTCAAAACTCTCCCACCCCAAATATTGGAATTTATCCAAGTATTTTCATTCCTTCATTTCTCATATTTAACTTTTAGCTAAATCTTGTTGATACCAGTTCTAAATATCTCAAATCTGCCCTCTCCTCCATTATTTTAACAGCTAAAACTCCCAGTTGGCTACTGAGGTCTTTTTTTTTTTTAACCCATTTCAAATCTCCAACCTCCTTCAGGGATGTCCCAGGTCCAACACACTCCTGATTATCACCTATTTCCCCCGCAGTTGGACATCAGCCTCTATCTCTGACCCTCCTCAACCCCACTCCCTCACACAATCCTAAACCCTGCTGTTCTCAGAATTCATTATGTCCCCTCTACTTTTGCCGCTAGTTGCTTATATGTATATGAAATGTCCTGCTCTCCTCTCAGTTATCTTTGCAAGTCCTCCTGCTATCCTTGAAACTGGGCTGGTGCTGCTTCTTTTGTAAGATATTTACATGTATTAGAACAGTATTTTTTTAAATAGTATCTTTATTTAAGCAATGTGGTTAAAATGTTTTAGTTGGGTTTCAGTCACAGAATGCATACTACCCTTCATTAGTGCAACTTTACTGCCACAAATGTCCCCCATTTTCCCCACCCTCTGCCTGTTTATGGGGTAGGCATTCTGCTTCTCTCTCACTATCATTGTCATAATAGTTCTCAGTGCGTTTAGTGCTCTAACTGCACTCACCGCTCTTTGTGGCATTCTTCATAGCACGGGCTGATCCTCCCAGCCCTCGTCTCTATTATCACTGAATATTATTACCATACTGTATTTTATTTTTATAACATCTCACAGATAAGTGAAACTATTTTCTGTCTAACCCTCTCCTTCTGACTCAATTTTGTGCATCCCAAAGATTCCCAAAGTTTTTCTCTCAGGAGTCGCTTCTCTAAACTATGTCAACATGCTTACATTACCTGCGGGTTACTTCTCCTCAACCCCTGCTCAGGCTAAATGCCTGCTACTGTAAAAAGCCAGATTCTTTCTCCCTGGAACTGGAAATTAGAATGTGAGTTGGTCTGCAAGTAGCAGTGAACTCTAGGGAGCTTGTACTGGTTACTTCTGCATTCTAAGTAGATTTAGAGGAATAGAGTCTATGAGGATAAACAATGAAGCAGAAGCAGACGCAGCAGAGATAAGAGATGGCCAAGAAAAGTAGAAATCTAGACTTTCAGTCCTAAAAATCTGTATTTTCCAATTCTCAGTTTCAGTCTTTCACTGTGTTCTGGCTATATTGTCAGCAAATTTCACAATCTATTCCTAATGGCTTAACATAAATGATATTTTCACATAAGCTATCTTCAGTTTCATTTCTTAAAACCAGGTGGTTCCTGTCAGTTCATACATGTCATATAATGACATCAGGATTAGAATTTGTGGTGGAATTTTTTTGCTTAAATTCTTTCATATAGGGTTTTCTCCTTGAGTATTCTTGATATGATAATATATAACCAGGAACAATGTACAGTGTATATTTAAGAACACTTTATAGGTCATATAACTCTCTGGAGTTATATGGCATGGAGTTGAGGCCAGAGGAAGGCTGACACTTATTCAGCAAGGTAAAAGATCTTGGAATATGCATACTCAAACATTCTTGTGTAGAAAAATTTGGCTGTGCTTTAAGAATTACATTCAATTTGATGATTACACAGAATAAAGTGTAAAAAACCAGACAGGTCAGCCTACCTGAAATATCAGTTATATCCAGATGTGCTTACCTCATGAGACTACTCTCAATGAACAGTAGATTAACCCTACTAACTGTGAATGTTTGTGCCCTAATGAATACTTCAGGCTCTAAAATCAAAATCAAAATTCATTTTCTATGGCAAAAGCAATAAAACCTGAGCAGATGTTTTTATTCTCTCTTTAAAAAGTTGAGATGTGAGAAAATAAAGCAAAAGATCTCACCTCAACAGAAATATCCCATCAGTAGAAGTTGGTCAGGAAAAAATCTTGGGTTTTATATTATGTCAAACAATGATTTCAGTAACACTATCTTAAGCCAGAAGCAATACAACACTTAGATACTACTGAAGAGATATTACAGTGGGTTGCATGTTACAATAAATTGCATATTACATTTGTCTTGCATACAACTGTTTCAAGTTTGATCTCTGTCATCAAATATAGTCCATTAAGCCAGAGTGATCCCTGCATGTTAAGCCAGGAGTAAGTTGGACCTGATAATAACATGTGTGGCAAAAATTCCCCTCAATTAACCAACCAAAGAGAAACTTAGACACGTCTAATAATTTTTACTTTGGTGAAAGGGAAATGAGAATTGTGAGAAACTACAAGACAACAAGTTCATACTTGTCATAAGAGCCCTGTGGGATCGAAAAGATAATCAGGAAAAATAAGCAGTAATATTTAACCATTAAAACATCTTCCCATCTCTCTTCAGGCCTTTATCCTGCTTCAAACCTCTCAGTGCCAACGGAATCAAAGGAAAGGTGTTTTCAAATCTTACTAGTATTTTTAGCACCAAAGTGTAGTTAAAGTAAGAATTGTACTGGTATTAGGATATTAGCCACCTTGTGTTCAACTTCCTACCTAGTCAAATAACCAGATTAAGTTATGCTTTTCATTTCCTCTGTTAAGCAAACTGATTTATGTCTATAATAAACTGTATACAATTTAGAAGACAAATTGTCTTTTAAAAATAAATGTAACTAATATTTTATTCATGGGTGACTAGGAAATCTGAAAGTTAAATGAGGTATTATTATCACAACTGTCATTTTATGAATATTTGGGAAAGTCAATGTGATGGACAATGTATCAAACCAATCAAAGGGACCTAAATGATTCCATCTTTAAAATTTTATAAACCAAATGGTAAGATTAGAATGATAAACCAGCTGGAATAATGTAAACAGTTGAATAAAACTACAATTCTAATCTCTCTGACTCTAAAGGGTATTATTTGTTAATTAATAAACAGAAAAGAATTTTGTAATTTGAGTAATCTGAGACCAAGTGGTTGGATTTGACAATAGCTATAAGAAGAGAAAACAAAAGAAGCCTTGGTAATTAAACAAGGTTTAGATTAACAGAAAAAAGAAGAAGAAAATTATCTAGGCATAACAAGCAGTTTGAAAAATAAAGTAGAACTGTATTTGTCAATGCTTAGTTCTCATTTCCAATATGGCACCTGATAAGTGAAAAGCCAGAAGGGAGTAAAGTCAGCGTTTTTGTAATCTTAAGAATTAAAATGGAGATCTGGTGAGATAGCTTAAAGGGCTGGCATGTCTTTCTTTCATGTGATGGTCCAGGGCTCAATTCCTGGCATTTTATGGTCTTTTTTAATTTTTTATTTAATTTTATTTTATTGAAACCATTTTGATTTACAAAGTTCTTCATATTTGGGTTTCAGATATACAATGAATCAGGGCCAATCCCACCATCAATTTCGACCTCCTTCCACCATGTGCCCAGAGTGTATCCCAACCATGACCTTCTGACCCCCAGTCTGCCAATATAACAGGCTCAATTAAAAATCTAGATTGTAAGAATTTAGGTCTCTTGATTCCACTGTTGCTGACTTTGGCTTGGATATTTAGTTCTATCCTTTCTTTAAAACAAACTCTCAACTAATGCACATGAGATTCCTTGAAAGGCCCCATCCTTTCATATTTGTATTTCTCCTTCTTCATTCAGTTTTTTTTTTCTTCTCCTTGCTATACTTTGGAGCAAAGGGTGTTCGAGACAATTCCCATTTAAACCACTGCATTTTTCATGTGGTTATTCTAAATAACACATATAAGTGAAATCATTCTGTATTTATCCTCCTTCTTCTGGCTTACTTCATTTAATATAATATCTTCTAGTTTCATCCATGTTGCTGCAAATTGCATGATTTCATCATTCCTTATAGTTATATAGTATTCCACTGTATATGTACAACATCTTCATGATTCACTCATCTGTTGTTGGGCATCTAGGTTGATTCCCTATTAGCTATTGTACTGAGTACTGCAATGAATAGTGGTGTGCATATATACATCCTTTTGATGAATGTTTTTCTTCTGGGGATAGATACCTAAATGTGGGTCATATGGCAGCTCAATTTGAGTTTACTGAGAACCCTCCATCCAATTTTCAGAGAGTTTGGCCTTCTACCACAAAGTGTCATCCTGGTGGCATCCAGCACCTCTAAGTCTGAGCAGCAGAATTTCAAGGGTCTGAGCACTTAACTATCAGCTCCACATAGTACAGCTGAGTATCACTGTAGTATCCTGAAGTCCCTAAGTACTACTATGTGAGAGGCCAAAAATATTTTTAATGAATATCATATAATCAAGAAATAAACAAAGGTATAAAAACATTAGAAAGAATATTTGCACCCCAAGATTCATCATAGGGTTATTTGTGATGGTATAAACAAAAAACCAGTTTAAATACCAATAGGTGACTGAATAAGGATACAGGGTGTATCCACTCAGTAGAATGCTACTCTGCATTTAAGATGAAATGGGCACTTTTGAGACAAAATGGATGGAATTAAGTGATTATGCCAAGTGATGTAAAGAAGTGAAAGAATGGATAGTGTGTTCATTCATATGTAGAATTACTAGAGAAAATAAATTAATAAGAGACAAAAACAGCTAGATTCACTGAAAACTCAGATTTTTAAAGAAAAATGGGGGGAGGTGGAATGGGAGGAATGAATGAATTTGTGGTGGGATGACAATGTAATAACTGGTGAAAACAGTGACAACTAGCAGACACAGAGGTATAGTTTTAATACCCCAAACTTCTATATTATTATAAACCAATAATAAGTCAATAAAAATGTAAGAATAAAAAATCCCTTTTGTTAAGATAAAGAATTGTGTGGAACCATTAAAAAGCTTATAATAGCATAAAATAAACTTCATATCTACTGATGCCCCTGCTACTTCATTTATTCTATGACATGCTACAAGTAATTTTAACTCAGGTCAATTTCTATGTATGTAAAATGAGGATCAATAATACCTATGTTGTAAGATTGATAGGATTAATAATAACAACAACCTAGATACTCCTAGCGCATAATGGTCTGTGTCTCTTTTTTAAGATATCTAGAAAGCATCCATATAAACAATGCATGAGGTCTAAATTTGATTCAGTGGCCAGAGTGATAGAACAGCAGGTAGGGTGTTTTTCTTGCCTGTGAGTGACAAGGGTTTGATGCCCTGTACCATAATTGGTTCAGAGAATCTACCAGGAGAAACACCTGAGCACACAGTCAGGAATAAGCCCTGAACACTGCTCTGTGTGGCCCTTAAACAAAACAAAACCCAAAATAAATAAATAAATTTCATGAAAACGGCACTAATAATTTTGATTAAGAAAAAATTTCTGGACAGAGGTACTTGTTTATGTGACAGAAATAGGACTGATTAGAGCTGCTTGATCCATGAAAGGGAAACAGAAATCTTGGATAAATGACTTTTTTGAATCTTAGTTCCTTTCTTGCAGAGATAAGATTTGTAACTCATTTTGACAATTGTGCATATGAAAAAATGTGTAATCTATGGAAGTACTTCATACAGGATCTGATATGTATTAAGGACAAATTATTAAGGACAAATGTTAATTTCTTTTCTCCTATTTTGTGGAAGATAAAGGACAAAAGATGCAGGGCCAAAGTAATAGTATAGTAGTGAACCCTCACATGACTTGCACATGACCGACCTGGGTTCGATCTCCGGCATCCCATATGGCCTCTAAGCCTTCCAGGAGTGATTTCTAAGCTCAGAGTCAGGAGTAACTCCTAAGGGTCTCTGGATGTGGCCCCAAAACAAAACAAAAACAAACAAAAAAGCAAACTAAAAAGATATATATGCAAAGTAGCAAAATAGAAAAATGATAATAGTATGGTATGAATAAAGAATTAAAAATTAAGATCATGAATTGAGAGAACATGCTATCAGTTCTATTCCTAGGAGTATCATTTACAACAAAATTACTTAGATGATCTCATTTAACTTTCACTTTTAATTTTCCTATTTTTAGATCTAAAATAGAAATCTAGTTATGCTGATCAAAATGATTAATTTGAGGGTCAAATCTGATCATTTATATGGAGAAAAAGTTTGACAATTATTATATGATAGAAGGTATTAATAGTGACATATATATCTAGGATTTGGTGATATTACAGCTATATATGTACTATACCTTCACATTTCTCATTAAATACTTGTTACATGGTTATTAGAGTGGAATGATTCTCAGTTCTCACCTACACCTGAATTCCAATTCCTTGTTACCTTTCTTGAGTCTGACTCCACTATCTGTACATAAGATAAAATTAAGGCCTGTTATTCTCTAGTTAATCTTTAACTCCTTTGGGAAGATATTTAAGCTCTTGATTTAATTACCTGGCTTTGTTACTAGCTCATGCTCAGAAAAATACTTCAACTTTTAAAGTTAACTCTGTATGAGAAATAAATTACAGTCAGAAGGGAATTTAAGCCCCTGAAGATTTCAGATTTGAGCAGAACACCCGTGTTATTATTTTGCAGATAGAAGGGTAACAGTTGCAAGATTAATATTAATTTTACTGGGTGACATAATATGCCTTTGGAATAAATAATCAAATGGGAAGAAAATGCAGATAAGAAAGGAAAGCAGAGGGAAGACTTTAATATTTAAAATCTGTAATTCTATATGGAATATATTTACACATATAAATTATTTTGCTTTTTTAAGGGCATACCTAATAGTGAAAATTGCTACCATAAAAATGAATCAATAGTTTACTGATTTTTTGTGGTAGCTTCAAATCATGTACAAGGTGGTGACTATGTGGCTTTAATGAAAAGAAAGGTGACTAAAAAGTACCTTGTCAGTTTTCTACTCCTTGCCAGATGCATTAAATGCAGCTCTGAGCACCTTTCCCCTTCCAGTCTGGAATTTCAGGAGCAAAGAGTACAAAAGAGCTGATGAGCAATGAATGCTTCACCCTTCCTCAATTAATCTTGTCTCTCTACCTTTGCTTGTGCTTTCCCTCTACATGAAGGTAATAATGACACCCTCATCCATTATCCTTTTATCCCTGTTATTCTCGTGAAATTGCTTAATAATATGTTACAGATTCGTCTTCACTCACATAATTCTTCCTGTCATTTGCAGTATATCATCCTACAAACATACAGCCCATTCTCACTGGCCATTATTTGAAGATTATTGTCAGTGACATCTTCAGGATGCGTTTGGAATCTGGAGCATCATTTCTCTTGCAATGGGGGAATTACGCTGACTTATCTGTCATTGCCAAAAGCACAACAAGCAATTCAGTGTTAATGTAAAGGTAACACATTTTTATCCTGCCACCAGAACAAGAGCTCTTGTAAATTTATGCTAATATGGCCCTTTTAGAGTTTAATAAACTCTTACCCTGCTGGAAAAAGACCCACACTATACAAACACACAGCTTCATCACTCTCCCTTACATAGCAAGATGGCTGATCAACTGGTAATCCTTGAAAACCTTTTTAAAACCTAATTTCACTTGGAGTATTTTATAGAGACACTACTGAAAACAACAGCAAAAGATTCAGCAGAACCTTCAAAATCCTTCATTTTTAGAAGAAAAAATATTTTAAACTCAAATAATTATTCAAAGTTACTCTGACTGTTGTTTTCATTAGCTTTTTCTAGCAAGAGTTCAAGACCACTACAAATGAGCAGTTTTCCCTGATTGAAGGTGGCATTCCAGAGGGACCCAGGCAATCTAGCGTGTATGCCAAGTCTGACAACACATGACAAGCTGGTCTGCGTGCAGTAATTTGACTAATTATCCCGGATTAGAGCATATTAATGCAAGCTGTTTTTGCCAGAGTTAATGACCTGCTGACTGGGTTCTGTTAGGCCCCACTAGGTCTATGGGCAGCTCCAAAACAAAAACCTTGTTTTGTAAGCCCTCGTCATTTCGCATCAGCAAATGAGTATATCAAACTATTGAGCAGCAAAATGTAAGCGACATTTTGTCTGCTATAAACTCATACAGCTTTACCCAAATTACTACCTAAGGGCTTCTTTTATATAAAACTGATGTCGGTTTCTTCTTTTTTTTAAGGGAGTAGCCAAGAAGTCGTCTGAGTAGAAAATAATAATTTTAGGAGTATGTTATTGTAGTGGAGGCGGGGGAAGCTGCTCTTTGGAAATAGTGTTTATATGAAAACAACTGAAAATAAATGTTCATTTTATTATAGATTTACATTCTCCACAGAATATGTTGCAGACTGTTAAATATATCTAAGAAAAAGAGAGTGCTTTTTTATTAAAATAATTTCTCTATAAAATTTTATTTCAAAGACATTCCTAAAAAAAAAAAAAGACATTCCTGTCTCTTTGTCCAAGAAATTTTTTGTTTGTTTGTTTTTGGGCCACACCCGGTGACACTCAGGGATTACTCCTGGCTATGTGCTCAGAAATCACTTCTGGCTTGGGGGACCATATGAGATGCCAGGGGATCGAACCGCGTTCCGTCCTAGGTTAGCACTTGCAAGGCAAAGGCCCTATAGCTTGCGTCACTGCTCTGGCCCCTGTCAAAGGAATTTTTATTTTAGAAAAGAATCCAGGTGAAATTGCATGAACAAACTTTCATATCACGTTGAAAATATTTGTCTATTTAAAATTATTTCATATCAAAATGTAAACTAGCCAGAAATCTTCACTTAAGTATGATAAATATGATCATTTATGTGTATACTTGCCTTCTAGAAAGATGTCAAGTAACTTAAAAGAATAAATAAAGATAATTTAAATGAGAAATATATGGAAAAACAAAGTTAAAAAATTTCAGAGGTCGGAGAGATAGCACAGCAGCGTTTGCCTTGCAAGCAGCCGATACAGGACCAAAGGTGGTTGGTTTGAATCCCAGTGTCCCATATGGTCCCCCGTGCCTGCCAGGAGCTATTTCTGAGCAGACAGCCAGGAGTAACCCCTGAGCACTGCTGGGTGTGGCCCCCCCAAAAAAAATTTCAGAGGTAAGATTGCTAAAATTTTTTAAACAAGCCATACTCTTTTTAAACTTTCTTTGTTTGGATCACAATTTGTATTGGGTTTCCAATAGCCAAAGAGGAAAAAAAAAATAGTAATCTACTAGGTTAACTGAATGAAAATCAACCAATTCCGGAGTAATTTGCACAAGTATTCTTAATAGTAAAGGTAAATGAACTTATTTCAAGGATTTTCACAAATAAGCATTATATAGTATAATGATTTAAGTCTCATCAGTATCCTTGCACTGTATCCAGGCTTTTGGTTCCCAAAACACACTCACAAGAGTAAGTCCTAGAGAGAAGTAGTATGACTTTAATTGTTTCCTTTGAGAGATAGGCTCAGCTGTAGTTTCCTGGGAAGGTACTGGCCAATGAACCACTCTCTTTAGGCAGAATCAGAAGCAGCTAAAGTATCTTTGCCAATACTCCATGGTTTACACCTGGCTCAAGAATATGAACAAAGTAAATCTACAGAGAACTAGAAATAGGAACTAAACTTTGTGATAAAACATATAGTCTGGTGCTAAAGGGTCACGATGCAGTGAAAGGCCAGGGAGATCAAGATGGAAGCTGAAAATACAAGGAAACCAAATCTCTGTTTAAGGAAAGCAAGTTTATGTGCTGTGGGAGAAAGAAAGAATATTCAGAGATTAGCAAGCCAACTGGTTCATGAAAGACTGATAGAGAAGGCAACAAATCATTAGAGTTGATTTGCAGTTCTTCAGTTTTTAAAATTTGGACAAGGGATGTAGAGATATCCTTACATAAGCTCTTATTTTGAAGGTTGTCTCTAAAGATACTCAAGGGTCCAAAGAGCCACACTATTGACAGTCAATTTAAGATTAGCTTCAGGTCAGCTAAACATTTGGAATTAGTAGTGCTATAACAACTAGGGTACCAGTGGTGCTATAGCCATCAGGGTACTACCAGGCAGTGCTAGGATGGGGTATGTGGCTCTGAGGATCAAATCTGGGACCTTATGCATCAAAGTTATGCATTCCATACCTCTGAATGCATCTATCTCCCAAGTCTCTTGACATAACTGAAATAAATTCAAATCAATATACTCAGAGAATTTAACAAGGAGAAACAAACAGGATGATTTAAATAAAGTTTGTTCAAGTCAGATTTAACCCAGGAATAGATAATTCGGCATTTCCTCCTTAATCTCAGGCAATCCTCTATAAATAATGTTTATTTGACAATAATTTAGTTGAGAGCTGAATGTAATCATTTTGCTTCCAGTCATGCAACTAGTAATGTGTTGTGATTTAAAAACAAGAGCACTGCTTTCACTGACAGCTCAAGACAGGGAGGAGTACATTTGGCAAATTCTTCTGGAAACCCCAGTATTTTAATGCCTGTCTAAACAGAAAGTCATTTGACTTTTGTTGGTAAAATTAAGTATGAGTCAACTCCAGTGTACAAGTTATGAGCACAGAGCCAGGAGGAAGCTCTGATCACTGCCAAATATTGTGTCAAAATAAAAAGTAAATTAAAATAAAAGTAAGTCTCATATTCAAATTTTGATTCCATAGCAAAGTCATAAAATTTGTTTCCAATAAAGAAACAATATAGTAAAGGCAGAAACTTATAGGTGTCAAAATGTCAATGTTGAAAATAATAGTAACTTTCAGTAATACCTTTCAAACCATACAACTTCTCAGGAACTGTCCTGGTGTAAATGATTTGCAAACAGTCTCTTCAGATAATTTCTCTTCTCTGCAACTATAATAGGCTAAATTAGTCAAACCTCCTTCAGCATTTTTGACTTCCAATTCATTCTTTATACTATAATCAAAATAATTCTTAAAAAGTAAACAAAATTTGCCTAAAATGTACTAATAGTCTCCCCTTCCTGATGGTATCAATCAACTTCTAGAGAGTTTAAAATCTCCTTCAGAAGTTGACATTATTCTTTCTAGTCTGATTCTTATCTAATTTTCATTATTTAATTAAGTTTTGAGTTCTCCCACACCCTGTGAGGCTTAGGGCTTACTTTTAGAAGGTATCGTAGCCCAAATGGAATAGTAGGAATCAAATTTGGCTCTGGTGCATGCAGGACAAGTACTCTATCTGTTGTACTATTACTCTCTCCCCTCTAATCTAATTCTTGTCAGCATCCTACAGAATGTACTCCCCAAGAATATAAAGAGTATAAAGAAGATTGTTAGGTATATGATATTTCCTCCAATCTTCAGAACTTCAGATACAGAGGTCCAAGAAAGATAACTGAAGTCAGATGTAAATTTTGTTACAAGTATTATTTTTAGTTCTCTGATCTTGTATAAGGTTCAAGCCCATATTTCTTCATTTCTCAGTTGGGATAATACTATGTCTTTAAGGGAATGTAGTGCTAAACTTGCATATGTTCAATAAACATGCTCAATAAACATTGGGCGTATAAATTAATAAATTTCTTTAGGAATTTTACAATAATTTCTTTCCTAATGTATCAAAAATTAACAAAAATACCATGATATTTTATTTGATTCAAGTCATGATTAAACTATAACTATAAAATTATACTTGCAATTTAGGATATTATAACAGAAAATACAATATAAAAGTAAATTACGACTGGTATTGTGTTCAATCAGAACATTTATGAACATTGTGTATGACTATAAAAAGGTACAGTTAAAAGTAAATATTATACCCCAGGACTGATTTTATATATATAATATTGTGTCCCAGGCAAAGCATTTTTTCTTTAATAATTTATTTAAGCACCTTGGTTACAGAAATGTTTGTAGTTGGGTTTCAGGCATAGAATGTATACCAATGTCATGAAGTATTTTGTCTATGCTTTCATTTATATACCTTATAGTTTCAGGTCTGATATCAAGGTCTTTAACCTATTTTGATTTGCCCTTTGTACATGGTGTTAAATAGAGCTCATTTTTTTTTGCATGTGGCTGACCAGTTGTCTCTACTTCTTGTTTCTTGCCCCTTTATCAAAGATTGATTTTATGTCTGGGGTCAGTCTCAGAATACTCAAGTCTATTTCACTTATCTGAGGATCTGTCTTTATTCTAATTCCATGCTGTTCTAATGACTATTGCTTTGTAGTACAATTTAAAGTTGGGGAAAGTGATGCCTCCAATCTTCTTTTTTGTTGCAAGCCATCCCCTGAAGAGGTTGACTGATGGAGGGATGGAGGATGAGGTCTTTCCCCTCCAGCTCAGAGCACGCGTCTGCCACCCTGTCTAGCCGACGGTTCTGAGGTGAAACGGCGGGTAAACAGCTCGCAGACAGTCAGGCTTGTGGAAATAATAGCTTTATTCGGTGGACAAGACTGAAGTCCAAAGACTCAGCATAAGTTCCAGCCAAAAGCCTCTTGCCTTCCACAGACCCTTGTTTTTATCCCCCAGAATCAGGTACCACCCAATGGTGGGATCAGATACCACCCAATGGTGGAAGCAGAATCAGGTACCACCCTAGTGTGGGGGCAGAATGCCAGGTCACACCCTAGGGTAGGGCACAATCACTGATCAGGGTAGGGTCAGTAACATAATAATCCCCTAAAATATTTACATACATAACAATTCCCCTGTTTGTTTTTAGTAAACAAACAATATTGTCTACAATTATTAAAGGAAAAACTAGTCAATAATAAAAGAGCGGCTGTTTGCATAAGCGCATCATAGGAAGATGTAAAGAAGAACTTCTAACCTAAATACAGGGTGTCTAAAACCAGAAACATGTATCAAGGAATCAACTACAAGCACCTGAGAAGATAAATCTAGGACAGACATAGATCCTTCAAAGAGACACCAGAAAGGTTGTATAGCAGATGAGAAGAAGCACCTTTTCTTTATTTATAGTTGTTGTTGTTGTTGTTGGTTTTTGGGTCACACCTGGCAGTGCTCAGGAGTTACTTCTGGCTCCATGCTCAGAAATCGCTCCTGGCAGATACTGGCATTTGAACCAATGACCTTCTGCATGTGAGGCAAATGCCTTATCTTCATGCTATCTCTCCGAACCCATTTTCATTCAAGTCCAGGTATACCAGAAAGCCCATCTTTGAGGTCATTGAATTAGGCCCTTATTTTGGAGGAAGAAGCATATACCCCCTGCACAGTGGGGGGGCCACTGCAAAGATGATCAATAGGCTTCTGAACAATCCATGTTCTTAATCCAGGCTGAAGTCCATATGATGTCCGAAATTGATGTACCAATAAGGTTGATTATTTATGGATGGGAGCTTAAGTCACAAACCAAAACAAATGTTTAAGGCAGAGACCCTCCTGTGTAAATAAACAACTTGAGGGCCCATCCAAAATGAATGGAACCTCCTATAAACCTAGTATTTTGCCTATGATGCACCCATGCAAAAGCCCTGAGACCAGACCAAAATATCATTTAGAAAAATATAGACAACAATATCTAACTCACTAACCTAAAGTCAAGAAAGCAAAACCCTAATGTAATACAATATCAACTCCTAAGATTAAAAACTAAAATAGAAAAACATTAATTACAATAGTCAAAAGAAGTGTAGTACCAAATATAAATTCAAAGGATTACAATTATAAGAAAAATACAAAAGGTGAAATTTCTTCAGAGTCCAATACCAATCTGTAAAGATGAGGGGTCTGGAACTCCGAAAAGACTGGCCAAAGACACTTGATGGGTTTGGAAAAGCGGGTTGAAGCCATCATGAGTTGGTTGGGCTTCTGCATTTTCTTTGGGATCGGTGTAATCTTGGGGTAGCATTGTAGAGATGGTCAACAATAGCACTGTGTATGTGGATGGAAAACCAGAGATTCAGATAACACAGTTTAACTGGGATCCAGAGATTGTGGGTCTTATCCATGGATCTTTTCCCTGGGGTTTCATTGTGACACAAATTCCAGGTGGCTTCATTTTCAACAAGTTTGCAGCAAACGTGGTACAAAACTCCAACAGTCACGGATTTCTTCCTCGGGCTGAGATCAGGAGGCTTGTAATTGTGGATGAAGGAGATGAGTTGCACATGTGAAGGGAATCCTGAGAATTAAATATTAAGGACTAGAAAGGAAGGATAAAGAAGACTAAATTGGGGAAGATAAAGTTAGGAAGGAAAATAAAGTTAGGAAAAAGGAAACTATATACAAAATATGCAAAACAGACAGACACTGAACAAGACATACACATACAAACTTCACAAAAAAATATACCTCATACCAAAAAATATTTGTTGGAAAGGATCCAAAATAGAGCAAAAGAAAAAAGCATTCAGCTGAATCAACTAAAAGCGCCTTAAAATGTAATAGCCGGCAACTGTTTAAATAAATCATTTTAAATTCAAAAAAAAATTTTTTTATGGCAGAGTAGAGCAGATCTGAAAGAGAATTTCATGCATAATAAAAACATGGAAAACTCTACTACAAGTGTATAACAGTGTATATACAAACTTATTGTATAACAGTAACTCTATGATAATCATAGGCAAGAAGCACTGTGAAGAAAGTCCTCCTAAAAATATCATTATGTCAGCGTCTTAAAACCTAAATTGAGGGAAATAAAGCAATGATGTTAAAATAAAAATAGTGAAAGTCGTTAAATGAGTATACCTAGAAAGAAAAACAACATTAATATGATGAGAAATTTTTCTTTCAGGTGAACCTTGATTAAGTTAAATTGTAAGATTTTATGATTAACTGAGACCTAGAGCAATAATGAAATTAAGACATAAATCCATCATACAAGAAACACATTGGGGGTCCATGATTTTCAATCCATATTCATTGATCATGCCTGTGGAAAGAATCCTAGAGCATTAATAGCAACCTATAAGGAAGTGAAATGATTATCTGGTGTTCACTGTAGATCTTTAAGAAGTATAAAACAGGATGTATGCTGCTGTGGATTTCACCAATGTATTAGGGACTTTTTTGATCTTCTTGTCATCAAAATTAATCCAGTGTTGTTTTGCAGCAATTTTACAGTATGAAGTACAGTGTCCATAGAGAACTATACCATAATTGTTTGACACTGATGATAAGTTGTATTTCTTAATCTTGCTTTCATTCTCTGAAGTGAATTCTACTAAAATTGAGGTCTTCTAAAGGAAAATCTACATAAGTGTGCATTTTTTTTTTATTTGCTTGCCATCAAAAGCAAAACGTTTCAAGTGTATTATAAGTACTGGTGGCAGTTTCCATAAGTACGTTTTCTTTGAAAAATCCCTTCTAGCTTTGCAGCTGTTTCACAGAACTTTGCTGTCATCCCTTAACTCTTCTTTATAAAATTCAGAGAGGCATTCCTGTAATGTACACTTATCTGTAGATGTAACAGCCAGAGACAAATGAACAAATGTCTCATAAACCTCAGACTTTTGGTGGCATGTGAGACACTGTAGTATAGATTTGAATTATCCTTGAAAGAGATCATAAATAATAGATTTGTGAGCCTTTTGGTGTTCTGGACTAAATTGTTCATAATTTTCATTTTCCATAAGATGTGTAGTTTTATCTGTCATTAGATTTACAGTAAGCAAGTCCTGATGTAGTCCCTCTATTAGGAACATCAGTAGTTCGTGTGGATCCTGCTGATTGTGTCCAGCAAACTGATCATTAAGTAAACCAATTGTTACTTTGAAGCTTTCAGGGTTAATATATCTATGAAATCCATTTCCATGGTTTTGATGAGCTGACCAAATTCTTCGGCTAATTTACCTTCATGCCCCATCGGATTTTTCTTGTTAATATCCTTTTTATAATGATCTTGATGAAAATACTGAGTCAAGTCTGAAATATTATACAAGCATTACAATATTGAGTTCATGTAGCAAGAGTTTCCTATATTTTGGAGCCCAGTTAAGACAGGTTCCTGTCTTTCCTTTTGCATCTTGGAGTGCAAGGGTTTATCACTACCATTAGTCTCACTCAATGTATGGTGTGTGACAGCTAAATCCTTGTTCCCTGCCCCAGAGACCTCAGCAATATTACTGCTGTTAGTGTCTGGAGTATTCTGTTTTTGCTCTGAAGGGGAGTTTATAGTCTGAACCTGATCATTTGTGCTAGCCCGATTTCTAACAAGGCGTAATGGAACCCAAAATTTCTTGGGAGGGTTGTCATTTGTAGAAACATAGGCATAACCTCTTCCTCTTAGGAGAAGATATCCAGCTATCCATTTTTCATCCTCCTTGATCCAGATAGTCTTATGGGTTGTTTCTTGTCTCTGAATATCTTCTTTAAAATGTCTTTCCTCTGCAGTGTAACTTTCCCCTTGGGGTAAGTTTAAGTAATTTAGTGTGATAAGAGTCAAAGATAGCAAATCCATTGGTGGTAAACCTCTTTTTCTATTTTTTTGTAATTGAGTTTTTAAGGTTCTTTGAGTCTTTTCTACAATGGCCTGTCCCCTACAATTGTAAGGAATTCCTTTCAGATGTCCTATCTGCCATTCTTTACAAAAAAATTCAAAAGTTTTGCTAACATAGGCTGGCCCATTATCAGTTTTTATAGAATATGGAATACCCATCACAGAAAAACATTGTAAAAGAAAACTACAAACAGCCTTAGATTTTTGAGAAGACATGGGAATTGCCCACATGAAACGAGAATGTGTCCACCACAACATGAAGATAAGGTTTTCTTGGAAATAAATCTGTTTGAGTTATATCCATTTGCCAAAGTTCGTTAGACTGTAAGCCTCTTGGGTTTGCTCCTGCTATGTGAGTCTTTTTTGTTAAAGGTGCACATTTGTTGCAGTTTTCTACAATTTCTCTAGCTTGCCTCCATGGAATTTGGTAATTCACATGTAAATGGCGAGCATTTGTGTGTAGGGCTGAATGTTCCTCTACAGGTGATTTAAATATAGCATTGCTAGCAAATCAGCAGTTTTTTTTTTTTTTTTTTTTTTTTTTTTTGTGGTTTTTGGGTCACACCCGGCAGTGCTCAGGGATTATTCCTGGCTCCAGGCTCAGAAATTGTTCCTGGCAGGCACGGGGGACCATATGGAACGCCGGGATTCGAACCGATGACCTCCTGCATGAAAGGCAAACGCCTTACCTCCATGCTATCTCTCCGGCCCCAAATCAGCAGTTTTGTTTCCTTGAGCCATCTGTCCTGAAAGACCTGAGTGGGCTCTAATATGCGTGATGAAGATGGGCTCAGTTCGTTTTTAAAGAAGTTGCTGTAATCGTTTAAGTAAGTTCTGTATGGTCGGGTTATTAGCATTAAGGGAAGCAGTGGCTATCAAATGACATATATTTACCACATACAAAGAATCAGAAACTATATTCATGGCTTCAGATACATTTTCTAATAGGTAAATTAATGTTGCTAATTCAACTTTCTGTGCAGATTTATATTTGGTATCTATGGTCTTATTAATGTTGTCTCCAGTTATTCCTCCTTTTCCATTTTGGAATGTAAAAAACCTTGGCATTGGGAATAGGGGAATCCCAAACAACTGAAGAAATAACAAACTGAGTTTTCTTTAAATAGTCCCAAGTTTTTCCTGCTGGATAATGGGAGGATATTTCTCCTGTGAAATCTGAGAGGGCCCTAGAGATTCATTAAGAGGCAATATTGACTCAATTTCCTTTTTTGGTATTGGCAAAACTATTATATCTGGGTCAAAACCTAGTAAAGATATAGATCTGAGTCTTGCCTTGATAATAATCTCTGAAATCAGTTGCAAGTAGGGGACAACTGAGCGAGGCTGTTTGTTATGTAAATACACCCATTCCAAAGGTCCAGACTTGCATCAAGGCCCCTGTGGGGGTTTCTATACTAGGGAAGATGAACAGAAATACCTTTTTTCCTGGGATGAATCTTAAGAGAAATGATTTTTGTAATCTGCTCAAGAAGATGTCCAATTGATTTTTGGCAGCTGTTGTTAAGTTTCTCGGGCTATCTAAAGCAGGGTCACCCTCCAATGTTTTAAACAGATTAGATAACTCTGCGTTCGGGATTCCTAGTGCAGGGCAGAGCTAATTTACGTCACCTAAAAGTCTCTGAAAATCATTAAGCATTCTGAGGTTTTCTTTTTTGATAAAAAATTTTTGTGGATGTATAGACGTCCAGTACAAAATAAAACCCAAATATTGATACGGTGGCATTATCTGTATTTTTTCTAAAGCTATTTTCAGTCCTGATGTTTTAAACAGTCAATAACATAAGAGTATAAGTCCTGTAAATCTGTTTCATTGTTCATTGTGAGCAAGATATCATCTTTATGATGAAATATCATGGCTTGAGGAAATTTTTTAGGAGCAGGGCTTGAAACCTTATCTACAAAAAACTGGCATATTGTTGGGGAATTCAGCATGCCTTGGAGGAGAACAGTCCATTGGAAACGTCTGCAGGGATGGGTATTATTGAGAGAAGGAACTGAGAATGCAAAACGTTTTTTATCATCTGGGTGGATAGGAATATGGTAGAAGCAGTCTTTCAGATCAATTATAATTAGTGTCCATTCCTTTGGAATAACTACAGGTGATGGTAAACCAGTGTGGAATTTGCCCATAGGTATCATGGATAAATTTACAGCTCTAAGATCCATCAAAAGTCTCCATTTACCGGATTTCTTTTTTATAGTGAATATAGGTGAATTCCATTGAGAAAAAGATGGCTCAATATGTCCTAAACTTAGCTGTTCCTCCAATAATTCTGTCAGTACCTTTAATTTATCAGTTTTAAGGGGCGACTGACCTGTCCAAATTGGTTCATCAGATTTCCATTTTATTTTTATTGGTGCTAGTGTATGGTAGTGGCCCCTACTAAAAATTTTGGGTTTTTAAATCAAAAGAAGGTTTGGGTTCTTCTGGAGCTAATGGGATATGGAATTCTGCTTTCCACTGTTTGTGTAGGTCACGGCCCCACAGGGATGGTGAAAATGGGCCCACGTGAGGTCTAATTATTGCTTTTTGATTTTTTGGGCCGTAAAATATCATAGTCCTCGTACTCAACAGACAGGAGCTCAGGCCTCCTATTCCTTCTAGTGAATACGGGATTTCCTGAAGAGGCCAATTTTCTGGCCATTCTTTATCAAAAATTACAGTAACCTGAGCACTTTTATCGTATCTATCATTCCATCAAAGGGTTGCCCTTCCAAGTGAAGTTTGATCATTGGGTGTTCATCTTTACATTTAGTAACCAGAGCCACGATTGGGTTTTGAGCAGCATCCGGATCTGTGCTTCCAAACCTCCAACTCTAGTCTTATCTGAGCCCCAAATTTGACGTAAGGCACTATTACTATCTGGGCAATCGTTCTCCTTTTTTAAAGGTCCATGTAACTGGTACAGTAATAACTACAATGATTTCTCCCATAGAATCTGAGTCAATGACACCAGTGATTATTGATATACCCTTTATGTTGAGGGAACTTCTGCCATGAATCAATCCCATAGTATCTGGGGGTGGCGAACCCAAAATGCCAGTTTCTAACATGTAAGGGAATGCTCCTGGGTAAATTGTAATGTCCTCTGGGCATAATATGTCTAATCTGGCACTCCCTGATGGGGAGTGAATTAATTCCCTTATTGTGATGAATTTTCTTGGGCTAGGCTGGGAAGGATTATTGTCTGTGAACTTTGTCCCTGATTTGGAAGGGCCTGGGGGGATGCTCTGTGGGCATTTCCCTGCATCTTGTATGTGTGTCCTTGAGGAGCTAAATTTATAAGGAAATGGCAATTTCTTTTGCTATGCCCCTGTTTTCCACAATGGTAGCAGCCGATTTGCCTCCTGGGGGTTGTGTTGAAACCTCTACTTAGGTTATTATCAATGAGGTTTCTGGATCTGCAATCTTTTGCCCAGTGGCGACCCCTTTTGCATTTTGGGCAAAGACCTGGTTTATGGAAAGTGTCCTGTCCCCGAGGGGAGTAAGGAATCATTCTCTTGGTAACTGGGAAGGTTTGTACTGAATCTAAGTGGGTGGCAGTTGGGGTTCCCCACAGACATTCTGACAGGCATAAAGAAAATCATTCACATCTGCCTTTTCATTTAATGTATTCAATACTAATCTACAGGCAGAATTTGCATTATTATAAGCCAAAGATTTTACTAGGAAGTTTCTCATCTCCTAATCTTCGACTTGTAACTTCAGAGCATCTTTAATCTTACCTACAAACTGCATATGACTCATAAGGGCCTTGGGTAATTTTTAAAAAGTTTCTTCTACCAATGCTGTTAAAATCAAATTTTTTCCCATAATGACAATGCAATATCCCTAATTAAATTTAAGATTTTTTTTAGGTAAAGCTGCTTGTGTCTGAATATTTGCAAATTGATTTTCTGCCATCAATAATTTATACGATAGAGTAACACCTGCCACTTGCTTTTTCATACCATCTGGGCTATATAATTTGGCTTTTACGCCTTCGAGTTGTACATTTCCCATTCAGTTCGCTGTTTAGATGACAGGCATATTTCAGCGATTCTTTTAAAATCATACAAAGTCCAAGATGAGTTATGACTCCAAAGTCTTAGTAACTCCACACTGTATGGTGATTTTGGGCCATACTCTTTACATGCCTTTTAATCCGATCTAATTCTTCCATCTGATAGGATACATAATTAGAAACATTTAACCCGTGTAAAGGGGATGAGGCCGGATTAGCAAAATTACTCTGAATAGAGCTCTGAGGCCGTGCGTGTGGTTCATTGTCTGAATCTGCACTGTTGTACAATTCAATTTTGTGAATAGAACGAGGCCTCCCTTCTAGAGTTAGCACTGGAGGATGAACATTGTCTGAGTCACTACTGTTATGAGATTCGCTAGACTCAGGCTTAACTTTCCGAATTGTTTTTCTTCCAGCAAAAATTTCTATATTGTTGATGGTGGGGCTGGATTCATCAGCCCGCACCTTGGTCTGAATTTTCGTTGGAAAGATTTAATTATCCATACTGGTTTTACCCTCACCATTTCTACACTTTCTATTTCCTAAATACCAGCCAATAACTATGCTCACAGTAATAACGTGAGCCAACACAGTAATTCCACAAACTATGATGGCTGGAGACAATGCAATTTTCATTTGAAATATAGCCACAACCATCCAACTGCAGTGACTATCCTTAGATCAAAACCAATTAGTTTTAAACAAAATGAAATAATCCACTTGTATACTAGAGAACCAATGCGTAAGCAAAAAGGTGGCAGAATCCACATGACTAACCACAGAAACCATTTAATGGTCAGCAGAGGAAATTTCCAATGAAGTATTTCACTTACAGTTATTGAGGGTCCAGGTTCAGCCTGTTCAGGCGCCATTATATTGCAAGTCATCCCCTAAAGAGGTTGACTGATGGAGGGATGGAGGATGAGGTCTTTCCCCTCCAGCTCAGAGCACGCGTCTGCCACCCTGTCTAGCCGACGGTTCTGAGGTAAAACGGCGGGTAAACAGCTTGCAGACAGTCAGGCTTGTGGAAATATTAGCTTTATTCAGTGGACAAGACTGAAGTCCAAAGACTCAGCATAAATTCCAGCCAAAAGCCTCTTGCCTTCCACAGACCCTTGTTTTTATCCCCCAGAATCAGGTACCATCCAATGGTGGGATCAGATACCACCCAATGGTGGAAGCAGAATCAGGTACCACCCTAGTGTGGGGGCAGAATGCTAGGTCACACCCTAGGGTAGGGCACAATCACTGATCAGGGTAGGGTCAGTAACATAATAATCCCCTAAAATATTTACATAAACAACACTTTTTTTATAAGATTTTCTTAGATATTCGTTTGTTGTTGTTGTTCCACTTGACTTTCAGGAGTGGTTATCAACTTCTTTGGAGGATGACATGTATATCAATAGAGAGATCAATAAATCTATAAAATACTTTGGGGAATATTGCCATTTTATTTGTTGTTTTTAGGCCACACTCAGTGATGCTCAGGGGTTACTCCTGGATTTGCTCTCAAAAATCACTCAAAAGGGAGACTATTTGGGATGCTGGGGTTCAAAACTACGTTTGTCCTGGGTCAGCTGCGAGCAAGGCAAATGCCCTACTGCTGTTATCGCTCTGGCCCTAAATATTGTCATTTTAATAATGCTAATCCTCCCAATCTATTAACATGGTATATATCTTCATTTCTCTGTGTCCTCTTCTCCTTCCCTCCTTCCTTCCTTCCTTCCTCCCTCCCTTCCTTCCTCCCTTCCTTCCTTTCCTTCCTCCCTCCCTCCCTTTTAATCCCTGGCACCATAGGAGGTTGGCCTTTAAACAAACCAAAACCAAAACAAACCAAAAATCCCTGACCAATATGAAAGCTGTGAAAGTAGCAAACAGTGAAATTTAGAATAATATAGAGAACATGATGTGCAAAGACTAATATAGGAAAAGGAGATAGGGTGAATTAGGATAAATGGAGTAGAGGAAGAGAGAGTGAAAGTGAGAATATAGCTTGAAATAATGAGAGTAAATTTTTGGACTAGATATAAGAAAATAAACTGGATAAAAGAACTAAACAAAGTAAATTTGATTTTCCTATTAGATATGTAATTAGAAATTAAAAGCAGTAGTTGAATAAAAGATATAAAAGATTCTGGAGTTAAATAAGATTGAGAAATAGAAATATTCATTTTGGATTTTTATATTTAATTCCATATGGTTAAATAAAATATGAAAAGAATTATGCAGAGCAAAATGTATCTATTTGACCATATTCCGTAGTGCTTAGGAATTACTTCTGGCTCTATACACAGGGATCATGCCTGATAAGCTCAGGGAAACATTTAGGGTACAGGGGATCAAATTTGGGTCAGCTGCTTTTAAGGTAAGTGCCCGATCTATTTTAGAGGCTTTCTGGACTCTAAATAAAAAAATAAATTTTAACTAACATTGGAATTCATATTGGAAATGAGAAAGAAATATTCAGCATAGGAAGCTAAAAAGAAGTGAGTGATGGAGGTAGAAACCAAGCTTAGGGTTCTCTTCATGCCTCGTTTGTGAGAGGGCCAGAGTTTGATCCTTGATTACCATATTGCACCAACACCCCACCCAGCTACTTAAATTTTAATTAAAATTCAACAAGTTAAAACAGCAGGTAGGATGCTTGCCTTGCATACAGCTGTCTCCGATTTAATCCATGGCAACATGTGTAGTTTCCTGATCTCCACCAGGAGTGATCCCTGAACTCAAACCAGGAGTAAACCCTGAACACAGCCAAATATGGCTCTCTTACCAACCCCAGTCCCCAAAACTCAACTGAAAGTAAAATTTAATTTTATTCCAAAAATTGTAATTATAAATAATATGTAAGATTAACAGAAAATGAAAGTTAAAAGTTTTATAACATTAACACTAATTAAATATAATCTATATAAGTGATTAAAACAGAAAGTGTTGGGGCCGGAGAGATAGCATGGAGGTAAGGCGTTTGCCTTTCATGCAGAAGGTCATCGGTTTGAATCCCGGCATCCCATATGGTCTCCCGTGCCTGCCAGGAGCAATTTCTGAGCATGAAGCCAGGAGTAACCCCTGAGCACTGCCGGGTGTGACCCAAAAACCACACACACAAAAAAACAAAAACAAAAAAAAGAACAGAAAGTGGTATTGTTTTTGAGCATCAGGCAGTAATGAGGTACAGTGACATGCTCTCTACAAATGCCGTCTACAACTTGAGATATACTCTCTACAACTTAAGACATGTATTCTATAGCTTGAGTCACATTCTCAGGCCACTGTTTCATTACAAACATGTGCTTCCACCTTCAAATACAAAAACTCATAAATACCACTGAGATTATTTTTATTTCAATGACCTTTTTGATAAGAAAGAAGGAATTATTAAGGAAAACTCCCCAAGGCAAAAAATTAACTTGTTTCTTCAAAACTGTATTCTGGCTATTCCTTCTAACATAGCTACAAATTCAAACTATAGCTTCAACTTCAATTTCGGTCTAAATTTATTCCTGATAGAAGAAAACAATTAAAAAGTTTGCTTTTATGGACATTTGTTGAAAGAAATGTGCACAACTCAAAAACTTACTGAGATAAAACTAACATAAATTTTTGTTTTTGTTTTTGGGTCACACCCAAAAGTGCTCAGAGGTTACTCCTGGCTCTATGCTCAGAAATTGCTCCTGGCAGGCTCAGGGGACCATAGGGAATGTCGGGATTAGAACCACTGTCCCTCTGCATGCAAGGCAAATGCCCTACCTCCATGCTATATCTCCGGCCCCAAAACTAACATAAATTTAACAGTGAAAATGGTTGAGAATATTTTTGGCTTGTCGCAAATTCTCAAATTCAAAAACACATTTGGGAATGGGTAACTAAACTTTTTCATTAATCACAGAGGAGTTCAATGAGTCAGTCTCAGTGACAAAGATCAACAGCCAATTATTTACCACTAAAATAATAGCTATTTTTAAGTGCAAATTCATACCCTATGTATTTATTATGAGGTAATTGTTCTAAAAGTCAACTTTCATCTAAATGTTTAGATTTATTTGGGTACCTTATAGTTCAAAATAAAAATCTGTATGCTTATTTGCATGCATGTTTCAGTATAAAGGTAAGAGTATACAGCATAATCATGAAACTAGCTTTTAGAAACTTTATTATCAATTCTTGTTTTTGTCCATTTACATTGCTTACATCATGTTTATATATACATTATATATTAATATATAAATTATATATTTAATCCTATATCAATTATTACATTACTATATTATTAATTATATTATATTACACTATCATATTATCTATTAATATCTGATTAATTATATATTAGCATTAATATATTATACATACATTTATTTTTTGTTTGTTTTTATTTTTTTTTATTTGAACACCTTGATTACATACATGATTGTGTTTGGGTTTCAGTCATGTAAAGAACACCACCCATCACCAGTGCAACATTCCCATCACCAATGTCCCAAATCTCACTCCTCCCACCCAACCCCCGCCTGTACTCTAGATAGGCTTTCTATTTCCCTCATACATTCTCATTATTAGGATAGTTCAAAACGTAGTTATTTCTCTAACTAAACTCATCCCTATTTGTGGTGAGCTTCATGAGGTGAGCTATTACTTCCAGCTCTTTTCCTTTCGTGTCTGAAAGTTGTTATTGCAAGAATGTCTTTCATTTTTCTTAAAACCCATATTATTTTCAACAAATTATTAGTTCATAATGCAAGATAGGAGCCTAACAGTAAAGCTTTGCCTGAGTAGGACTAGAATTTGTTGCCAAGAACCACCCCACACTGTGTTTTATGATTCCTGACACTAACATCATGATCCCTAGAACACAGCAAATGTGTTAAAGCTAAAAAGACAACTCCTGTATACCACAACAATGATGACAAGACAGGGAAAATTTTTAAAAAATCAGATGGGGGCTGGAGAGTTAGCATGGAGGTAGGGCGTTTGCTTTGCATGCAGAAGGATGGTGGTTCAAATCTCGGCATCCCATATGGTCTCCGTGCTTGTCAGGAGCAATTTCAGAGCACAGAGCCAGGAGTAACCCCTGAGCATGTGGCCCAAACCCTCCTCCCCCCAAATCAGGATGGGAGGAGGGAAGAAGCAGAAGCCAAAGAACACAACTTAATAATTTACTGAGATAAAAAATACTCTCAGTGGTACTATTTATAGTTTGTGGCAAAACGTAAGCCACAATCCATTTAAAAATGAAAATGAATTAATGGAATTTTAATATTTTATTTATTCTGTGGGACTGAACATCAATCTCATAGTCTCAATTCATATATGGCCAGTTCTACAATAAACCACATCCCCGGCCCTTTTATAGTTTATTTTTACATAGTAACAAAAACTGAAGTGGCAAGTAAAGCTAGTACATAAGGTGGTATGGCTTATAAGATAATAGCAGGGGGTCTGTGTTGTGCCAACTTCCAGTAATGTAAACTGCAGTTTCTAGAAGGTAGCTACTTTTAGCACCACAATCAAAGAAAAAATTATGTAGTAGTCATATTTAGGAGGAAAAGGGGATGTATGTGCATATGTAGAACTGAAGCATTACAAGGCTTCAGAAAAGGAACAGTTTTCTATAAGAACTAGAGCCTTTGGCAGTTTAGAAACTGGCAACCATTTGGCCAGACATGGCTAGATACAATTTGCTTGGCTTGCAGTGTTTGAAGTTGTTTAGTTCTGTTTCATTTCCATTAGGTGAAAATATTCTATAATTGACTTGCAATCCAAACTAACTGCTAAATGAATATTCATTAAAATGTATATATTCATATTCACTGCCTTCTTCCTTCCTAGATAGTATAATTATCATATGCATCTTACCAGCTCTCTAACCTTAAACTGTCTTCACATTTATTTTATTCAAATTTGCATGTTTCAAAGCATTTCTTGTTTTATTTTCTTTATTAATTATAATTAGACATACAGTTAAATTCTACTAGACAATTTCAGTCTATGGATCAAAAAAAGACTATTTTTAAACATCACTGATAATTAAGTTTTTTAGGTTAAATATTAATAAAAATGGCAATATTCTATATTGACAAGGGGCAATAGAATGAATAGTTCTATTTACTACTTTTTTCGGTGATGTAACCTTTCTAGGGAAGCACTGTAAAAGCAATATATATAAATACTTAAAAATAAACAAAATACAGTAACAACAATGCTACTTACCAAATGCAAAAATTGATCATGTACACACAGGAATACCTACAAATTATCCCTTGTTTAAAATAGACAAAAATTAAAATGATTATCAATTACTTATAATGTTATGTTTACATAATGTAATATGTACCCACTAATGTTGGTGTGATCTAGTATTTATTGAACTAATATTATATTCTTATACTGCTGTATGAAAACAGTAAGCTAAAAAAGTAACCTATCCGCTCTCTTTTGCATACTACCATCTAAAGACACATATATATTCAGATACAGTGACTGAAAAAATATGACTTTTAGAAATATTAACAATTTTCCTCTACCCTGCTGTTTTACAGATAATTTAAGTTTTACTTTTATACTACTGCAATTGTGTTGCAACTTACAGCATTTTAAAAGTTAGCATTAAATTTAAAGAAAGTAAGTTTCAAAAACTAAACAAATCTAGGGCCATAGAGATGGGACAAGCGGTAGGCATTTGCCTTGCACATGCTAACCTAGGATGGACAGCAGTTCGATCCCCTGGCGAGATTTCTGAGTGCATTGCCAGGAGTAACCTGAGTGTCACTGGGTATGGCTCCCCAAAACCAAAAACCAAAAACAAAAAAACCAAACCAACAACAACAAAAACTAAACAAATCTGATTTTGTTTTGAAAAATATAAACTGATAATGTTAAACATATTGTTCCTGATCATTGTAAAACAAGTAAATATTTACATACAAAAGACAATTACTTTTAAAAAAGAAATTACCACCTATTACTTTTAAGAGTTTTCTTGGGGGCCACCCAAGTGGTCCTACGTGGTATGTAGGCCTCTGATACTAGACCATTTGGTGATAAGATTGTTGGGGATGAAAACAGGATTGGTACTTGCAAACCTTAACTTTTCTGCTACCTCTTCAACCTCCAAATAGGAGAGTTTTGCTGTTCCTTGGAAAGCAAATAATATCATTAGTTACGTTTTTATATGGTGAGAAGCTAACTTTGCTTAAATACAAATATTATAGGCCTATAACACAATAATTTGAAATGATTTATAGCTGAACTTCATATTTTCTAATTTCCATTCTCAGCTACTCTAGACGAATAAAGACAATTCAAGATCATAAGAAAGGTACCCAAATCTATCTGTAAGCTTAGATCCTATGTACTACATCAGACAAAACAAGAATGTGCTGATAAATCCACATGGGAGCACAGTGAGGATAGAAGGGGCTGATTCCCCACTTATAAATAATAGCACCATGAAGGATTTCAAGTTCCTAAGTTAAGGTACCTGCTGTGGAGATGGAAGAAACTGGAGAAGTTGGGTCCCCAAAGCATATAGTGCCTGCACCAGTGCAATATGGCTTTCGCAGTGAAGGCCCAGTGCTCCTATGTGCCAAGAATATAAATAATATATAAAACAAAAACAAAGATAGAAAAATTTTGACCAAAGGGGATGGATGGGGAGGAAACTATCAAGAAAATGTAATCAACAGTTTAAGAGAAATGTTTGATGTTTCTGACGCATGAAGACAACCAAAGGCCTAAAACTGACTCTTGGTGGGTTTGGGGAATCATTTAGAGGCCTTATATGCTGAACTATCTTTCCAACCTCCAAGTTACTTTATTTAATAATATATGTAGAACATACTTTTGTGTATGTCTGCCTATGTTTTGTGCAGTTTGTGAATGTTAAATAGAACTTTAGATGTTTCTAAATGTTTATAGAACGTTAGAATTAAAATAAAAATACAATTTTTACAGCTGGAGTGATAGCACAGCAGCAGGGCATTTGCCTTGAACACAGCCAATTCGGGTTCTATCCTTGACATCCCATATGTTTCCCTAAGCCTGCCAGGAGTGATTCTGAGTGCTGAGCCAGGAGTAACCCCTGAGCACTACCAGGTGTGATCCCCTCAAAAATAAAATAGAGTTTTTATAACAAGGTTCCTTTTGTTTGTTTTGGGGCTACACCAGGCTATGCTAAGGTCTTAGTTCTGGATCTCTGCTCAGGGATCACTCCTGATATAGCTTAGTGCTTACACACACACACACACACACACACACACACACACACACACACACACACACACACAAACTGGATCACTCCTGATATGGCTTAGTGCTTACACACACACACACAACTGGCAACGCGCAAGAGTTACTCCTTGTGGGCTCTAAAAACCACATGGGATGCCGAGGACTGAACCTGGATTGGTAGCATGCAAGGCAAATACTCTACCTGCTGTGCTATAACTTCAGCCCCAGTATTATTGATTCTTGTCCTCACTATAGCAAGAGGGGTAAATATAAAATTTAGCCTTCATAAGAATACTCAATGCACCATCAGGTGATTCTAAAATATTTTTATAGGGAAGTTGGAATTATAGTACTGCAGGTAGGGCACTTGACTTGCAAATGATGACTTGGGTTCGACTCCATTTTGACCCTTGGCACTACATATGGTCCCCTGAACCTGACAGGAATGATTCCTGAGTGCAGAACTGGAAATAAGCCCTGAACACTGCTGGGTGTGGCCCAAACACAAAGGAAAATTTTTCCAAATGAATAAATAACTTTACATTGTAGAAGGATGTTTCTATGTGTAAATCCACAGGTTCAAACACACACACAGCACAGTAGAAAACAGACATTAAAATAAAACACAATTCATAATTTAAAAGAAGCAGTAGTTTTATCCTCTTCATACTTGCTAAATACAAAAGAAATGGAGAAAATAGAACTAGCTTAGAATACATGCAGCTAATATTAAATTATCAGTAACAGAAAAATTACATTGCTCATATATTGATTTTTGAGTAAGGCAAGTAAGCTGTCCAAAACAGCAAAACTTGAAAAAGAAGTGAATTGAGGTCTTAGCACCAGAAGTTCCTGTGGTTAAAGCTAGCATAACTCAAATATAAAGATGTATGTAAGCTATTGCATAAAATATAGCTTGATTACTATTTACCAGGCTTAATATATTTGCCTCTCAATTCTCAGAAAAATCAAAGAATAAAATATGATGTTGGCGGAAAAACTAACAACATTAAAAAGATATTTAAAATTCTAATGAAGAACCTAAATAATATTCTTATGAGTTAATGGTTTTATCCAAGACAATAACTTTGAATTTGGAAAGCTATATTATTAAGAAGCAATAAAAATGGTCTGCAGTACAGATTCACTAACTGTTTAGCTAGTATTTCCACACACTGCACCATGAAAAAGGGTTAAGTAGTAAAAATGTGCTTCTGAGAGTTTTCAAACATATTGTACAGAAGTCACATCAAATTAATACTGAGGACCATTTAGAGCCTTTATACTGAAAAGCTTTTGAAAGGGGATTAAACTATGAAAACTCTCATGATACTAAAGTACCTATTAATGGGTTGAAAAGGTAAAAAAGGAACAATGAAAGTGTTATTTTTAGATAAGTCTACTTTGTGTGGAGCAGCACAAAGCTTTGTTGAAGGACACAGTCCATAGTTCCCCAGCAATATCCCATGCATGGAAGTGCTGATTAGCAGAATCTTGTCTTTTCTTATAATAAGTCGTTTTCTTTATGGTGACTTAGCTAGAGGCCACAAACATATATCAACACAACTGGATGGCAGGGACAAAATGAAACAAAAGTTATTTTAAATACTGAATCCTGAAAAGTTTATTTTCTTGAATAACAGATAATTGATCTTAAAAAAAAAAACAAACAAAAAAAGCAACTTCTAACAACTGACTCAATGCATTTACTTTGCAGTCCCTAGGATAATATTTTACAGGATGAACAATTAAGATTTTTTTAAAGAAGGAAGCAGGAAATAGCATGAGGAGTGTGAACACAAACCTAGATAGTTGTCGGCTCATCAAAAATAATGAATGCTCAAGAGGTTTCAACTTCATGTCCTCCCAGTCACTGGTCCAATCACAATAGGCTATCCAAAAAGAAAAGAGTAGAAGAAAATGCTCTTCTTCATCAGTCTCAGCTTGCAGTATAAGCTCCAAACAACTATATACCAGCAGGTTTGACAAGGCAACAACCCTCAAATCATTGGAAATGTGGCCTTCTTGCTAAGCCTGCATTGGGGAAGGGCACGCCACCACATGGTAGATGGAAGCTTTTTGCCTTCTCCATCTTGCAGCCTTTCTCTGCTTCCCTGATGCACAGCCATGCACTCCCATAACAGCCTTATGGCTAATGATGCAAACATGAAGTGTAAAGTCTCCTTAATTTGACCCTTGTTAAACTCCTAATTGGATTGAAGCAGGCTCTGAGTGGAAACCAAGCCTGGATTATTCAGGAAAGTGCTCACCAAAATGAAGGGCAAATTACAAAAGGCTGCGGTGGCTGCTGGACATCACAAAGAATAGGCAATGAATTGCAGCTGTCACTTAAGTTAAAAATCTAATCAATTGCCTTTTTCAAGCAGGTAACTTTGAGAACAGTTTCTTCATTGTGATACTCTTCAGAGTCTGCTTGACCCAAATTTAATAAGCTGCTATTAAAGCAGACGGGCAGCTGTAGTGCAAACACTGGTGAAGGATGCTGTGCATTCAGAGTCTTAATGATTTTAAAATGACTACAACCATTGCTTCATTCACGAGGAACAAAGTGAGCGCTCTCTGCTCAACAATGTCTTAACACAAACTGTCTGAGCAGACAGCGTTCATTTGTCCTTCATGAACTCCAGGGGTCAGCCAGCATAGCTGAGGATACCTCAAGAGTTTAATTGTGTTTCTTCTGTGAGGAGAAACTTAGGATTCCTTGTATATGAAAACTAGTAGCTTTTCTAGAAGGTAATATATAGCTTAAGTACAGAGACAAGGGGTGCATGATATGCAGACAGGTGTAAAACATGAAGTAATTATAGAAGCTCAAATTAGTTCTGAGGCCCGAGGCAAAAGAGAGAACAGTGCTTTGACAAAAGGGAATAGCAAATAAGGGTAGCAAACAGAAAAAAAATGGCTTGCATGTGTAAATTAGCAAGAAAAATGAGACAGAAAAGCAGCTTTACTCTACTATTATTTCCCACATGAGAACAGAGCAGCTGAGCATGATCAAGAGGGCTTTGGAGAAGAGAGGCAGGCATCAACATGGACAGGAGGCCAAAGACTGGCAGCTCTGTGCCTTCTAGTCAGTCACTCATTATGTGCTGAAGTGCTCTTGAGAAGTGCCTCTTAGACTTGACCTATCATATTACTCTTTCTGTAAACACATAATCCCTGCTTGTTAGGTGGTGTCAACACTAGCATTCATTCTCTATGGTCGTCTTTTTTGTCAATAGACACTTCAGAGGCACTGCCAAAACCAAAGAATTGACACCATAATAAAACAATCTGAATTTCAACCAGGTAAATACATCTTTGGCTTCTCTGTAAAAGGCAAGGTAAAGAGCATTACATCAATTTTGTCTCATTTGGAAAAACAAACAAAACAAAACAAAACAAAACTGCTTTCTTATGGCAAGACTATTTTCTACAAGTGACTAGGATGGGCTTAGTCTGCAGGCTGGGAACAATGCGTGTTGTTAAACTGCCTGAGGTGATTACATAAATTCCACCAACTACTTTAAACTCCAAGTACTTGTAAGCAACACACAAATCTCAATCAAAAAGCTAATAACAAGTCATTAATATCATCAGAAATGTCCATATGTTTATGGTTCTTGTTTGTACCAGGCACAGCTGACCAATAGAGTAAAATAAATGCTGCATTGATTGGTTCAGCTCATTAAAATTGAAACTAAGCTATAATACCAACTGACCTAATGCTGTTCATATTTTTTTTAAAGATAAGTTTCCAATAAAGATTTATGTGTGAAGCAATAATTTGGAGAGCACATTTTGCTAAATTAAATAGCTAAGCAGAAGGTGCCATCTGCTAGAAACTAAACATTTTTTCCCTTTGTCTTAGGGCCATACCCAAGCAGCCATACCCAAGCAGTACTCAGGGCTTACTCCTGGCTCTGTAATGCAGGGAACCATATGGGGTGCCAGGGAATAAACCAGGGTAGGTTGCATGCCATGCAACCCTCTTAAACCCCTGACTATCTCTCTGACCTCACACACTGTTTTATTTTAACTTCATTTATTTCTTTAAATTACCCTGAAGCAGGTTAAAAAAAAAACACTTAATTGGAATCCCTTAAGTCAGGGGTGGCGAACAAGTTTGACACAAAGAGCCAAAATCTTAAACTGTAAGAGTCAGAGAGCCACACCACGCAGTGACCTGCCAAAACAGACACTCACACAAAAGCATATAATTTTAACAATAATATATTAAACACATATTGCATTTTGCCATTTTGAGTGAGGGTAAAAATCCTGTTCGCCACCCCTGCCTTAAGTATTTAAGGGTGTATTTCATCATCTAATATTGCTTAAACCATTGCTAGTAAATGAATTTTGATGCCTTCTTGCCTGTAGCATGTATGACTGAGGCTTCTCCACCAGCCTACCTCAAAGAGATTCTTCTCTACTTGCTAGTAGCAATAATTTGCTCTGCCTTATGGAAAATATTTTGATATTCTAACTGGCTATAAGACAAGTTTAGCAATAAAACAATTTCATCCAAGGGAAGATTGGGTGTTTGAAGCTAAATATATAACCCCCCCACAATAAAACAAACAAATAGCAGTCAAATATCCTTGTAAGTGACTAATACAGTTTCTTTTCTATTTTCAGTGCCAGAGTTTAAACAGAGGTTTACTACACAATGCAAGTAAAAAGATCTATTTCTGAGCCACATTCCTGGCCTGAAAGTAATTATTTTTACTGAATCACCATAAATTTCAAAAGTGCAAAGCTATTCATAACTTACTTTCAATCACATAATATTCCAACACCAAGTTCTTCACATTGACCAGGTCCCTCCACCATGTCCCCAGTTTTACCTTCCTGACAGCCTGCCTCTATGGTAAAGCTCCTTTTGTCCATTTTCAGCTTTCCATCTTCTTTAGAGAAATCACTTCTCTACACTAAAGTCATCTTGTACCCATCTCTTACATCCACCCTTGCAAAGTGACACGTATTCTTATGGTTAACCTGTTCTCTTGGCCTGTAAGGAATTCTTAATTTCCAGAGAAATGTCACCAGTGCATTTCCCTCATGATTATATAATCTATAAAAAAATGAACCGTGGGCCCGGAGAGATAGCACAGCGGTGTTTGCCTTGCAAGCAGCCGATCCAGGACCTAAGGTGGTTGGTTCAAATCCCGGTGTCCCATATGGTCCCCTGTGCCTGCCAGGAGCTATTTCTGAGCAGACAGCCAGGAGTAACCCCTGAGCACCACGGGTGTGGCCCAAAAACCAAAAAAAAAAAAAAAAAAAAAAAAAGGAAACGTATAAATCAGAATATGCTAAGTTCTACAATGCTATAAATTTATGCTTTTAAAATAACAGTCATATTCAGAAGAGTACAAATACACTAAATAAATATTCAAGGTAAGAAAAAGAACTAAGCATAAATAAGTCATCAACATAAATATTATTTCAAATGAATTTTAATTAATTTTTTTGCCAAATCTAAAGGTGCTCAATTTTAACTTCTGGTTAAATGATTGGAGGCTACTCCCAGCAGTTCTCAGGAGACCATGAGGTGGCAAGCTTCCAGCATGCCAACCATATGTGCCAGCTCTTTGAACTACCTCCCTAGAATAAAGTAGATTTAATTTTAAGTAGATCACTCTTATAACTATTTTGTGGAAATTAAAGAAAAAAATAGAAACATTAGTAGTCACATTGTGTTATATAAGATTATGAATAAATAACCTAAAATCTTTTCAAGAAAGGAAAGACAAATCTCACTGATCATTCTTTAAAGAAAACAGATACCAGATCTCTTTATTTCTGAAATTGAACATTGCAACCCAATTTATGGGCAAATAGGCAGAAAAGAAAAATGACTAAAAGGAAGATATACTTAGATTATTACAGTTACTCCTGATGAATGCATCAATCCCTTATAAGCCAACAAATAACTATGTCCAAGCAGTACAAGTAGATCACATAGTTCACTACAAGAATAATATAATAAATCAGTCACAAACAAGTAGGCTTACTGCTGCTGATAAGGCTTTCTCTTCTTGACTCTGAGGGAAAGAAGACGCTTTACAGAAATAACACAATTGTTTAAATTTTCAAAATGGAATTCTTCTTATTCTGTTATAAACTATTGCTTGAATTTCCTATGTAGGATTAAAAAATAGACATTTAAAGGTATACATCTTAAGAATGTACAAGATTGGCCAATTCTATTTGCATTCTCTTCCATATTTTGTGCTAGAAATTCTATCTATATATTGTTCTTGTTCACTCTGAAATATAATACTGGAATATCTCCTTATTATCTGGAACAGACTCTTTAGGATCTATTAAATCTCACCCTATTCCAAATTTTATGATTCATATTGTCTTTTCAATCAGTTAAGTTCCTCAAGTCTCAGGACAGACTTTTCCTATTATTTATAAATCTTGCTGTCAATCAAAGTATAAACTTTGTATAAACTGTATATGGATTTTCTATTGAATTCCATGTGTTGGAGAAAATTATTTGTTTTGATTCTGATTGGTTTATATCTTCAGGTATCCCATATACTAATATACTTCCTAATTTGTCTATCCAATATTAAAAGTACTGAAGAAGGGTTTTGAAACCCTCTGAATGTTACTGGAAGTAGTCTTTTTCTATTTTTAATTTTTTATTTATGCATTTAGCTTTTATTAGACACTTTAATAATTAAGTATTTCCTACATATTAACTCTCTGCATGTTACAAAATGTCTCTATTTCCAATGAGTTTATTTAAAGGCTACTTTTACTGACAGCTGTGTTAGTAAATCCAGTACTTTTATGGTTATTGTTGTAAGAATTATCTTTTTGTTTGTTTGTTTATTTTGTTTTTTGGGTCACACCTGGCAGCACTCATGGGTTACTTCTGGCTCTACGCTCAGAAATTGCTTCTGGCAGGCTTGGGGGACCATATGGTATGCTGGGATTTGAACCACTGTCCTTCTGTAGGCAAGGCAAATGCTCTACCTCCATGCTATCTCTCCAGCCAAGAATTATCTTTTTATTGTTGTTTTATTTTCAACCTTATCTACATTTTTGAATTCAAATTATGTCAATAGATATAGCTGATAGAGTATAGAGAGACCATATTGTTAGGTCTTGTTTCAGTGTGATTGTAAGTCTTGCCATTTCAACTTTCATACTATTGACATGGATGGGTTTTTTTTTTTATTTGTTTGGGGAGCCATATTTAGCAGTGCTCAAGGTTTACTCTTGGCGCTGTGCTCAAGTGACCATATGGGATTCCAGGATTGAATCCATAACAGTTGCTTGCAAGGCAAGTGCCCTACCCACTGTACTTTCTTTCTAACGCTATGGTTAGATTTTGTTGGCCATTTTGCTTTATGTTTTATATATAGTTCATGCATTTTTTATTTATCTATTCCTTCTTTATTTCTTTCTTAGCATGAATTAGTATAATGTTTTCTATTTATTGTAATACTGATTACCTTGATGATTTGTTTTGTTTTATTTGGGGGGCACACCTGGCTCTGTACTCAGGGATCATAGGTAAGCTCAGAGGGATATAAGGGGAAATGGGGAAGAAACTTAAGTTGACCCTGTGCAAGGCAAATGCTCTTCCCACTGTACTAGCATTCTAGATTTCTCTGATTATGTTTTAAAACTCTCTATATTTTAGTTATTTTCTTAATACTTCCTTATTCTAGGATTAACTTAACAGGATCAGAAATTATAAAAAAATCAAAATTCTATTTCCTTAGCAAAAGGGTCTGAAGAAGTCTTTAAAATTTTCTTAAAGTAGTCACATAATTGGTAACATGGTTGAACATGGGATTATTGAGTACAATATTTCATAATATTTTGCCCTTATATATTCTTCAGAAACCACTCTTATTTTTAATTACTCAAAAATGACCTGTTCTTCATAAAATTATAAATTATTCTAGTGTCCTAACATTATGAATTAATATAAAGTGGTGAATTATTTTCTATTTTCTTAATTACCAGTTTTGTTCTAAGCATATCCATTTGGCACTATCCAAAAGCTATCTAAGGTATGTCTTTAAAAATATTAGCTAAAGATTTAGTTGTTATATTTTATTTTTTTTTTATTTTTATCAAAGTATTGTGATTTACAAAGTTATTAATAGTTGGACTTTAGACATACAATATTTCAGGATCAGTCTCATTACCAGTGTCAACCTTCCTCCACCAATATTCACAGTCCATCCCATGACAACATCCCCTGACCCAGCACTATAAATAATATAATGCAATAATTTGTGTAAAAAAGAGAAAGGTTCTTTTGAGAATAAATTCAAAAACATTTCAATATAGTTCATAAAATAGTTCACTGCTAAATTTTGGGAATGCATTTGCTGTATTTGATGAAAAAAACTCTTCAAAACTAATTCTGGTAGTTTTGAGCTGATTGATAAAGAGATACAAAGATTTCAATAATTTCAGAAGGGTATGGGCATATCACTTTAGAAAAAATTCACTTTAGTGTTCTTATCATATAAGCAGACAACTTGGGAGAATTTAACTGGACACATTATTAAGATCAGATAATTCATTTGAAGTACTGCAAACCCTAGAATTCAAGCATTCTAGTGCACGTGTGTGTTTATTAAGCCTATGGCCTTTTCATATTTGGGGGGTGTGTCACACCCAGTGATGCTCAGAGGTTACTCCTTGCTCTGCACTCAGAAATCGCTTCTGGCAGGCTCAGGGGACCATTTGGGATGCCAGGAATTGAACCATCGTCCATCCTGTGTTGGATGCATACAAGACAAACACCCTACTGATGTGCTATCTCTCGGCTCCAAGGTCTTCTCATATTCTTTTTACAGTCTGTTATAACACACTAAAAGGCCAAAGATGTTAATTTAACTTAGAAACTTCCTAAGGCTTAAAGTCTAATTTTATTTTATTTTATTTTTTTGGTTTTGGGGTCACACCTGGTAGCACTAAGGGGTTACTCCTGCTCTATGCTCAGAAATCGCCCCTGACAGGCACAGAGGACCACATGGGATACCAGGATTCGAACCACCGTCCTTTTGCATGAAAGGCAAATGCTTGGGGCCTGAAGAGATAGCACAGCGGTGTTTGCTTTGCAAGCAGCCGATCCAGGACCAAAGGTGGTTGGTTCGAATCCCGGTGTCCCATATGGTCCCCCGTGCCTGTCAGGAGCTATTTCTGAACAGACAGCCAGGAGTAACCCCTGAGCAATGCCGGGTGTGGCCCAAAAACCAAAAACCAAAAAAAAAAAAAAAATGAATGGCAAATGCCTTACTTCCATGCTATCTCTCCAGCCCCCTAATTTTAGTAGTTTTACACATATTTAGGAGTGACTCCTAGCAAAGTGAAACTTTAGAACCACAGATTGAGTATTTTGGGTTTTTTTTTTTTCCTTGCAGCCAAACTAGGAACTAGGTTCAACTCCCAGCACCATATATCATCTCTAGAGCACCATTCCTGGAACATAGAGATAGGAGTAAGACCTGAACAGTGCTGTGTGTGACCCCCAAACTACAACAACCAATACTATAACGGTAGTTAGTGTTGCTAAGATTAGAGTTGGCATGATACACTTGCATGTGCATCAGAGACTTTCAAACGAATCAATGATACCTCATGCTACAGTACTAAACTTAATTTAGTATCAGTAGCTATCAATGATAAAGATTTTATCATATTTTTGAAAAATATTCAAAGCAAAAAACTAGAAATGGTTTTGTTTTGGATTTCAATAACTAGAACTCTTCTTAGTACCACTTATTAATTTACTTTTGGGCAGGCTTTTGAGATTCAGACTATTTCCTTCTTTTCATTCCATTTTTTTAATATATTTTATTTAAACACCTTGATTACATATATGTGTTTGGGTTTCAGTCATATGAAGAACACCACCCATCACCAGTTCAACGTTCCCATCACCAATGTCCCAAATCTCCCTCCTCCCCACCAGACCCCCGCCTGTACTCTAGAAGGCTTTCCATTTCCCTCACATTCTCATTATTAGGACCATTGAAAATGTAGTTATTTCTCTAACTAAACTCATCACTCTTTGTGGTGAGCTTCCTGAGGTGAGCTGGAACTTCCAGCTCTTTTCTCTTTTGTGTCTGAAAATTATTATTGCAAGAATCTCTTTCATTTTTCTTAAAACCCATAGATGAGTGAGACCATTCTGCATTTTTTTCTCTCTCTGACTTATTTCACTCAGCATAATAGATTCCGTGTACATCCATATATAGGAAAATTTCATGACTTCATCTCTCCTGACAGCTGCATAATATTCCATTGTGTATATGTACCATAGTTTCTTTAGCCATTCATCTGTTGAAGGGCATCTTGGTTGTTTCCAGAGTCTTGCTATGGTAAATAGTGCTGCAATGAATATAGGTGTAAGGAAGGGGTTTTTGTATTGTATTTTGTGTTCTTAGGGTATATTCCTAGGAGTGGTATAGCTGGATCGTATGGGAGCTCGATTTCCTGTTTTTGGAGGAATCTCCATATCGCTTTCCTTAAAGGTTGAACTACTAGATGGCTTTTCATTCCATTCTTTGTGGTTCTGCTTTTCCAAAAATTCTCCTTTACACTCCCTACAAAAATCTTGTCATTTATTTTAAAGAATTCACTATTCAATTTCTATTCCATTTATTCCACAACTAATTTAAAAAATCCCTTGAATTATTTAAATTAAACTTACTGCTATGACAATCACTGGTCATTATGCCTTGGTTTTTCTTTTCTTTCTACATCCTACCTTTAAACTATCACAATAACTCTCTTACATGGAGTTTTACTACATGTATTATTCACTCATATTTACCTTTACCAGCTAATGTAAAAGACATTTGTACAGACAAATAATAAAATATTTATTTGAAATTAAAATTTAACTAACAGTTCAGTGTTTTCAAATAGTAAGATTTTGGTTACAAATGGGAAAGAATGTCCAACTCTGAATCTCATATCCCAACATTGGCACCTGTATAATTTATACCATTAGCACCAGGAATCAACCTCCCCCTGGGGTAGGCCCAATGCCACCCTGGCACCAACCTGCTCCAGGGTAGGTCAATAAGATACCTTTATGACAAGGAAACAGCAACAACTTGAGGTTTGTCCTACCTCACCACGCAATGATGAGATGAAATCAGAAGATGCTTGTACTAGGATCTGTGCAAGAATCAAGATCTCTAAGTACAGAAGACTGACTACAACAGCTGTGACTAAGCAGAATTTGTCCTGGACCACAAAGACTTTAGCCTAGTCTTCATCTTAAAACCTGTGCAGAAAACAAGATCTTTAACTACAGAAGACTGATTTTAACAACCACTAGTGAGCAGAACTTTCTCTGAGACCATAGAGACAGTGGGGTTGGACAGTATGCTTCATGGGTGGAGGCACCTTGTATCTCTGAGGCCATTGGAATTTCCTTTCTAATTTCCCCAATGTTTGCTGTGTCTATGCAAAAAAAAAAAAAAAAGCCAAATCTCCCCCTTCCCACCCTTTTTTTTTTTCATTTTACTTATATTCTGGATAAGGACTCAAGGCTTTTTCATAGAACCTGAATAATTTCAATCTGTCTCATATTTCTATGTCTTCCTACAAACTGAGAAACGAAAAAAAAGTGGATGGGGCCCAGAGGCCAAGTGGTCTCAGGAGCACAAGTGAGGAAAAAAAAAAAAGAGGTCAGATCTTAATACTTATGGTAAAGTCAGACAATAGAATCAAGAGACCCAAACTACAACAAGTTAAACACAAAATAGACCTGTTACACTGGTAATCCTGGGGGCTAGGGGTGGAAGTATGGGATGGATGTGAGGGAACTAGGGTGGAGGTAGGTCAACAGTGGTGGTGGGAATGGCCCTAATTCACTGTTACTAAATGACATACATTTAAATACAACTGTGAAAGACTTGCTACTCACCATAGTCTCAATTAAAAAAAAAAAAAGAAATGAGAATGAAAAAAACCTTTGTATATGTTAACTGGTACAAAACCCAAATGGACTTTCAATTTCTTCATCATTCTATCTTCTTTCACTTTATCAATTTTACTATATTTCTTTCTAGTTTAAAATTAGTAATTTTCTCATGGACATAAAATAAAAGCCTTTCCTCTAAAATCTGGTATAAGACAAGTTTGCCCTCTCTCACCACTCCTATTCAACATAATGCTGGCACACATTACAAATAACAATCAGTGCTGGCTGAGATGTGGAGAGAAAAAAAACTCTTATTCCTTGCCGGTGGCAATGCCATCCAGCCCACCCTTATGGAAAACAATACGAAGATTCCTCAAAAATACGAAATTTGAGCTCCCATATGATCCTGCTATACCACTTAAAGATATACCCTAGGAACAGAAAAATACAAAACAAAACTGCCTTCCTCACACCTATATTTATTGCAGCACTATATACAATAGTCAGACTCCGGAAACAACCAAGATGGCCAACAATAGATGAGTGGCTAAAGAAACTGTGGTACATATACACAATGGAATACTATACAGCTGTCAGAATAAATGAAGTCAGAAAATTTTCCAATACATGGATGGACATGAAAACTATTATGCTGAGTGAAATAAGTCAGAGGGAGAGAGAGAAACACAGAATAGTCACACTCCTCTATAGGTTTTAAGAAAAATAAAATACATTATTGTAATAATGCCCAGAGACAAGAGAGATGAGACCTGGAAGGGCCGTCTCATGATATGAAGCTCACCACAAAGAGTGGTGAGTGCAGTTAGAGAAATAAATACACTGACTGCTATCATGAAAATGTCAATAAGTGAGAGAGTAAAATGTCTGTCTTGAATACAGGCAGGGGGGAGGGATTGGGGACATTGGTGATAGGAATGTTGCACTGGCGAAGGGGGGTGTTCTTTTTATGACTGAAACCCAACTACAATCATGCTTGTAATCATGGTGCTTAAATAAAGATTATTAAAAAATAAAATTAGTATCCTATCTGTCTACTCATGTATATATGTATCTTCAGTTTGTTGCATTACACAATTTTTTTTTCTCCCAGAAGCTCTCCACAATATATACTAAATTAGTTTATTTATCCTTTACAACACATGGATGGTTGGGTGATAGAGGTAACTTTTACTTCATGTAAATAAACCATTTTAAATTTATGATTTTCATTATGTTGTATCATAAATATTCCTCTTCAACACTTTACTTGTTTTTGAACAGAATATTTCAACCTATTCTTAATGAAGAAAAACATTCAAGTTTCTCCTCATTTCTTGTTTGTACTAATATCTTTTTTTTATATAAAAGAATTTCAAATTCTAGTCATATACCTGACTACTTTCTAGTCATATATACCCTACATTTTAACCACAATGCATAAAACTTTTCTAGTCTACTTCGTCCACAATTAATTTCCACAACAAAATAGCTTCTCTCTTATATCTATTAATATCACCTTTTATCTCAAACCAATGATCTCATGCTCTGTTGTTACTTCTTCATATAGAATATAATTTTGGAACATTAATAACAGTAGGGAGTTTACTTCAAGAAAAACTAAACCATCTAGGTTGTCTATTGCTTAAAGAGAATATTACCATTCCTTTCTTAAGTACTGGAGATAGGAGCTCCATATATCTTTCCTCTTTTTATTTTTAGTGTTAATTCTATTGTTGTTTTCTTCATGTCCTAAATATGCACTAATCTCTTAAAATAACATAATTATATAATTATCACAATCTATCTTTCAATTATCTTCATACCTAGTTTTCTTGAGTTTATACTTCATTTCCCTCTTCCATATATTCTTTAACCAGCTGTAATGTTTTTTCTTATTAACACTGAAATTAATGGGATAACCTTAATTTGAAGAGTCCTCAAACTAAGACCTGCAGGCCACAAGTGGCCAACTGATGACGTTTATCTGGCCCACTAGTTGTTTTGGCTGCCTGTCCTATTTAGTCAACCACTTGTCCTAGGTAGGCAGTGAGCTTGTGTTGGATGTGCCGTACACTCTCCAACTTCCCTCCTTCTTTTTGCCTCTTGACTTCTCTCAGTTTCAGGCAGGGGTCCTCAAAGTAAGATTGCCAAAAGCAGTCCCAGAGTTCCCACTGAACATACATACTGGTATGTTTGTTGATTTAACTTGATTTGCTCTTTATTTTATTTATTTATTTTATTTATTTAATTATTTACATTTTACTTATTTATTTATAGATTGATTGGTTTGGTTTTTTTTTTTTTTGGCCACATCCAGCGGCGCTCAGGGGTTACTCCTGGTTCTGCTCTCAGAAATCACCCCTGGCAGGCTTGGGGGACCATATGGGATGCTGGGAATAGAACCGTGTGCCTCCTGCATCAGCGACATGCCTTACTGCTGTGCTGTCTCTCCAGTCACTTGTTCTTCGTTTTAAATATTGTATTTATTCCTTTTTTAAAATCATAATAAGATATGTGCAGTGTTCATAGTGTTCATAAATTTTTAAACTATAATCAGACATCCAATGGTCTGAGAGACAGTGAACTGGCCCCTCTTCAACGTTTGAGGACCACTTGATCAACTGTTGTCTATAATTTCTATTACAACTGTTTCTTTTTTCTTTTAGGATAGTGTTGTCTCTTGGTTTTCTTCCTTACTTCACTGAACATCAATTTTCACTATCTCCTCTGGATCATTTTCCTCAGTTGGTATTCCTTGCTAATGTTCTCAATTCTTATGTTATATTATCTGTTGGTATCTTAAAGGATGCTTATGTTATTGACCCTAGGAAACATAATGACAACTTTTAAATTTTTGTTTTGTTTTATGTTTTTTGGTCCAAATTAGAAGTGCGCAGAGATTATATCTTATAGTTCAGGAGACCATAGGGGATGGCAGAGTTTTTAAAAGTCAGGTTGGCCACCTGCAAGGAAAATGAGCTATCCATTGTATTCTGACATAAATATTTCTCCTACGATTTAATCATTATATTTAGCCACCTTTATGCCTTTTACATATGAATAACCTATGGTGTAACCATTAAAATTAGAACTCAAGATTCTTTTTAGAACCTATTATTACACAAAGATGTCTGTTTCTCAACTAGCAGAAAATTCTGTTTCTCAGTATTCAAGGCAGAAACAGAAGGTAAATTATCTGGCTATAAGTTAAATATTCATCCATGATTTTTCTTTCTGTTGCAGTTGCCTTCTATGGTAGAGGTTATGCGCTCTCTCTTTACTTTCTCATTTCTCTTAATTGGTTTTGGGGCTATAATTGACTGTGCTCAGGGATGACTTCTGGCAGCCTCAGGGGACAATATGTGATACCAGAGATCAAGACCAGACCAGACACATGCAAGGCAAGTACAGTATCCTCTATGCCAGGGGTGGCGAACAAGTTCGACATAATTACCCAAAATTTTAAACTGCGAGAGTCAGAGAGCCACACCACACAGTTACCTGCCAGAACAAACACTTACACAAAAGCATATAATTTTAACTATAGTCTATTAAACACATATTGCATTTTGCCACTTTGAGTGAGGGTAAAAATCCTGCAGTGATGGTGAGGGTGTGCTGCGTCCTCCACACTAAGAACTACCGGCAAGATGTGACCCAACATGTGCCACAGGGATCCCCTGCTCGCTGGCCCGTAGAGTTGTTTCCGAGGGATGGGAGACGGGAGGACTCAGCCTGGGGCGGGACTAAGCGCTCGGAGATCTCTCCTCAGAGGTCCCTCCTCAGGAGCAGCAGAACAAAATCCAAACTTGGGAAAGAGCCACAGGATACAAAATGATGAATAGAGGCAAAGAGCCGCATTCATTTTGGCCGGGAGTTGCATGCGGCTGGAGAGCTGCGTGTTCGCCACTCCTGCTCTAAGATCTCTCTCAAGTCCCCATTCTTTAATATTTTTAAAAAATCTCCACTGGCACATGGTGATGTAACGGTCACTCTTGGTTGTTTTGGAGGTCTCTCGAATGCAAGGCATGTGTTATATCATTTTGAGTTATCTCCCAGATCCTTCATTATTTTTAATAGCTTAAAGCTAGAATATTTTATCACTCAGTATTTATGTATACATAGTATACCTTCTTTGTGCATTCTACCATTTTGATATATGGGTATAAGAAATATAGCAAAATTTTACTTTTTACCCAAGACTTCTGAATAGATTTTAGGGAAAACACACAGATTAGGGTAAACAAAAAAATTGTGGGGGCTATACCCACTGGTCTCAGGGTCTACTCCTGGCTCTGCACTTAGGGATACAGTGGCTAGTAAGGGAATCATATGATAGCCAGGGACTGAATCCAAATCAGCCATGTGCAAAGCAAGCTCCTTTATATCTCTTCAGACCCTTACATTTTTAAAAGAGCACTAATTTATACTATGCAAATAGTAGAAAAATCAAGTGATATATGATTTACTCAAAAGATCTCTTTTAATTAGAAGGAATAAAAATGGTACTTCTTGTCTTTCTTCTTCTTTTTGTCTTGAGTCCCCTTCCCAGTGGTGATCATAGATTATAGGAAGGACTCTGGTAGGGCAAGTTGATCTGGGCTTGGTCCCTCATTTGGACTATAGTTCTCTAAACTCTGCCATCACAAGTGATCCCTTAAAACAGAGCCAGAAATAATCCCAGAGCATTGCTGAGTGGGGCCCTAAAACAAACAAACAAAAAAATAAATAAAAGCAAGACTTTAGTCTCTTCTGTTAATGAAAGATATAAAAATAAAATAAAGAAATGAAGAAATGTAAGAACAGTATCTGGAAATCTATCCAGTAAAAAGGACAAGGCGAGATATCATAAACTTATTATTGGAACACTATGCTGTAGCCAACCCAAATGCTTCTTTAGTACCACAAAATGTTTGTGATCCCCAATACCATTTTATTCTACTGAGTACTGGGAGTCAAACCCATTTGTGAACAATGTAAGAGAGATAGTACTGGGCTTAAGGCACAAAGGTCCTCCTAGATTGATCCCTAATATCACAGGGCACCTGGGAATTATGGGATGTGGTTCTGAAGGCCCCCAACACAAAAAGGCCTCCAGGTAATTTCCTGCTCCACAGGACTGTAGCAGCAGCAATCCTCAGACCCTGGCTTTGAACCATCAGGCCAACTGGCAGAAAATATCTGACGGGCAACTTAGCATTAACTGAAAGGCTCCCCACAATCAATCCAGAAAATTTGAAAAGAAAAATAACATGATAGACATGGCAAGTAAAGAAGTCAACCAGGTAACATTAAAAAAATTAATAGTAACAGGAAAAAAATAGAAATAGGAACCAAAATCCCAACAAAGTAATGAAGGCCTGAGGTAAGGTGATAGTGGTTGACAAGAATAAAAATAAAAACTGATAAAAGGATGAGAATCTGCAAAACTAGTTGGTAAAAAAAGATAGGACAGTAGAAAAGAGAAAATGAGGAAAGGGAGCGAAAGACTTGGCAGCCTTTGAGTTAGTGACCTGACAGTTTGAAATCATAACAATGTCTCAAGTTAATGACTGAAACAGTGAAGAAAAGAAGAAGCAGTTTGAGCTATGCTTTTGAGTTCTACTCAAGAGAAAGAAGGTAAAAGAAAGATTTAAAGAAGTGAGGACATCGATGTGGACAATGCTTACCTGGGTGCAGAAAATGCACAATGCTTAATAATGAGTTCAGAAGTGGAAGTACATATTTGTGGTAGAAGCAGCAATGCATTTAAACTGAAAAGGCTAGAGAAGCAAGAGAATAAGGAGCTAAGTTAAAGCTAAAAATTGAGTCAGTGAAGAAAGGCAAACAGGGTCATGAATGGAAGGAGGGAGTCAGCACAGATGTTGGCATCACAAATTATAAGATTCACATCCCATTAGAATATCTTCAGTAACTTTTCTAAACTTCATACTTATTATTTCAAAAAATAAAATAAGTCTCTACTCTTGAGAGCATTATGTCCGTCCTTTTGAAAGGTTATGTATGTTCTGTTCCCAGTTAGAAGGGATGGTTCAATATCTAACTTCAATTGTTTGCCCTTCTTTAGTTAACAATATATTTTGAAAGGATATCTAAATAAGTTGTGGGGTAGGAGTGATAGTACAGTGCGTAGGAACTTTGCATTGCATGCGGCTGACATAAGTTTGATTCCCGGCATATCATATGGTCCCCTAACTCACTGGGAATAATTTCTAAGTGCAGAACTAGTAGTAACCCCAGAGCACTGCCAGGTGTGGCCTAAAAACAAAACAAAACAAAACAAAATAGTATTCTAAAAAAGTTGAGATGCTTCTTGTTCTAGCTCAGCGCTGCATATGCTAATTCTGGGGCTATTAGAAAAATCCCATTCAACTATCTGCTGCCCACAAAACTTCATATATTTTTTCAGTACAGAGTCTTGCATAGAATACATGTTCAAAAACTATTATTATTCCACTTGTCGAGAGGCTTTCAAAAACTAAGAGGATGTCAGTGAAGCTAAAAGTATTTTTAGAATCTGTAAGTCATAACTATGATAAACTTAACTATAGTCTCAATATCATTATCTCACTATCAATATCATAAATTTAATATTCAACAGCTAAATTGCTTCTTTCTATTCTTTCATATTTTTTCTTTTTTTCTCCATTTTTATACAGATATTGTTAAGCATTTTTTTATACCATAGGCCCTGTTTTAAATTCCAGGTATGCAATAATGGGTAAGCAATGTTCGCCCTCATTATAAACTTATATTTTGGAATTGAAGATATATTACTTTGGGCAGGGCACTTGCTCTGCACACCATCAACCCTTGGTACCCTACAGTATGTTCCCCTAAGCCCTGCCAGAGAGGTTACCAAATTAAGAGCTATGAATTAGCCCAGTGGGCACAAAACAACTAAAAAGAACTAGATTTGATTGCATATTATGAAATAGCTTTCTTTTAGATAGACAACTGTTTTATTTGATGCTAGTATGACCACTCAAACACTTTTGTACTTAATATGTAATGTAACTACTTCACTTATTTTATCTCAACCTGCTTTTTTATAAAAAAAAAAGTATGCTTCTAATAACAACGGTAAAAAAAAAAAAAGACCTTGGGTTTAAATAGGGGGGAAGTGATGCAGATACTGCAGATAGTTCCATAAAGGTACCAGAAATTGCGCAGTCGGTGTCTGTGTGCTCAGAAGATAAAGCAATAGTGACAGCAGCATATGATGTCAGAAGGGCTAGAATGGAAAATAGGGTGGAAAGGGGCTAATTGTAGGGCTAATTGGTCATTTCAAAATTTAGACTTTCACTCTGATGGGATACCATTAGGGAATTCTGAATGTCAGGGTGGCATGATATGATTTCCATTTTAGGTGGGTATTTTGGCTGTCACATCAAGAAAAGGATGTCAGGTGTAGAGCAGGAATGAGCTAAGGAAAGAAGTCAGGGTGCTGCTTGGATAACTAACTGTACACACTAGAAGTCATGGTAACTTGAACAGGATGAAGCTATTAAATCAGTGAGAGGGAAATGTAATATGGAGAATGTGTTGATGTATCAACTTTGAGGTATGAAGACAAAAAGCAAGGAAGGATTCAAAGATGGCAGCCAAGATACTGACTTATACCTATGGAAAAAAGGAGTCACCATCCATTGAAGCCTGAATGAGTATGAGGTGCAGGTCAGGCCAGAAGGGCAGGAGCTCAGTTTGCAAGTTGTAGGTGATAATATATCTGACATGTGAGAAGATGTGGGGAAGACAACTGGAGATAAAAGTTTGGAGATAGGGGAGAGGTCTTAGTTGGAAATATAAATTTGAAATTTATCAATGTACATTATTGGGGAAAACAGAATGAACACTCACTCACTCCTTTACCACAGCACATCTGTTGAGAGCTGTCAAAGCAACCAGCAAAATTAACAAATTCTTCCACTGGGAAGAGCAGGACAGATGATACTCATTTAATTATTCATTTAACAAATATATCCCTAAGCTCTACACTAGATAAGCTCAGGAGCCTAGGGAAAGAAAATGTGATATGGTCTTGAGTAATGCACACAAGAAATACAAGTTAAAAGTGTTTCATGTATATTAACTTCTTTAATCCATGTTTCATTTATATTAATTTCTTTAATCCCTATAATATAGATATTGCTATCCTGTTTCATGTATTAGAAAAAAATTAGAGAAGATAAGCTTAGTGTGATAAGTGTGCTCTGAAACCTAAACTCCAAAAATCTGGCTCAAAAACCTTAACTATGGGGCCAGAGAGATAGTACAGTGGCAAGGAACTTTACTTTTACATGGCCGGTCTGGGTTCAATCTCCGATATCCCATAAGGTCCCCTGAGCACTGCTGGGTTTGGCCCCCAAACCAAACTAAAGCAAACCAGACCAAACACAAAATTAAAACCTTCTTGAATTCTAAACTTAGAGGCATTACTGGACTTTGAATTTCTATTTCCTAATTTCCTACTAATGAAACAAATAAGAGTAGCAGTATCAATGTCTAGGTGATGTTGAAAATATGAAAGTGCAAAATATACAGAGACATAGATTACAATAAGAACAGAGCATTACCTCTCTGTCTCCTTTTAGTAATAACTAGAAATCTAAGCAACAACAATGATCCACAATTTTCTTCCCCTACATTGGAGATCCTAAGAATTTTAATATTAAGCTGATGCTCGGGGAAAAAAGTAAAATAATGCTTAAAGAGTAATGACTGAAATTTTATCAGAGCAGCACTTATTTTTGTTTTCTTGGACCACACCCAGCAGTATTCAGGAATTTCTTCTCTCTCAGGGATCACTTCTGGTAGCGCCAGTTTCACTGCAATATCTCCAGTCTGCAGCAATGAATACTGCATAATGAGAATTAGCAATTTCCAACTAGTTCCTAGGACAATAAGTGCATGAGTTGGTGACCCACACAATATAAGGTATTAATGTGCATCTAAAAGAAGAATTTGGTCCTAAGACATTTAAATCTGGGCTCCAGAGTATGCTGGGTATTAAATACTGACATCAATAAATGAACACAATTTTCTTTTATTTTTGTATCACATCAGGGTTTAGGATTTACTTCTGACACTGTCCTCAGTGTTGGGGACTGAACCTGCATTTTCAGCTTGCAAGTCAAGTGACTTGCTGTATCTATTCTTACAATTCCCAAAACACTCTATTGTTAAAATCTGCCTTAATTTCAAGACAAAAGTAGATAGGAAGTAGGGTACAAAAATCTACTGATTTTTGATTAAGGCTTCAGTATCTTATTTACAGACTAAATAAATAAACTTATAGTCTTTATTTGGCAGTTATGTCTATCCTCATTCTAGTATGACTTCTACAAGCTACCAGATCTTAACCTTTACAACAAAAGTGCCACTTATTGCAAAAATTATAACAGGAACATAAATAGATAGAATTTAAAGTGCTACAGACCCTGGAACCACTGACTAGTGGGTGAGGGCAGGCAGGAAATGCCATGCTTAACATTGCTAGGACAGTATTCAAGCAGTAGCTTTGAAATATGATGCTATTCAAATGATTTTAAAAAGTCTTATTATTTTCCTTAGAAAACGCATTCAGAAATAGAAATCCACAATTATTGTTCTCAAATATTTTGTCTGTGGGATTTACTTCTTAATACATTTTCATAGGAGTTCTAGGCTTGTGTGTTTTTACCCTACTACTTAATCACAAGTGCTAGAAACATTTTAGAGAGAAACATAAAACCAAGGTGGTGAAGAATTGACATCTCTTCAATATAGAAAATAAATGAGAATATAAATTTTTATTTTTAAATGAGTTTTATTAGCATTTCAAAATACCTGTTATTTTTAATGTTCATCAAATATACAGAAAAATAGAATAGCTATATCAACATAATGCTGGGAAGGTGATAGGTTATGTCTGGAAGCATTCTTAAGAATTAGACAAGAGAGTATGGATAAATCATTAACTGTGTTCCGGGCTTCATTAGTTCTAATTATTTCCCAAATATGCTCCGCAAAATGGACTTGGGTCAGCTGGGACTGACACACAAAGAGAAGACAACTTATAAACTCCTTGAAGCACAGGAAGAGTTCATAAAACAACTGCTTGCACATTTAGATTCATGTGATAACACTTCTTATTGCATAAGCCACCAGATGAAACAGATGGGGCAGCTCTTCACTTGAGAGTGTGCCTTTTGTAAAAAGCACTGGACTTCCTTATTCCCCATTCAAGACACAAACTGCATAAAAGCCAAATCAGAGGCAGGCTGTCTTTGTATTTTATTGCTTACAAATCACAGCAATAGAAAATTAATGAAAAAAAAAAATCTCATTTTGGAAAAAAATCTTGGCAAATAAAACATCTGCCTCCATTTACTGAAATTTAAGGCTTTAACATAAATAACACACTCACAAAATTTAATGGTATATTTTTATCGTTTCAGTAAAATAAAAATATAAGTTGTTTTCTCATATCCTCATTTAATATTGGCTATCTTTAATTTCTTAATCTTCTGAAGATATTTTCCACAAAACTATGTTATTGAATGGAAACTTTTTTATATTCACCAATTCCCTCCAAATAATTTTATTCACAGTTCAAGGCATTCCTCTTGAAGAAAACAATAAAAGCAGAATAGATCTGAATGGTAAACCTTTAACAACAAGCATAGATTTCTACCTATTAAATATATTACCAACAATAGGCTTTTCCTTTGCAATGCTATATGGAAGTTACTCTTACAATCAAAAAGTTAATTTATTTATCAGCCACCCCAATGATATTGTAAATCCTCTTATCCAAGTTATTTGTATTTAAGTTGAACTTTTATGTGCATTAAACACACTTTAACATCTAGATTCCATCTGTATACAAAACATGTCCTGACAAGAAAAGTTGATAAAGGTAAACATATATAGTTATTTTTTTTTATTTTATTTTTTAAAATATGGAACGCTTTACAAATTTGCGTGTCATCCTTGTGCAGGGGCCATGCTAATCTCTGTATCATTCCAAGTTTACTATATGTGCTACCGAAGTGAGCACATATATATAACTATTTTATACTGTGGGATTTATTACATATTTTTAAAATAAAATCATGAAGATCCCACACTAGGATTTTATGTGTTCACTGATTATTTTTGCAGTGCCGTGGATCATATGTGTATGATGGGCTCATGTATGTGAGGAATGTAGTTTACTACTGAGTCATATTGCTTATCTCACAATTTTAAGAGTTTGAAAAAGTTTACAAAGTTATGGAGTAGTAAATTTATTCTGAGCTACTAAGTGTATAAGATTCTTTGCATAGCTGGGCTGAGTAAAACTGAAAATTTTCATACTTAAATTCTGTCTTGCTATGAATGCTGCATGTATAGCATTTTTCCGTCCATATGTCAAACATTTAAAAAATGTAATATCTATCAAAGATTATTCAAAAATCTAACATACAATTTGCTATTAGTAGATGAACCATAAAAAATAGCTAGAAGATTCCTACCACCAATGCCCATCAACTCTCTACCCCCCACCTCATGTCTGTATTTGAGAAAGGCATTCAATTTCTCTTACATACTACCATTGTCATGATAGTTGTCAGTGTAGTTATTTCTCTAACTGCACTCACCACACTTTGTGGTAAGCTTCATGTCATGGGCCAGTCATTCCAACCCTCATCTCCAATGTCCCTGTGTATTATTACAATATCTTTTATTTTTCTTAAAACCCATTGATGAGTGAGACTGTTCTGTGTCTATCTCTCTACTTCTGATTTATTTCATTCAGCATATTTTTCATGTCCAACCATGTAGAAGAAAATTTTATGACTTCATTTAGTATTCCATTGTATATATGTACCATAGTTTCTTTAGCCACTCATCTGTTGTCCATCTAGGTTTTTTCCAGATTCTGGCTACTGTAAATAGTGCTGCAATGAATATAGGTGTGCAGAAGACATTTTTTGTGTTGTATTTTTGTGTTCCTAGGGTTTTATTTTTGTTTGTTTGTTTTTGGTTTTTGGGTTATACCAGGTGTTGCTCAGGAGTTACTCCGGGCTCTGTGCTCAGAAATCACTCCTGGCAGGCTCGGGGACCATATGGGATGCTGGGATTCGAACCACAGTCTGTCCTAGACCAGCTACATGCAAGGGAGATGCCCTACCGCTGTGCTATGTCTCTGGCCCCATAGGGTGTTCTTTTTTTAACTAAAATCTAACTTCAAACATGTTTGTAATCATGGTATTTAAATAAAGATATTTAAAAAAAGAAAAAAGAAAAAATAATCGGAAAGTTGTTATAAATATGTTTATATGCTGCTCTTAAAATTCATAATAACTATTAATTATAAAGAAATGACTCCACATCACTAATTAGGGATATGCAAATCAAAACAACAATAAGGTACCATCTCATGCCACAGAGACTTGCACACATCACAAGAAGACCAATCAGTGCTGGTGGGATGTAGGGAGAAAGGAACTCTTATTCACTGCTGGTGGGAATGCTGTCTAGTCTAGCCTTTATGGAAAAACAATATAGAGATTCCTCAAAAAACTGGAAATTGAGCTCCTATATGATCCAGCTATACCACTCTTAGGGATATACCCTAGGAACACAAATACACAACAAAAAATGCCTCTGCACACCTATTGCAACACTATTTACAATAGCCAGAATCTGGAAACAACCTGGATGCCCAACAACATTGAATGACTAAAAAATCTGTGGTACATATAAACAATGGAATACTATGCAGCCATCAGAAAAAAGTTATGTTGGGACCGGAACAGTGGCACAATTGTTAAGGCATCTGCCTTGCCTATGTTAGCCTAGGACGGATCGCGGTTCGATCCCCCAGCATCCCTATAGTCTGTAGGCCAGGAGCAATTTTCTGAGCGCATAGCCAGAAGTAACCTTTGAACATCACTGGGTGTGGCTACCCAGGAATAAAAAAGACCAAAAAATAAAATCAGGAATTTGTCCTATACATGGATGAACAGGGAAACCATTATGCTGAGTGAAGTAAGTCAGAGGAAGAGAGACAGACACAGTGTCACTTATCTTTTGGATATAAGAAAAATAAAAGGCATTTTGTAAAAACACCCAGAGTCAAGAGAGCTGAGGGCTAGAAGGGCAGCCATGATATAAAGCTTACCACAAAGTATGGTGAGTGCATTTAAAGAAATAACTACACTAACAACTATCATGGCTTTGATAGTGAGTGAGAGAAATAGTATGCCTGTCTTGAAGAGAGGCAAGGGGGTTGGGAGGAGGAAGAAGGTGGGTATTGGTGGTGGGAAGGTTACACTGGTCAAGGGGTGTGTGTGTATGTATGTATGTGTATGTGTACGTGTGTGTGCGTGTGTGTGTGTGTTTTAAAACGGAAACCCAACTACAAACATGTTTGTAATCATGGTGCTTAAATAATATGTTATTTTTATAAAAATAACTAGAAGAACAAGATAAAATGAGACAGACAAAAAGAAAAATCATGTACCCCAGGAACATATAATGCAATTACTAGGATACTGGCTGCTATACAGCTCAGCATTTTTCATGTTATAAAGGTACCAAGCCTTAAATAAAACATAATGTTATATTTCACTTATGAGAGCTCAATTTTTACTTTTACAATGCATTCTAGAAGTGACAAATTTTAGCGATAGCTGTTAAAATAAAAGATGTGCACGAATAAGATCTAACGTATGAGGTAACTGAAAGATAAAAAATTTAATTTGATATCTTAATTTGTACAACTTTCTGTTAAAAAGGGAGCCAGAAAGAAAATAGACACCAAAAGATAGATATTTGGGGGCCAGAATGATACTACAAGGGCTAGGGCATTTGACTTGCATGTGGTCAACCTTTATTTAACTGCTGGCACCCTGTATGGTCCCCCAGACCCCTAACAGGAGTGAAATCTTGAGAGTAGAGCCATGAGCAAATCCTGACCAACATCTGTTTTGATCCAAAACTGAAAATAAATTAAAAAAGAAAGAAGATAGAAAGAAAGAAAGAAAGAAAGAAAGAAAGAAAGAAGAAAGAAAGAAGAAAGAAAGAAAGAAAGAAGAAGAAAGAAAGAAAGAAAAGAAAGAAAGAAAAAAGAAGAAAGAAGAAAGAGAAAGAAGAAAGAAAGAAAGAAAGAAAAAAGAAACAAAGAAAGTAAGAAGAAAGAAAGAAAGAAGAAAGAGAAAGAAAAGAAAGAAAGAAAGAAAAAGAAAGAAGAGAAAGAAAGAGAAGAAAGAAAGAAAGAAAGAAAGAAAGAAGAAAGAAAGAAAGAAAGAAAGAAAGAAAGAAGAAAGAAAGAAAGAAAAAGAAAGAATTAAAAGACGTGATGGATGTTTTGGGCCTGGGAGAAGAGACTCAAAGAGCTGTTACTTATGTTTTGTATTCAGGTACAACTTTGGAATGCCATAGTCCCTGAACAGCATCAGGTGTGCACCAATGTCATCCCCCTCCATAAGGAGAGAAATTTCAAGAAGAAAATTTTTATTAAATATTAGGATGGGGCCAGAGAGATAGCACAGTGGTTGGACAGTTGCCTCGCATGCAGAAGGACAGTGATTTGAATCCCGGAATCCCATATGGGCCCCTGAGCCTGCCAGGTGCGAATTCTGAACATAAAGCCAGGAGTAACCTATGAGCGCTGCCGGGTGTGACCCAAAAACCAAAAAAAAATTAGGGAAAGTTTTCTAACAATTGGAACTGTTTTAATACAGAAGTTCTATGTGAATAAACAATCAAAATTTCATTAAAGGATGAAAAAGGAGACACTGGAAGTATGAGTCAATAAGAATTATAATATATATTCTTTGGAGTTTTCTCCAGCCATGGTATAAAATGAGCTATGAGTTCAATGACTGATGAGATAGATCATTTTCCATTACTAGTTGCATGATAAATTTTAATAAGGTGCTCATTTAATTTTATAAATTTTTATATACAATGCAATTGTTATTGAGCAGTAGTACTATTTAGTGAATATAAGTAGAATTTTACAATTAAAATATGCCAGAATATCATGGAGAAATATATCTTATAGAATCTGTCCCAAAGAAAATTAATTAATGAAAACAAATTGACCTTCACAGAATTTTTTTTGAAACTGCATTATTTTTATATTTATGATTAAAAAGGCATTTGCATGATGTTTTCAATGGAAAGATGTAGATTACAGTTGTCTGTTCTGATGTCACATAGTAAAACTAAATGCATAAAGAAAAAGATATACTTTACTCAAGTAACTGCTGAAGTAATTATTAATCTTTAACACTTTTGTAAAGGTTGAATTAAGTTTAGCTTGCATTATAATGAAATGTCTAGTTAAATCAGTCCAATTTTATTTTATTTATTTATTTTTGGGGCCACCCCAGAGACACTCAGGGGTTACTCCTGGCTATGTGCTCAGAAATCGTTCCTAGCTTGGGGAACCATTTGGGATGCTGGGGGATTAAATACAGTCCATCTGAGGTCAGTCCCATATAAGGCAAAGGCCCTACCGCTGTGCTACTGCTCTGGCCTCATATAAGTCTAATTTTAAATCAATTAAATTGTGAATCTATATCTCTATAGATCTATTTCAGAGTTTCTTCCTATACATGGGGAGAATGACTATATTATATTATTTATATGAAAATTACAACATGTCTCAATATTCACTGAATTAAAAATCTTTCTCTTTTTTTTTTTTTTGTTTCTGGGTCATATTTGGATATGCTCAGGGGTTCTTCCTGGCTCTGCTCTGAGGAATTAAATATTAGCAGTGCTTGGGGTACAGAGTCTAGAAACAAAATTGACCTCATGAAAGGTCAAATGTACTAGCCAATGTAATCTTGTTCCGGCCTTAAATAAAATCTTTCTTAAAACATATCAATAATATTCATAAATGCAGGACTATAGTTTAAAATTATTTCTAGACATAGGCATATATGAATGCACTTCTGCAAACATACATCCACATCTAACTCTATAACACTAAGTGTCTAAATAGCATAGGACTTAGAGCTTCTGCTGTCAGATCTAGTTCTGTACTCACTTGTCTGAAACTTAGTTTTTCTAACCCACATTCTTCTTCTAAATGGGAATCAATACATCAAGGAGTCAGTAAAATAAAAATCTTACCAAGCAATAGTCCTTATTTTATATCCTCTATTTATCTCAGCTCAAAATTATTATTATTAGTTTTAATAGGATCAAACTTATCAAAACTGTGCTGGGAGGTCTAGAAAGGCCATGTTCACCTATGATGATGCCTATAGGGGCTAAGGTCTACTATGTTGGTGCCATGCCCAGTGGTGTTAGTGTTGGGTGGATGAGGCATAATGGGCCCCAAATGAACTCAGGGCCTTTATTGCCAGGGATGTATTATGGCACTTGAACCATATCCCTAGATACTAGCTCAGAATTATTTTAAATAATCAAACAAATGACTGCATATTAAAGTTTTATGCACTCAAATAATAATGCTGGAACTATCATGTATTATGTTATCTAACAGATTATGTATTCAGCATGTGTCTCCTTTTGATAAATGGTGGTCATTGCTATTTTAAATAAACCATATATGTTAAATGTATCATACAATAATGGCAAATTTTTAATGAACAACTGAAAGCAAAAGGTCAAGTATAGAAAAAAACAATTGTTAGCACCATTATTCTTTTTGTTGTTGTTGTTATTTTTGTTTTTTGGGTCACATCCGGCAGCACTCAGGGGTTAGTCCTGGCTCTATGCTCAGAAATTGCTCCTGGCAGGCTCAGGGGACTATATGGGATGCCGGGATTCAAAGCACCGTCCTTCTGCATGCAAGGAAAACATCTTACCTCCATGCTATCTCTCCAGCCCCAATCATTATTCTTAATTGTTGGAATAGTACATAGATTTTGAAGGAAGTAACAAGCATTTATTTGAAATAGGTTGGAACTATATACACAACAGGAAAATAGAGGCTTTACCAATCAGGTGAAAAGAAGGGAACCTCAAAATCTGATCTGTTTTCTGGCCTAAATAATCTGGATGATTTCCTCAATTGTTACAACACATGGTTATGGAGTTAACTTGCTTTTGTTTTAGCACCACACCCAGTTGTGTTCAAGGCTAATCCTGGCTCTGTGCTCAGCAAACATTCATGGCATGGTTTGGGGGACCATATGCAGAGTCAGGGATCAAACCTAGCACTACTGTGGCAAGGCAAGCATTTGCCTAATGCATTCTCTCTGGACCAAATGTGAGTTTAACTATATACTCTAGTTTGGTTGTGAAATCTATCTTACTTGGAGTTTCTCAATGAACAACATTTACAGCACTTAAGGATAAAGTAATATAAATCACACAAAAATGAAAAAATATAAAAAGCAAGTCAGTTTTCTATATTGTTCTGATTTTTGTTTCTTCCAGATACAGATATTGAAAAATTATCACAGTCGATAATTTCATTCTGACATGAGTTTAAAAGGTTAAGTTACTATCTGAAGAAAGGTAATCTGGTTGCCTTTCACAGCAGCCTGCAAGCTCTGCAATCTGCATAGAGAGGGGCATTTGTCATCATTAGCTGAGCTGTGACAGCTGGCACCCAGGGTGTCCCAGAACCAAGAAGTGGTAGAGACACACTTGGTTTAGGTTGCCAATAAGTACAGTAGGTTTCTTGAGGATCAGGTCTACTTTATGAAAAGCTTTGTGATGTAACTAACAGCAGTGAACATATTTGAATTTTCTGTAACATGGATAATACACTGATAGCACATAATTAGCAGGTTGCCTCTAGACAACAAGATGCCAGATTATGGTATGAATGGTTTATCCACTGCCTGCCACTTAGGGAGGGAGAATTGTTTTCAGCACCCTAATAGCTTCAGTAGAGTGCTTTTCCAACCCCACCCCTTTCCCATGGTAGGGAAGTGATCAATTGATCTAGGATCTTCAAGAAAACAAATTGAAGATAGAACAGCTCTCAGATATATTTTAAATCTTGTAGTAAACAATATTTAAGGCATTAGATATAAACTAGATTGTAACCACCCAATATAAGATCCATCCTTTTAATAATCTCGCTATGAAACTTAAGTCATTTACATAGGTGCACTATTCCAGTAATTTGAGGGATATGTAACTGATAAAATATACATTTAAAAGCAGATAATATAAGTAGAATATTTTTAAAACCAAAAAAATGCTACTATCAGTTTAAAACAATGTGTTTATTATATTTTAAAAAGAACTGTTTAAGATTAAAAATTAAATAAATGTTTTCTTGTTAGTAGTAAGCTACATAAAACAAACGGAAATTTAAATTAAGAAATAAGCTGACCAGTTCTTTGAAAAAAAAAATAAGAATGCTTTAAATCCCTTTAAAAATCATCAATGCTTGGAAACATAATCAATAACACTCGGCTTTATATTATTATGTAAACTAGTTTTCCACAAATAAAACTAATTTTTGTGTTAATGTAAAATCTATGCAAATACATGCAGTCATTTATCAGGAAAGCTGACAAGCATTCCATATTGGAGGGGGAAATGAAACTGCCTCAAGAATAGAGGCAATTAATTATTTCTGTATTTTTTCTTCTTCTGTCTTGAGGCACAAAAGTTATCCATCCAGTTAAAACAGCAAATGAAATAAAGAGATTTTTTTTTTATTTAAACACATATGGCTTTTGCCTGCAATACTGATCACCACAAGGTCTACAGATGCCCGTGGCTAAATTGTACACTGGCAGATGCACACAAGGGAAAACTGTGCTAATGCAGCGTGGAGAGCAAAACAAATGAAGAACTGAATTTGCTAGTAAGGGGGGGGGGGCACAACAAAAACACAGGACTCCCCACCCCCCAGTCTCTCTTACATCCCCCAGTGACGAATGCAATTTGCTTATCAAATACAGGTTCAGGCTGCAAAAAATTTAACCTTGGTCTGTTGTAAAGATTTGAAACTGATTTTGAATGAGGAAAGTGTTTTTTTATATGTATGCATGCACATTATGCATGACAATGTTTATGCAACATATTTTTACTTATATAAGCTAGTAATATTTAAACTTCTTAAAAAGTACAGTTAAGAGCTTATGGCATTGAAGACTGCCATTGGAGGATATATTCCAGGATAAATACTGTTGGAATTTCTAGTTATTATTTTCAAAACTGGGTTTTGTTCAAGGCTGGGTTCTGAAATCTGTAAGGGTCATTGTGTAACAATCTTACAGAGTGATACTACTTTTTGGTGGCAACAAGAATCCTATATTGAATAGTCGTTTACTCTTAACAGATTAAGGTAAAAATACACTGAAGACAATCCAATCTTTAACTATCTAAAACTGTGTGTGCTTGTTTGTGTATAAGTGTTAAGCGTATCTGACTGTGTTCATTTGTGTATGTGACATATAGCTTCATGCAAAATCTATTTTGCAAATCATAGGTATACTTTTTCAAAATGGTTTCAGATTATTTAGAAAGCAATAACTTCTTTCCTAATAGCACTGAAAACATATATAACATTACAATTTCAATTGTAATTAACACATTAAAATTAAAAAATAAAATGTTTAAATATTTTTTATCTTGGGGGAAGATATAGAAGATCAGTTCTATTATTCCAAGAGTTAAAAGGGTAAAATACCTGAAAGATCAACATTATCAATGAAAATGCTCTCATTCTTCCAATTTAAGTATTCTCGTATTTATAGTCACCTAAATTTAAATGGCATTGTATACTTATATAAAATTAGGGCTATGAGCATATGCTACAAACTGTGTATATTTTAATTACCATAGCTCTAATAAACTCAGATCCCCCACTACTTAAAAAGAATTTATAAAAACCTAAAGTCAATCAAAATTTAAATAATGAGATGTATTTTTCTAATGATAGAAAGCAAGAAACATTATATACTTCAAATATTGCTAATATATTAAGAACAGTTGTTTCTTGCAATATTTATTTAACTATAAAGTATAAGCTATATTCACTGATGTAATATATTCTTGCTAACTTGAAATAAGCAATAAACTTAAAAATTTATCTTTAACCAAGCACTACTATCATATACCTTGATATTAAACAACTTTTATATAAAGCAAAACTGATAAACCTTTCACTTGTATATCTAAATTACCATTTTGTATTCTGCCTGTTACTCAGTGTTTGGATTAAAGCTGTTCTTAAAATAGAAAAACGGTAATATAAGAAAGTCTAGCTTTCAGAAATAAGTGTAGAATGTACAGATTTTTATATTAAACTAAGACATTCATCCATTCATTACAAATCATAAAACAAACCAAGAGAAGAGAGAGAGAGAGAGAGAGAGAGAGAGAGAGAGAGAGAGAGAGAGAGAGAGAGAGAGAGAGAGAGAGAGAGAGATGGGGAATTAAGGAAACTTTGTGGAGGCTGAAATGCTCTATATCTGTGCCAGATATGATTTGGCTATATATTTGTCAGAATTTGGAGAATGACAATTTATATAAAAAAGTACTGTATGCAGATTACATAGCAATAAACTTGACTTCAACTAATGAAGAATATATTTCACCTCAAAATAATACTATACTTAGTATACTCAATACATTGTTATTTATCTGCAACACAACACAATATAAATTTTTCTCTCTAAGCTTTTGATTTGATCTAGGTATATAGATAGATGAATGAACACTCCTATGACAAAAATGTATTAGTATGCTTGACTTAGTAAGGAATAATTTACTTTTAATAAATAGTAAATATTGATATAGTAGAATGCATAGTATCAGAATAGTGAATATATGTAAAAGTGAAAAGAAAATGTTATTTAAATGATCTGTTCTCAGATAATGTTTATAATTTATCTCTATAAATCTGTAAAGAAAGTTCCTATTAATTAATGGCATTCATTTTTCTATGAAGTATTTTTATTGTGCACAATATATTGCTAACGGTCTTTTATTAAAATTGTGACTACAGTTACTGATCATTAAAAATATAAACCCTAAAGGAACTGCTTTGTTTATTACAAAAATGAGGTCCAAAACCATAAATTAGAAATAGGAAAGGTTATTTTAGACATACAATCACTGGAAGTTGATTATGTATATACCATCTTCTAGTCTCAAGGTCACTTTGAATATTTTCAGTAGCTTAATCACATACAGCATGAAACAGTAATGAGAGCTATGTAGGCCTGATGACCTACTACCGTTATATAGATTAACAAACACTAACAGTAACTGATTTCACTGTTTTATCTAATTGCAATAAAAGTGCAGGTTACTAAGAAAAATAAGGATATATTCATATATGTATATGCCCATAAATCCAGTTTAGTTATAGATAACAGAGTTTTTGGCATTCGCATACAAAATCATGTATACATGATATATATAAAAGATACATTTGAACTGAATATTCCTACCTCAATGATATCTAAATAAAAATATAAGCTAGACATTGACAAAGTGAATTTAATATACTGAGTATAAAGAAACTCATTCTTATATACAGAGTATAAAGATAATGCTAACTTTCTTGAGGGTGTTTGAGAAACTGGGATATCAGAATCATCACTTCTTTCACTAATACTCAACAAATGAAAAGAACATCCCAGTGTTCTGAAGTGTTTGAGAGGAGTTATCTATCACGACTTATTTTGAGCAATAAGACAATCTTTTGGTGGGAAAGCCCTATCTCAATTTCTTTGTACTTACAATATCTTAGATATATGTGTACACAGTTAACTGAAATGAGCAACTGAGATAATTACCTAAAAATATGCTGGGCTTAATTTTATTTGGCTATCATAAGATAATTAATTATACAGAATTACTCTAAATCTACAAATCAAACAGTGAAAAAAATTCTGCTAAGGTATGCTTCCAACTTTATATTTAATCTTAAAGCTACTTTCTTTTCCACACGCAATTATACCAATCTTATGTTCATATATTTATTCAGTAACTCCATAGTAATAAAAAATTTTATTATAATTTTAAGAATGAAGAGAATATATACTTTTTAAAAAATAATCACAATTACCAGGATGTTTTGATTTAAGACGTAAACAGGGTTTAAATTATATAGTGAGTTCAACTTTCTACTTTGTAGGAACCTGATATTGAATATAAAATACTGTTAAGCGATTGTTGCAAAGTTTTCCAACTATGTTGGTTCAAGTGTTCTTATACAAGGAGTCACAGGAAGAAAGGTACAGATGCTATCAAATTAGATTACCAGAAAAATTCTCTCTATTTTACTTTATTTAATGTGACACAAAAAGAAAACCCAGCACAAATATCTGTCTTTAATTTCTCTAGTGTAAAAAAAGAAATATATTGGGTCTGGCAGAATGAAACAGATGAAATAGGCTAGATGAATTTTTCAAAAAAGAGGAGGAGGGGAGAGAAATCAGATGCATACAGTGAACCTTCAAAGCCACTCCAGCAGTAGGGATAAATAATTTAATAATCTCAACTTCATATTCTTTTTATCTTCCTAGTGTAATAAGCACATATTAAAAAATAAAACTTGAAATTCATGAATACTTGTGAGTAAAATAGTAGCCAGCCATATTTAAACAAAAACCCACACAAAATATCTATGTGCACATTAAACATGTGTAAAGAGTATTGCCAGATGCATTTTTTCTAGATAAAAGGTCAGAATTGCTGAAGTTTATGAACATGCAATTCAAATTTAAATTAGAACTTGTTTTTGAAACTCATAAACCTGCAATCCTATATTTTAATGTAGTATTTTCTTTAAACCTAATAAGGTGACTACCTATTACTTTTTGTGTTACCCACATGGGTTAGAGAGGAAGCATAAGTTATCTAAGAAATCACAGTTCAGGAAAGATTTCTTTGCCACGTAGTTGGAATGTGCCAACATATTGAGGATAACAATATTTAGTTACTTCACTTCATTAACAGTATTGAAATTGTGATAAACCTGTGTTTGTGAATTTTTTATTTTTTTAAATGGTCATTGTATAGGCAGCTGCCTAATACACTAAGAAAGCAAAATGAAAAATAAAGGAACAGAAACCCTTTAGAGTTGAAAGTCTCAAATACCATTCAAATGGCAAGCATCTCAAAGAATTATTAAATCAAGAGATTCTTGTGCCTTTCCCTTCAATTAGGTCGGTTTTCTTCAATTATCTTTCTATTATTAGCTCATGTCAAGGATGCCTGTACAGGACACCACTGAAAACAATTAAGTCCTTATAAAGCATGGAACCCACATAGCTTCTAGTAGGAAATACTATATGATTATGTTTACAGTAAAAAAATAATATAAAACTGGAGTCACTGAGTTGTTTCATAAACTTCTAACGTCGGTAAATTGATTTTCCACTCTCCCTGTATTTATGCAACCATTTGAAACAGCTAGTTCAAGAGGTCGAATGATACTTTCGAAAGATTTGACTAACGTATAGTTTTTCTTCCTTCTTATGAGTTTATCTCCAAAGCCAAGGCTGAAATCGGCTCAATTAAGGTCCCCCTCCCCCTCAAAAAAGTGCTAGACAATCTAAATCTCTCTCTCTAGGTTATTTCAATTAAAAGACGAAAATCACACTCTCCGGAATAGTTTAATTTTCCCTTCAACAATGAGATGTCCAACATCACTGAAAGGATGCAGCTCCAGAAGGCAATTCATTTCACGTGCTCAGTGTAATAGAAAATCGCTGTGTTGCTGCAACAAGCAGAACTTGCGAGGGAGTATTATTCTAGGGCGCCCGGTTCACCCACGGTGAGAATGGCGGGCCGGTGAATCCTCTGTTATGTAAATCACTGTCAGCTCCCAGGGTGAAGGGTGTCGAGGGAGGCAGCCCCGAAAAACAAAACAAAACAAAACAAAACAAAAAAAAACAGAAAAATAAAATACAGCCTTGGCTTCCTAGAGACCCTGCCACACTCCAGGGCTAACGAATTTTTCAAAGTCCCTTTTTTCACCATCCATTTTTTCTTCTTTAAAGTGAAAGGCCCAAGTTCCACCAATTAGTTTGCACCAAGTGCTTCGGTGTTTAGCTTCGATTTAACCCAATTAAGCCGCACAGTCAGCCCCGAAGAAGTGCCACCTGCGCGCCTGGCTCTGGCGAGGCGGCCCCGGAGTTCCCTCGCGTCCTTCTCGCCGACCCCTCCCGCTCCGACGAGCCAGGCGCCCCGCCAGCGGCCCCAGGGCCTCCAGCCTCCCGGCCCTGCCTCCAGTCTCCGACCGAGGGGCTCAGTGCCGGCGACCCGAGACGTCCACCGAAGAGGCGGCGGCGGCGGCGGCGGCGGCGGCGGCGGGCAACCTTGATAGCAACTCCAGGGCGAAGAGCGCAACGGTCGCACCAGCTCGAAGCCGGTGGGGAAGCGGCGGCTCCGTGGACCTCACGTGGGCCGGAGTGGCTTCTAGCATCGAGAGGGGATGTGCATCAAGGCCAATGTATGGAACAAATCTGGAGAAATGGGCGACTTGGACTAAGATTTGATGATGGGAGGCAGGCAGGCAGGCAGGGAAAAGACCACGGAGGCAGGAGAAGGTGAGAGGAGAGTGCAGAGGGAGAAGTGCAGAGCAGGGGCAGCAGGGTGAAGGAAGGCCCCGGGGACTAGCCTACGGTGAGGTCCAGAAGTGGCATTTCCCTGGGGACCACCTACATCGCCCTTGCAGCCAAATCTCTTTAGGCTCCTTTCCTCCTCCGGTATTGGCATGGGTATTGGCTAGCAAGAAGGTAGCGGTGCATTCACCCTCAACGCCTGCAAGGTGGGGAGGGCTGTGTGTGGGTGGTTTGAATACCTGCTCCTGAGGGAAAAGGGGGGGGGGTGGATGCCAAGAGCCCTAAATCCAATGCTCTCTTTGAAGCTAAACTGGAATCTATCAGTCGTGGGCAATAAGAGAGTAAATAATAGGTAGCTTGTTGATACTGTACCTCTACTCCAAAACCAAAAACAAGTTTAAATATAACTCTGAAACCAAGTGGCTACAACCCACTTACCAGAAAGGTGTGGAAATTCCTTAGTTCGAAAAAGAGCATCTAAATTAAAGATAGGGAATTACAATTCTACTTAGGCATCAAAACCACTAAATTATATCTCATTTCTCTGCTGAACATTCTGCCCCCCTCCAAAAAAAGAGGGTTGTTTATATAAACAAAATAACACCTTTCAATCTACTTGGAAGGCTTCACTATTTACTAATGTTTATTGCTCTCAATTTTTTTTTTACCAAAATAAAATTAACAATTTAAAAACCAGCTGGGCTGCGAATTAATTTTTATTTAACGTGTGTTTTCCTTTAATCAAATGAATCAGAAGATCAGAGGTCAACTGTGAGGTCACCACTGATAACTGTCATACATCTGTAAACAAAACCTTAAGTCCAAACATGAACATTTCCAGATTGCTCTCTGCCAATAGATCTCATCTCAAGTATCCTTCCTGAATCTCAGGTACTATCAAGCAGTTCACTGAAAACTCCCATTAAAATATCTCTTGCTCATGGAGGTCATTTATTTCTCAAATATTTCTGCCAGTACTTGGAAAACAGCACACCACTTTTAATATTGGGAGAGGCTTCTGAGAAGTAAGAAGAGGTGCTATGTGGGGTTTCAGCATCCCCATTTCAACTGGGATTCACACAGCATCAAACACACTAAGCAGTCTTTCTCAGACTCATTTCTACCATGCCAATGAAGTAAAAGCAGAAGCAGAACACTGCTTAATGCTTTAAAAAAAATCCCAACAAAGGCAATCAGGTAAAGTATAATTTGTTTTTCTATGGAAGCCACCTTGCATATGCATGACAAACTTTCAACCTGCATTTAAAAAGACCTACAGGACTAACAAGCATTAATTATCCTACCACAAATGCAAGATAGTGACTTTTGTTTTAGAAAGCCTCATCTAGTTCACTCACTGATGGATGCGCATTAATACACCTGTATTGCATTTCGGTGGTAAAAAGACTAATAAGGTTTTCAGCCCAAGAAGAGAATCACTTTGGCAAGTCTTTTTAAAATGTCAATATGCTTCAAGTGGTACCAAAGCTGAGAGATTCCTCTTGATTTCCAAAACTGTTTAGGTGGCCTGGGTGGTTTTAAGCCGGCAGCAGCCTCCTACCTTTGGTTTGTATGCCTGTGTCCATGAGGTGGGATTAATTAGCTGGGTTGGAGGCTGTCGTGACGAGCCCAGTGGCGATTGGCCGCCAGCCTGCCTGGCCCTGCCTTTATAATTTCCACACGAGTGCATCTGGGCTCTTAGACAAACCAACAGCAGCTTCTTCTGACATATACACACGCATACCCGCCCTGGTACAGGCTGCACACTTTTCCTCCATCTGATGAACAGTCCTGCACACACAATGATTACGGGGAAACATAAATAAATACGGAAAAAGGGTTGCTTATTTTGACTACTGGAAGAGATTTGCTGGGTCTCAGCGCAACTTTTGTTTTTATTACTGGGAAGGTGATCTCTCCGGGTGGGTCTCTGTTACTTGAGGATTCTTTGAAAGAAGAGAGACCAAGAGAGGGGAGAACAATCTTTCACTTTAAGAGACCGGCGGGGCTCAAAGAAGGAAGGGGGAAGGCTGCAGCTTGGAAGCCACCGCTGCAGCGTTTTGGAAAAGACGCTTCTGACCCATTTCTTGTGCACCGAGGCCCGTTTCTCCACCGAAGTTGGCTCCAGCTCTAGCAGCCGCATTGGATCCCACAGCTTACTGCGAGACTCCGGTGTACAATCCGGATCTCTGCCCCAACATGATCGCGGCGCAGGCCAAGTTGGTCTATCATCTGAACAAGTACTACAACGAGAAATGCCAAGCCAGGAAAGCTGCCATTGCCAAAACTATCCGGGAAGTCTGCAAAGTTGTTTCTGACGTCCTGAAAGAAGTGGAAGTGCAGGAACCGCGGTTCATCAGCTCCCTCAACGAGATGGACAATCGCTATGAGGGCCTCGAAGTCATTTCTCCCACTGAATTTGAAGTGGTGCTTTACCTTAACCAAATGGGGGTCTTCAACTTTGTGGACGACGGCTCCCTGCCTGGCTGCGCGGTGCTGAAACTGAGCGACGGGCGCAAGAGGAGCATGTCCCTCTGGGTGGAATTCATCACCGCCTCTGGCTACCTCTCGGCGCGCAAAATCCGCTCGAGGTTTCAGACTCTGGTGGCTCAGGCGGTGGACAAATGTAGCTACCGGGATGTGGTAAAAATGGTGGCCGACACCAGCGAAGTGAAACTGCGAATCCGAGATAGGTACGTGGTGCAGATCACCCCGGCTTTCAAATGCACCGGGATCTGGCCCAGGAGTGCAGCCCACTGGCCCCTTCCCCACATTCCCTGGCCCGGCCCCAACCGGGTGGCGGAGGTCAAAGCGGAAGGCTTCAATCTCTTATCTAAGGAGTGCCACTCTCTGGCCGGTAAACAGAGCTCGGCCGAGAGCGACGCCTGGGTGCTGCAGTTCGCCGAAGCAGAGAACAGACTGCAGATGGGGGGCTGCCGAAAGAAATGCCTCTCCATCCTCAAAACCCTAAGGGATCGCCACCTGGAACTGCCGGGTCAGCCTCTGAACAATTACCACATGAAGACTTTGGTTTCCTACGAGTGTGAGAAGCATCCCCGGGAGTCGGACTGGGATGAGTCTTGCCTAGGCGATCGGCTGAACGGGATTTTGCTGCAGCTCATCTCCTGCCTGCAGTGCCGGCGGTGTCCCCACTACTTCCTACCGAACTTAGATCTGTTTCAAGGCAAACCTCACTCGGCGCTGGAGAACGCTGCCAAACAAACGTGGCGCCTGGCAAGGGAGATCCTAACTAACCCCAAAAGTTTGGAAAAACTTTAGAGAGGGTAATTTAATCAAGAGCCCAGAATCAAGAAGTGATTCTGTTTCTCAAAGTCCGCAATTAGTTGGAAGCTTCCCTATCGACCAACCTCTACTATTCCATTTGACAGTGCAAACAATCTCTTCCTTAAAAAGGAAGAATAATACAATGTTTAGGCGTCATCTCTTTGGCCCCTCCAAGGGGAGGAAAAAAACCCAGGGGCAATGGAGAGAGTAAAACCCTAACCTACAAGTGTTAGAAGATTTCTTGACAACGGATTTCATATCTCCCTTGAAAAATACACAGTGACACCTCCACAATAATCGGCTTTAATGCAAGACCACAGTGAACATTCTGCCTAACTATCCAAGGATTAGAGCAATCCTTGTGATTTAGGCGCATCTGTCTGTGAGTAAACACCACTTGAAAATGCCATCAAAGGGGAAAGTGTAATGTATATTTTGATTTGTAACAAATATTGTGATCTCACATTGTCTTTGCAAGTGTGGATGTTGGTGTTTTGTGATTTGGTGAACAGAATTAAACTGAATTGCCATTTTGGATCCTTCCAGACATTTTCCACTATCGATACATTGAAAGGTAGATTTCCTCCTGGTACTTTTATCTGTCTTTGACATTGTCTGAGCTTTTAAAAAGTTTACATTTTGTTTCAAATATATTGCTTGTTCTATTTCTAACATTCCATAGAGATACTTGAAATGTTATTTAAATATATTCAAAGAAATTTGAATTCAGCTTATATAATAACGCTTGAATAGCTGAATTATATATTTGAAAAATGCACTTGAAATACACTGGATAATTACTTTTGTGATTTAGATTTTAAGTTCTGTTGCTGGTTTTTATTTAATTAGAAGCTAATAAATGAGTAAAATAAAAGATGGTTGTGTCTCACTTTAAATTGTTTTTCTAGCAAATTATGTAATACTTTGTTTTGGAAATCAAATTAAATATCTTAAATATTTTGAAAATAAGCTAATGAAATCATTTAAACAAATCTTTAATTGATGAAGAAACGTCATTTTTGTATCACTACAGAAGATAATTATCTGTTCTCAGTTTCGAATATAAAAGACAAATTTCTTTCCACATCAGACACAAAAGCATTCTTGAAAAACTTGCCCTTCTGGGTTGATATGTCTATAGCATTTTGTTGATAAAATAAGGAAAATATACCATGACAGTAAAGAATGCAGAGTTAGAAACCAAACTGACAAATTGTATGAAGTCATAAGGAAACATAAAAAAATCTGAAAATAAAAATAGTGCTAATAAAATAAATGAAGATAATCCCTGACCTATTTTTCATCATGTCATATTTTTATGTAGTAAGGTATCTATTAACTATCTTAATCAGAAATTCAAAATTCTACCTTAGTAGGGCAAGTTAATTAAAGACACACTTAACTTATCAAAATAACTTAAAATTATAGTAGAAATTCAATTTTTTGGAGCTAGAAGTGAAAGAAATTCTGTCTAGCATTTGGAACATTTTAGTAGTCAACAAGTGTTGAAAGGGTTGATCACATGTGGGCCTTAAAGAAGTTCACTCAGGTATGGGTCAGATTTAGAATTTTATCTGTTATCTGACAAAGATTATTTTATAATGCTTTATTTCTACATATAAACAGAATAAAATTCTGGGTATTTAAAAGCATTCTTTGTTAACTACAGCAACTGCTTCTGAAGAGAATGTTAAAGAAAAGTCACTTTAAAATAATTTTGAATACTAGAATGACACCTGTTCTTTATCTTAATTAACTTCAAGAATAAAGTTATACAGAAACATAAAAGGTAAAACAGTAAACATGACTTCAGAAGACTGAGTAATCAGTTTTTAAAATCTACACAATAAGATATAATAGACAAATACACTTTGCATGTAATCCAAAATTATATTCTGACCTTACAGCTACAGAAGACCTTAATCACTGATCAATGGAATACACTATGTACACACATTCTGAATCAAAGCTTCTCAGAATGTTTCTTTAAATTATCATGCAAAACCTTTCTTATTCCAGTAGATGAAAGATGGTTGGTTATACTACTGGCAATCAATTTATATATAAATGCCCCCATAATGCCAAAGTACCCATGTTTCAATCTACACATTTGGAAATTATAAGTGATCCTAGTTAAAGATTTCCTAAGACTCGTCCTAGTCTTCCAAAGGAGTCTGAGATGTTTTTACCCCAGGGACTGGGGAGCAATTGGCTTAACACCAAATCCAAATAAATGCACACAAAGGCAATCTCGGGGATACCATTAAAATGTGGATGTCCGGAAGATATAAAATTAACAATCCTTAATATATTTGGGGTGCTCTGAAATAGAGCATTATTATTTTCATTCATTTTATTTTCTATGCGAAAAATGGGAATGGGAATCCCTCTCTCCCCCTCCAACCCTGAATCATTTAAAACTAAGCAAAACTCAAAGCCACTTCGGGCCACAAAGCCATCATGGTACACCAAATCGCTTAAACTCACTTTGGTGTCGATCTTCTTGAAGGTTGGATCATCCTCATCTACCTCGAAGTAGATTTCTGTCGTGGTGATGGAGAGCGTCCCCTTGGCCACCACCACAGGAGCAATGAGCTGGGCAGGAGTGCTGAGAACCACTGGGCCTGAAAGACAAGGGCACCAGTCAGGTTGAACCCTCTGACCCCTCAGGCTCTCTCCCAGAAGGGTACCACCGCTTTTGATTTTTTTAAAAGCTCACAGACACACAAATTGTGCTTGTTAAAGTCCTTCCAGGTGCGATGCGTTCTGCTCGGGTTTTGCCACATTTTGCACGGAACGAGATTAATTCTGTAAAATTGCAAGAAGTCCGAACCCTTTCTAAACGAGTTTGCAACCTCAGACTAGAAATCCTACAGGGTCGGTTTGGACACAGCTTTTTAAGCATCTTAAGAGTGCGGGACCGACTGACTCCCTAATGCAGAATTCTCCACTGAGCACCACCAGCTTCCGCAGTCAACAGAGTGCCCCCAGATCGATGCTGGTTTGAAGCCATAGCACTTCTCAACAGCATTCCCCAAGGGGGAGCAGGAGGACGAGCAGGGGTTTAGACTTTAAATATATAAATTCCACAGCACTAACGGGTTGCAATTTTGCAGTTGGAGAACGGAATTCACAGATGCGTACAAGCACGGACCTGTACTACCTCTCCTTTGCAAAAAGGAGCCCACATCATAGCTTGTCTCGTTCATGAGAGTCAGAGGACGAAACTGGTCAGACTCTTGACCCACTGGATGCACAGAAAGGCATCTTATCTTCCTCAGTGCAAAAATTAAAAAATTTCCAACTTCTGAAAGTAAGCGTCAGTGAGGGGAAGGTTACGTAAATTTGGGAAAGTATGCTGAGTAAGGTGTGAATGCTTGAAAATATAAACCACTTCTGGGGATATTAATTCATTCAAGGGAAGGCTTAACTGCCCCTTTAAGATTCCTCGAAGGGAAGGTCTTCTAGGCTCTCTGGAACTTCCAATACTGACGTAGCGATTGCAAAGAACCTAAAGTCATTTTAATGTAGCAAGGGCGAAGTATAATCCCTTCCATCCCTTCCCTCCCCCCCCAGCACCGCCAAAGCAACCAAAAGGAAAAGCCACCCAACGGGCACGTCCCGGGTCACATTAGGCCTGGACCACTCCAGGCCACTCTGGGAACCGAATCTCCGCGCGCCGCCAAGGCCACAGCCAAGGCCACGGCCAGCGAGGCCCGGGGCGAAGTTCGCGCGACCAGTCAGGGCAGCCCCGGGACGCCGACCTCGCTCCGGCACCGACGCGTAACCCAGCCGTTTCCACCGCGCGCGCAGAGTGGCATCGGGGGCGCTTAAACGGGGGTCGCGGTAGAAGCCCAAGGAATCGGGGTCTACCTTCACCCCGCCTGAGCCGTTGCCACCGGGGTCAGTCTAACTCAAGCCAAGCCCTCCAGACATTTTATTTTACAGCTCCCCCCAAAAGCAGTCCGCCCTAGCTAGCTAGGGGTCAGGCCCCCAGGCATTCCGAGTCGCCGGTGTTGGGGGACCCCTGAGCCGAGCAGTTTCCGCCCGCAGAGCCCGGAGGAATTGGGATCCACCTTGGCTCCACCAGGCTTTTCTTTGCAAAAGGCGAAGACGGTCGATCTGAAGCGCCACTTTAAAGGCTCATCAATCTTAATCTAGGTTGCTCAAGTAATTATGCCCGAATCTCTTGTACGATTACAAGTGGATTTGGGTTTCTATTCCCCAGGCCCTCCTTTGTGTTTATTGGAGAGTCTGTGTGCGCGCTCGGCGGCGCCTCTAGCCTCCCGCGCCGTCCGCGGAATCCCCCAAAGCCCGGGCCGGTTTGAACCGCTCCTTTAACCCTTGAGACACCGGGGCGCTCGCTCTCCAAGATGGGACTTTTCCTTCTCAATCACAGGGGAAAATTCCAGGCGGATCTACTAGGTCGCTGGTGAGCTGAGAAAAAGTGAATGACCGAATTGTCTTAGAAAATTGTATCTCCCTGCCCACGAAAGATCTGGCTTGAATCTCACCAGAACTGTCTTCCTAAAAACGTAAAGGTCTGGAGATCGCTGGTTTCTGGGTTTAGAGGTTTTTGACACTTTGGAGTCTAAGAAATAGTAAACACACAGATGTCTCTGACACTTTGGAGACCAGTAAAGGTCTCGGTCTCGGTCTCTCTCTCTCTCTCTCTCTCTCTCTCTCTCTCTCTCTCTCTCTCTCTCTCTCTCTCTCTCTCTCTCTCTCTCTCTCTCTCACACACACAACACAACACAACACACACATCCACCACCACCACATTGAGCACACACAACAAACTATCTTTCTCTCTTAAAATTAATTTAAACAATTAAATTGAGGAAACTGACAAAGAACTCAGGATATGTATCTTGGATTCTTAATACGTAATTGATGTGAACTTTTGACTGACAACACATTTTTCTCAACTTGATTGTCTTCATTTCTGAGGAAAATAGCCTTCCTTTTGATTTTATATAATCCCAATCTAATGAATTGAGATTTTCTGGGTTTTTATAAAAGGGCGGTGTACTGGTCCTTTTTTTAAAAGGGTGGTGTACTGGTCCTTTTTTTTTTTAAGGCACATTATAAAATATTCAACCTTAATAATGTCATTTTTACCCATCCTTTGGAAATCTCCAATCACAACGTCCAATTCCATAGTATATTTAAGGAGCACTAGATCATTGGTCTTCAGAGAGCAAACCAGTCCCAAAGAGAATATGTAGTTAATCCACTATAGAAATAGAGAGAGGGGATTATGATTAATCCTCTTATGGGGGGAGCCTCTGCATTTGAGAGATTTGATAATAAAATGTTTACATAAGGCAAAATCACAAAGCAGCCGATCTCCCATATGGATCCAGTTATTGAAAAAGTGAATCCTCATTCAAATAAAATCTGTTTAAAAAGGGAGGTTTCTACAGCATCACAAAGAGAGGGAGCTTGTTGACTCAGTTCCAGAAGATAAGTACTATTTTTACTTAACTTTGCTTAGTGAATTAGAGATTAAATGTATATTTTTCATTGAAATCACTACTATAAAAATAAAGTATACATCATAACATTATTTTCTGCAAGGTGCTATATATAAAAGCTAGCTTAATAGATCGATGGGATAAAATACCACTTCCCATTGTATTATGATGCATACAATGGTTTAAAAATCCCACCATCAAGAGGGAATAAGGAATTACAAGGAAAATGTTATTTACCTTATAGAATATTTACCTTATAGGATACAGTGTAAAAAATATTACCTGTTACTACTTTGAAAGAAAAGGATTACTTGCCATTATTTTAAATGCCAGCATTTTCATGCCAGCATGAAATCTGAAATAGTATATCACCCCAGTATAATGAAAAAAACCTTTAAAAGAATGAGATTCTCTTAGAGCCATTACTTTTTAATCATTTGAGATGCTAAACTAGAGTTGAAAATACATATGTTTTATATTTGAAAAAGGAATAATTCTTCACATATATTTTAAAAGTAAACTGTCAAAAATACTTGAGGGTTTGGATGATTCTGCTAAAAACAAAATTCCTGGCAAAAAAATTTTAGGACAATAATACATCAGCTTTTAAATAGAATTTCACTGTAAGAGTCTCTTTCACTTAACTTTTAAGGTCAGTGCTTAAAATATTGGGATTAGGAATGTGTCAATATCATCAGTTCAAGGTTTGCCAAGAACAAATCCATCCTAGGGTAAGTTTCATTATTGCTTATAGAAATGATAGAGATTTGAGAAACCTGGTCTCCTCTAATGAGAGGGTGACAGAAAGAAATGGCTGTAGAATCTGGGTTTCTGTAAAGTGACTTGAAGGATTGTTCAAGGAAGCAGGGCTTTCCTCTGAATTGGGATCTATGAGCATGGAAGGAATAATTGTGAGTCTTAAATAAACCTTATTAGAGAGAAAAGGCGTAGATCTAGGCAACAGCACAATTTACAACCAAAAAGTACAGAAGCCACTCACATTAGCTAGGAGAAGGGATGTTTCCTATTTGGTGTTATGCAGAATGAACCTGTTTTTATATGAGTTAAGACAAAATTATAGTTGATTTTTTGATTCACATAAAGATTCTTTTCAATGTCACTATTCTCTGAGTTTGTTTATGACCTATAGGATATCATCTTCTAACTGGGAAATACAGGGCAGGGCCGAGAAACACCCAGGCATCCTTATAAGCATTAGTCAATTTCCAGAGACCAGAATGGCTTTCATTTTTCTCAGATAGATATAGAGTTAATCAAATATATGGGAGAGGGCGTATATGTAGGTATAAAAATAATTATGCCAAATATGTTTTCAGTTGCAATATAAAATGAAATATATACAGGCATACAAAGTTGAAATTGTAATTGCCATTATAATTATTTGATGACTTTTAATGGGTAAATTATACTTACTGTTCATATGTTCTAGAATAGTTTCTAAGCATAGTTAAATATGAATAGTTTTATTAACTATGTGGAATTTTGTCCCACTTTAATTACTTTGGAACCATATATATTCAGTTTGCTTTTGGAATAGGAAAAAAATATTATTTTACGGTAATGGTGTGGCCCAACCCCTCCCCCTAAAATCAATAGATTTTATAGGACCTGTATTGTTTTTAAGCTTACCATTATGGATTTAAAAAAAAAAAACTTTTTTGGCTTTTTTGGGGCCATACCTGGTGATACTCAGGGGTTACTCCTGGCTATGCTCTCAGAAATCTCTTCTAGTTTGGGGGACCAAATGGGATGCTGGGGATTGAACTAGGCCTGTCTTGGGTCAGCTACATTTAAGGCAAACGCCCTACTGCTGTGCCATCTCTCTGGCCCTACCATTATGGATTTTAAAAAAAATGTTTCCCTCATAGAATTCAAAAGATAAACTGCTGTATTTCAAAACAACTTAAATTACTGAAGAATATAAGAAAGTTAGTACAATATACTTGTTTGGAGTCTCAGGAAAGCTTTTAGGTATCAAAAATATAAAATATATAAACTTTGAGAAATAAATTAGGAGAAAAACAATGCTTAGGTTCTTAGATTTATTTCTATTATCCAGGAGTGTTCCCTGAGATTCAAGCATTAAAAATGCTGCAAGGAAAAAAAAAGTATAGTAACCAAATCTCTAGACATTGAATCTGTTCTTTATATATAAAAACAAAACAAAACTTGACATTGGTCCAAATATATTATTAGAAGAATGATCCTGTGGAATTTTCAAAAAGTTTTCCTTCCTGATAAAATTACAAAATGTTCTAATTTGAATAAAAAAAATGTAACTGAACAACAAATAAACTACTCAGGGGTTTAACTTCCAGAATTGTCTGTATGTCTTCAACTCACACAAACCAACAAACTAAACTAAACTCAAATCTACCTAGAAAGAAGGCTCAATCTGCAGTTTGGTTGACTTTTGAACATAAATTGACTCCTCTCCCTTCTGTATTTTTAGATTCTGGGCCATATCTGGGGATGCTCAGGGTCTACTCTTAGCTCAGTGCTTGATCTTTCAAGGCAGTGGCTGGGAATCCATGAGGTGCCAGGAAAGAAACCCTGGTCTTTTCAGCATGGGAAGAATGTGCTCAAACCCACTAAGCTATCTCTTCAGCCTCAATCTATAAATAAACAGGCAATTAAAATGACTGTCCCTGTTATGCAATGTTTTTCTTAAATTACTATTCTAAAATAAGACAGAAGTTTAAGAATGAATGAACATAATCATGTCATATCTGGCAAAACCATCTCTGCAAAATTTCAAATTAGTCAAGTTAAAAATATGAGTTCTTTTGTACAAACAATTGAAGATTGAAATTTAACATAACATCTGTTCATCATCTCAGAACATCTACTTATATACTAATATTCCTAAAACATCTTATTTAACATTTTTGAGAAAGAGAAAGAAAAATCCTGAAAGGAGAGAGCATAGGCCTCTCCTAGTGGAAAAAACAAAGAACACATTCTATGTAGGGATGTACAGACCATCTCCTAGATTGAGGAAATGTGCCCTAGAATAAAACATGTCAATTAGAGAGGTGAGAATATATGCCTTTAACTGCCCCTTTAAATAAATTTTAAAGTACTCAGACAACTAAAGTGGATCTTTTAATTACAATTTATTTTTAACCATTTGTAGAACAAACAATTTTGGGAGGTGATCTCAGTGATCTCAGTGATCAGCAGTGCTGAGGAGGTTAAGGGGCCCCAATGATGATCTTTGACTAACAAGACTGATTGCTCAGTGTAAGAACCAAAGACTCTTTCGTTGCCAAGGACAAAGGTAAAGGGGATACCCAGGCCACTCCAGAGGTACCTTTTCACCACTCTCTAATGTCTTGGTCCTAGAAAGTTCTTTACATTAAAATGAAATAAAAAACATGTATGTTGCTGGGTCAGAGTGATAGCACAGGGGTAGGGCATTTGCCTTGCATGCAGCCAATCCTGCACAAGCCTTGTTTCAATTCTCAGTATCCCATATGGTCCTCCTAGTCAGGAACGATTTCTGAGCACAAAGCTACGAGTAGCTCCTGAGATTCACAGGGTGTGGCCCATAAAGCAAATATATATATATTTACATATATATATATTTACATATATATATATATATATATATGGCCAAGACAATGAGTTCTTGCAAGAAACCTACAAATCATGCAAACCAAAATATCATTTAGGTTTTATCTAGCACAAGTTTTAACTTTCATTGTGATAATTTGCATAGTCTTTGATATACAAGGTGAGTCAGCTGAGATTTGTGTTTCTTATTCTTCACATTTAGTTTGACATATGGAAGACATTTTTCACTTTCTATAAAAGTATTGACTCTTTTATGGTACAACATTATCATTTAATGACCGAGAAGGGCAAATTTCTACTTGAGGGAATGAGTGAATAAATCAGAAGATATGATTTAGGTCTATTGAACTTGGAGGACTAAGTCACTGTATGGAACTCAGTGACTTGCCTTCCTAATCCAAGTTTCCTTGACACATTTTTATTGCAGTATTTATTGACTACAGTTTAGAAGTCTGTTTCCACCACTTGGCATAAGTTATTTGAAGACAGGGAATTCTTTTACTTTTCTGTCTCAAAGACAGTATCTACCACATAGTATGGAATACAATATGTTTACGGGACTGAGTGTAAAAAGTAATGAATACCATTGTAGTATTTAAATGTTACAGTAAAAAGGGTCACTTAAGGAATTAAATGATAACTTTTATATTATTCTGGAATTGGTCTCCAATTATTTTGTAGAATTAGGGCACTTGATTTTAGATAAAATGCATTTTGCTCTGCTATCTCTTTGGCCCCAGATAAAATGCATTTTAAAAGTGTTGAAAACTACTAAGAATTTTTATTACAGTTGGTCATCTAGCTATATGTATACTATTAATTTTAAATGGACATAATTCTATAGCTTCCATATTTACCCTATTGAATAACTGTTTCATCTTTATAAGTTACATTCTTAGAACTATATACTTAACAGTATTAATTTATGCATATAACATTTATGCATATAACAAAAACTATTAATATTTTTGGTTTTGAAGAGAGAATGCAATTATTGTATAAAACATAAATTTTACCCATAGGGCTTGTAGTATGTAGTACAGGTAAGAAATATACAGGAAGAACTGTCATTTTAAAGGGAGAAGACTTTTATCTAATTGTCTGTAAAGCATGTTTCACAAATTATTATCATTTATTCCATTCAACAAATCTGAGATTAAGTACTGCTACTCTCCCTATATTACAGATGGAGTACTTTATCGAAACTTTTAAGACTAGTAAATGATGGTCTCCAATGCCAGAAAACTTAACTATTACCTCCTTCAAAAAAAGGGGGATGTTGGGCCCGGAGAGATAGCACAGCGGCGTTTGCCTTGCAAGCAGCCGATCCAGGACCAAAGATGGTTGGTTCGAATCCCGGGGTCCCATATGATCCCCCGTGCCTGCCAGGAGCTATTTCTGAGCAGACAGCCAGGAGTAATCCCTGAGCACCGCCGGGTGTGGCCCAAAAACCAAAAAAAAAAAAAAAAAAAAAAGGGGGGGGATGCCAAAATGATATCTGCTTACATTTTAAAAATTCTGATTATCTTGTCCTTTACTACGTGGATCTAAGATATGGGTGGAATGGGATGATGGCAGTGGTACTTGAAGTGCATATGACTAATTAAAAAGATTTGGATAGTAAATTGGAAGAAAAAGCTTTGTAAGCAGAGAAGAGTTTGAACGTAAATAGATATGCTGGATATAATAAAGAGTAATAAGTGACCAATAATTAGGGATTATACAGGGGATAAATCCCCCAAATCAAACTAGGTTTTGTTTTTCTGCTTTGTTTTGTTTTGTTTTGTTTTGGGGCCACACTTGACTGTGGCTAAGGGCTTACTCCTGGCTCTATGTTTAGATTCAATCTTGGTGGGACCATATGCAGTGCTGGATTGAATTTGGTCAGCAAAAGTGCAAGGCAAGCTTCTCTACCTGTTGTACTATTACTTCATATACCCAAAAAAGCATACACGGTTTCCAGGGGCAATTTTTAATTTTAGATTAAAGAAAACATTAAAATTTAGATATTTAAGTGTAAGCAGAAGTATCTTTTTTGGAGGAATGGCATGCACATGTTTGTGAAATTTACATCATTCTAGAAGAAGTTATACATACATTCTAATTGTATTATGGAAAAAATTAAATTCTCATCTAATTTAAGTCTTTAAAGGTTTTTCTCCATTTGCATTTATTATTCTTTATTTTCTACCTTTAAGAATATTGTTTTTTTCATTACTTTTAGCTAATTATCTTCTTTACCTGGACATTAGTCCTGGGCATTTACCTGTCCTGTCTTATCCTCTAGCTACTTTCTTAAATTCTACTTTTTTTAAAAGTACCTTTATTATTTTTTTAATTCAAGCACCATGATTACAAACATGCTTGTACTTGGGCCTCAGTCATAGAAAAAACACGCCCCCCTTCACCAATGCAAATTCCCACCACCAATGCCCTACTTGTCCCTCTTCCTCCACCCTCTGCCTGTATTCAACAGGCATTCTACTTCTCCCACTCAACACTGTCATGGTAGTTCTTAGTACAATCATTTCTCTAACTCACTTTGTGGTGAGCTTCATATAGTGAGCCAGTCCTTCAGCCCTCATCTCTATTGTCTCTCGGCATTATTACATTAATGTCTTTTATTTTTATTTTCTTTGATTTTCCCTCCATTTCTTCCAGGATCTCATGTTTTGTGGCAGAAAGTAGTCTCTGATTATCCTTTGGATCACTGTATTATCTGTAGTGGCCTCTCCCTTTTCATTTCTAATCTGCTTTATTACGTTTCTCTCTCTCCCTTTGTGAATTTGCTAGTGGTTTATCAATCTTGTTTATTTTTTCTAAGAACCAACTTACGCTTTTGTTGATCTTTTGGATTGTACTTTGGGTTTCCACTTTATTAATTTATGCTCTAAGCTTTGTTATTTCCTTCTGCCTACTTACTTTGGGTTCAAAATTTTGTTAATAGTTTTCTAATTTTATAAGCTGTCATTAAGCTATTTATGTAGGCTCCTTCTTCCTTCCTGATATGTACTTGCAACTTTGATTTTGAGTCTGTGTTTATTCTGACTATTCAGATTTGTTTCTTATAGGCAGCAGAATATTGTAATCATCTTTTTGATCCATTTTGCCACTCTGTGTCTCTTATCTGGTGCATTTGGCTCATTAACATTGAGAGAGATAATTGTCATGGGATTTAAAGCCATCTCTGTGTGGAAGTTTGGTGCATCTTTAGGCCTGTCTTGTTTTAAAGTAGACGTTTCAATTTATCTTTTAAGGCTAGTTTCAAGTCTGTAAAGCTTCTGAGCTGCTGTTTATCTGTGAAGCTATGTATACTTCCTTCAAACATGAAAGTGAGTGTGGCTGGGTACATTATTCTAGGCAAAGCATTCATTTTGTTGAGTTTTGTCACTATATCCCACCACTGCATTCAGGCCTTGAGGATTTCTTGTAACTGGTGTGCTGTAAATCTTAAGGATGCTCCTTTGAAGGTAATTTCCTTTTTTAATCTTGCTGCTTTCAGTTTTCTATCCCTATCTGTGGGATTTGTCATTGTGACTAGAGTGTGTTTTGGAGTACTTTTCTTTGGATCACTTTTAGCTAGTATTCTTCTGGCATGCAAGATTTGGTTGCATGCATTCTTTAGCTCTGGGAGTTTCTCAGTAATGATGTCCTCTTCCTGGGGATTTTCTTCTTGGGTCACTGGGACTCCAATGGTTCTTGTTGTTTCTGTTGAGTTTATCAAATATTTCTTTTTCATCAATTCACATTCTTTGAGGATTTTTTCCATTGATCATTTGCTTTAAGGTTCTTTTCCAATTGCTTTTGCTGTATGTATTTGTTCTGCATCTCATCTTCCAGCTCACTGACTCTGTCCTCAGCTGTTGTTACTCCGTTGGAGTGGCTTTCCATTGAGATTTTAATTTCATCTATAGATGAAAGTCCTCTTAATTTAAGTCCTCTTATTTCAGTTTGGAGTTTTCGGAGTTCTATGTTAGTGGTCTATTCTGCTTAATCTATGCTTTCTTTGAGTTCTATGAACATCCTCTATATTTCTACTCTACACTCCTTATTTGAGGGGTTAACTAGGTGGCTGGTACTTTTCAGGTCATCTTCATTCGTTATACATGGTGTTGCTCTGCGTTGTTTCCCCACTGCCAAGCTTGTAGTGTGGTTTTTACTATACGTTGTGGTGAGGTTCATGGGCTAGAAGATACAAAGAAGAGCAGCTGCACTCCCCTGGCTCCACCTTTATTGGGCGAAGACAGCTTAACCTGTGCTGAATTCTAAAGAGGTTATGTTCACAGTTGTCATCTTGGCTACAGGAAAGCAGGGAGGGAGCGAGGCAGCAGCCTTTTCTAATCAAAGTACTTTTATTTGTGAACAGCCTTGTGTCATTTGACCTAACCCATTTGGTTTTTTTTTTTTTTTTTTTTTTATCACAGCTGCATAACTAAGAGCCGCTGGGACTCATGGAGGGAGACAAAACAGGAGCGAAGGCTGTGGGGGCTCTTTCTACTCTTTTTGTACTGCCTATTTTTACATTATTGTACAACTCTTAATTCCTCACTCCTTTTACTTATCTATTTGCTGGTTTGGGGGCCACACCTGGCAGTGTTCAGGGAATGCTCCTGGCACTGTGCTTAGAAATCACACCTGGCAGGGTTAGGGGATTGAATCCAGATTGGCCATGTGCAAGCAAACACTCTACTTGTGCTATCGTTCTGGCCTTGTTTTAATTATTTTGGCGTCATCTTCACCCACTACTTACACCAACATAGAGGGAAACATTATTATTTCAATATTCGAATTTAACATTATACTTAATTTCAAGGAATATCACTATATAGATTCAAAAACCATGAACTCAGAGTTCTCTGACTTTCATCAAGAACAACAGATTCTCTTATCCTCTTACTAGTAGATGTGCTTCATAGAACCTGACAGGTTCTCCTACTGGGCTGCCATAATCCCAGTTGTCCATAGGAGATCAGACTTTGGCCCACTGATCTTCTATCTTCTGTGTTCTTAATTACCTTGGATGATTTCAGTGGTTTTAATTGGCAGGTCCATGACCATTTGTCTGTAAATTTCAAACGTTTGTATAAATTGGGAAATTTCAGTTATTCATCATTGTTGACTACTGATCCAATCATCTTCAATTCTTTCTTAGAACTGTGCATCTTCTCATTCTTTTTTTTTTTTTTTTTTGTGGTTTTTGGGTTCACCCAGCAGTGCTCAGGGGTTATTCCTGGCTCCATGCTCAGAAATTGCTCCTGGCAGGCACAGGGGACCATATGGGACGCTGGGATTTCAACCGATGACCTTCTGCATGAAAGGCAAATGCCTTACCTCCATGCTATCTCTCCGGCCCCGCATCTTCTCATTCTTAAATATATTTAATGACCATTCTCTATACTTTTTTTCTCCCAGAATAGAATTCCCTCAGTTTTACTCCTCACAACTGGTCAACTATCACATTTTTTCACATATTTACTTTACAATATTTTTTAATCTGTCCTCATCCTGTCTTTCATCACAAACAACGTTGAATATTTATCCTCTTGCTTTAGTTCTAAACATCTGAATACCAGAAAAATATAGATTATATTGCATCACTGCCTCATAAAAACCTTCCCTGACTTCACTGTGACATTCAGGATAAAAATCCAGATTTTTTCAAGATATATAAAGTTCTCCCAAAGTTTCTGGCATGCATGCAGCTGACCCAGGACAGACAGTGGTTTGAATCCAGGTATCCCATATGGACCCCCATGTCTGCCAGGAGTGATTTCTTAGCACAGAGCCAGGAGTAACCCCTGAATGCTACCAGGTGTGACCCCCCCCAAAAAAAAACCCAATGTTGTTGCCAGTTTCAGCTCCATAGCCTCCATAAAGCTTTTACCTGAATAGTTCAGAACTACTATAGTTTTACACAGAAAGTAACATTCTATCATTTTATTTTTCTCACTGCATGACACAACTCCTTAAATACTTGATACTTCCAGATGCGAGATAGGAAATACCTATTTTAGGAAGGCTTTCCAATATCTACATGGCAGCCAAGAGCACTGTTTTGTGTTATCATGATTTTTTTATCTGTTAGTTTTTCATGATCAATTTTCTCTAGACTATAATTTCCTCAAATGCACAAACTTTAAATCATGTACCTTTCAACTGTAAGCACTCACCATAATGTCTTTGTATATAGTAGATATTCAATATGTGTATTTGTTTTGCTTGGGTAACCACATTGACCTGTGTAAATTGGGATCTGGTATCAGATTAACAGAAACTAACAGGTCCTTCCAGTTCTTACCTTTATTATGATGACTGACATTTTCTAGTTAAATATATTATTTTTTGTTTTATTTTCTTTATAAGTAATGTTGGTTATAACTCACATAAATGACTTGCTAATCCAGATACAGGTTATAATTTGTAATACAAAAACGCTGATATTGTGAAATAAATAAAAATTTGTGGACACACACAAAAAAAGGTTTAAATCATGGATCGTCTGTTTGTCTGTGACTATGAATATATTTCCTAATGTCTGAACCTTAGTTTTCACATTATAACATGGAGAATAATACTGACTCATTTCCATGATCATCTAGAACTATTGTTTCTCAACATGTAAACTATATCTATTAGCTTTATTTATGCACCCATGCACAATACTGCTTTTTTACCTACTAAATTAATTTTTTCTTTTTTTTTTCTTTTTCTTTTTTAATTTTTGGGCCACACCCGGCGGTGCTCAGGGATTACTCCTGGCTGTCTGCTCAGAAATAGCTCCTGGCAGGCACGAGGGACCATATGAGACACCGGGATTTGAACCAACCACCTTAGGTTCTGGATCGGCTGCTTGCAAGGCAAGCGCCGCTGTGCTATCTCTCCGGGCTCACTAAATTCATTTTTTAATCTCTCAAGATTGGTGAATATAAAACTATTTTAGGTTCAAAAATATTTTTTTTTACTTTTTATTATACATTGTACTTAGAATTTCCATTTTATATACAAAATAAAGTGGAAAAGTAGTGCAACTATATACATATATACATGTATATTTTTTTAGGTAAAGGTTGCTTCCCAGTCACTCCTGGTGAGAGTTGGCTGAGCTGGCTAGAAGGTCAATGCTAAATCCCAAGATGTGGTGCTGCTTGAGCTCTGTATGCTGGCTGATGATGCTTGGGATTGCACCTTGAGTTATTTAGGTGGTCCCAGGGATTGAACCAAGATTGGTTAAGTTTGCTCTAACTCCTGTACAATATGTCCAGCCTTGTAGCTAGCTATATTTTGGCCTTATTATTTAGTGACTTAAGATCAAAGAAAAAAACACAAGAAGTAAACAGAATTTTGAATGAATAATCCAAAACATTGTAATCAGTCATCTTTACTCAATAAAATTGTCCAAGCATTTTCTCTAGGAAAAGATAAACAGTTATGTATAATGTACACTCACTCTGACTTTATATTCTTTATGCTGACAAAAGGTTCTAGGGCTATATTTTTATTAAATTGATGGCACGAAGTCTACTGATATCTCAACTTACAAATTTACTGCCACATAAATACTTAGCCTTAGTGATGACTGTTTATATTTCAGTATATTGTGCAGGGTATTCCTCTGGCTCTGAAGCACAGTGCCTTAGAAATAAATATAATGAATATTTCCAGAATGTAGAAAGACTTATTAGTCCCTGTGTACACAGCACTGTTCTAAAGTAGTGGAAGAATCAGTCTGCAATCTGGGTTTATCTAGTGCCAAGGTCCTCAGTGAGAGCTCTGGTGCTCCCACAAGTGTGTGTGGCAGTGACAAGGTGACAAATGCCTCTCTTCTACATCCAATCCAAGTTGATGACAATCACAGTTTGGCAGTAAGAAAACAGTTTTGTTATCTATATCTTTTTCCCTCAAGTGTGACAAACGAGATGGCCTATATGTTTTCAGTCGGTGATTAATATCCTCATCCATTCACTTTTGAAAATACAGCCCATGAAAGTTTAGTCCTCCACCAACAGGAGAAAAGGGCTGATTGATGAATTAGCTGAGTTGTTTATTGCTCCTATTTTTCAGGTTCAGAACAAGTAGAACTATAAATGTGCAGAATAATTACTTTATAGGAGATTTTCAGTATGTCGCAGAAAGGAAAAATAAAAATGACTTTCAACTGAAACACTAAATTCTAAAGTATAAATCTCATCATTGTGGTTTATGAAATACTTGTAGCCTAACAAAAGATGGCTTATTCTTAAAAAATCAAATGATGCTAAATGCCATATACTTATAGTTGATCTATAAAAAATGTAGTTGAAATATGTACTTTTATTATGTTTTAAATTCATGCAGCTTAGTTTGCAAGGATGTTGTTACAATTAACAGTCCCTTAAAACTTTTTACTGACTATAAAATCCATTGTTGAAAGGATCACGTTTTTAAATATAGAAATATGAATACAATAAAATATCTATACAATATAAAATGACATATAGAAACTAAACATAGAGAAAAAGTTTGGAAGGCCAGATATTTTTTTCATTATAACTTTGTTAACATTTAACAATTATATTAGAAATTTAAATATTTTAACTTTTACAAGGAAAAAAAACTATGTTAATATCTCTAAGAGCTTTGTGAATTGTTTGAAGTTGAATATGAACCTTTTGGGTATGCTATTTACGACTGGCAAAGCAACTTTCTAATTCAAAGAGGGAGAAAGAAAAAAGTCTATAAAGGCCCATAAAGCTTTTTCAACATCAAATAGCTTTTACTAAACAACATTTTGATGAGTTAAGTGTGAGTGAGTCAGGGACATATGGATTAAATTTTCCTTGAAATACACATGGGCTTAAAAATCAAGAGGAAAATTATGAGTAAAATGCATTTTATAGAATCCAAAACTGTTTAAGACATTTTTACATTATTGCATTATTCATTGTACATTATTATTCATAATTACATTATTCATATTCATTCATGATCACTTTTTATATATTAATATAAATATATGCAACACATCTTTCCTTCATGTTTATTCAATTCTAAGAACTATATTCTATATCTAAAGCTACATAAAAATACTACGGAGGAATCTCTAAAATAAAAAAGTTAGTACTGTCCTGAAAGGGTATTCAGTGCCATATCAGAGTTCTCTGTATATACTACGTAGGCTAAAACAAAGTCAGGGTTTATTGCCATCACTGTGTGTCAGGGCATACCTAAACTTTTAGGGGGTCTCAGCATGGTGATTTTCCTGGTGGGTAGAACTAATTTAACCCCCATGGGGTTCCTCAAAAGGCTGGCTGTGGATGCCTTTTTCCCCTGTGTGGATGGGTGAGGAATTTCCAAAGAGATGCCTGGCATTACATTTCAGCCAGTATTTGACTATCTCTCCCTTGTATATATTAGGCAAAATAATGGCCTCTATCAAATAATTTGGCTCAGAAATTCCAGCCCCAAAGTTTATTTTGAGAAGCCCTTTTCTGAATAATAGCCAGCCCTAAAAGCAAAGACAATACTTTTTCTCTCTTTTTCAAATATGTCCTTGCAGCTGCATTTTCTGGTGATCAAGGGCGCAACCAGAATGCATATCCTGGCTATTGACTATTGACCCTCCTTTAGAAATAGGGAAACTCATTTTTGGTGATTTGGCTCCTCCCTTTACTTAACCTCTAAAACAATAGAGTCCAGCCCAGGAAGATCAAGTTCCTAGATATTTTCTACTCCCTCCTAATCCTAATTTTGCATTTAAAGTGAGCTTGTAAAATTACCTTGAGTTGTAACCTTCTCCTTTGTATATTTGCAGTCACACCAATAGTTTAGGTATTGTTACTGTTTTACTATGCTTTGTTATTATAATTATTCTTTACCTATGGCTAATTTTACCCCTATAAATTCCCCTGCTCAAAAAATTAAACTTGTTGCACTCTGCCAGAAGATGTGTTGACCCCACATACTCTGTGTGGTTTCATTATGTCATATTTCATATTCGGCCGCTCATGTTACCCGTTTTCCTCTCGTGAAGGATTGCTCCCCACTAGAGATGCTGAGACACAGGATGCCTGCAGCAATTAAATTGAATTTGCTTTCTCTGATATTTATTTTCTTATGTTTCACATCATAGAAAACATTTTGAGGTCTTGTTGTCTAACTAAGCTTTTAATTTTTGAAAGTTTTCTGAAAAATTTATGTTCCCTTTAATTTTATTCCATTTTTCTAAAATCTTGAATTTTTCTTTTTAATTTTCTCCCTAATTTGTTTTATGCTCAATTATTAATTTAGCTTGCAGGTAACAATAATCCATTTATAAACAAATTGATTTTTGATACTTAGAGATCACTTGTCAGAACATTTGAAGTCTAAAATAAAGATTTGATCATCTTAGTTTCCTGCTTAGGTTTATTAGGGCACAAATATTCTATGCCTTAGACCTGAGTTACTAAGATAGTGGTAGCTAGGTCAATTCTCCTTATGATCTCTTTGTAATCAGTATAAGTCCCTGATAGCTAAATACATACTAAGTACTCAATGGACAATAATGAGTAAGTAAATGAATGAGTGAATTAAGAGACTTAAGGAGATGTGCCTCCAAACATTTGATACTTTAACTTGGACTTAGTTCCAAAAGTATGAAAGGAAACAATCTGATCACTTTACCACAACAATAAGGATTGAAAATAGATCATCTTCTAGACATCAGGGAATGTATATTAGAAAACTGTGATAGGTAAGGAAAGTGGGAAAGGTGACATGAAAAACACCTATTAAATATTCTCCATTTCTATTAGTAAATCTCTATTTGATATTATTCATATTTTTTCAAATGTATTTATTCTGAGTATCATGACAGTGTATGTGCATTTCTTTCTGTTTTTTGGTTTTGCTATTTTTTTTTTTTTGGCAATGCTCAGGGGTTACTCCTGGCTCTGTGGTCAGAAATCGCTCCTGGCAGGTTCGGGGGACCATATGGGATGCTGGAGATCAAACCTGGGTTGGCTTCCTGCAAGGCACCCTATCGCTGTGCAATCACTCTGGTCCCTGTATGTGCATGTGTGTGCATGTGAGTCTGTGTGCATGCGCACATATGTGTAAGGTTTATAAATCTACTTTTACTTTGTAAAACCAAATTAATCATTTCAACTTGCTGAGACAATAAATAGGTCTGAAACATATATATATAAATTTTAAAAAATCCTTGTTTTTTTCTTACTTTATTTAAGTATCAGGTTACAAGATGTTCATAATTGATTTTATATAATAGAATGTAGACTAATCTTCACCAGTGCATTTTTCCTGACACCAATGTCCCAGTTTCCTCCCACCCATCTATTTCCTCCTGTCTCTGAGCCAGAAAGTTTACATCTCTCTCTCTCTCTCTGATTTTCTTCTCTCTCTTTCTTTTTTGACACTGTGGTGAAAACACAAAATATATTAAAGAAAACACAGGCAAAACAACTACAGTATGATATATATAGTATCCATGCAGGGGAAACTTAACTCTAAGAGTAAAGAAAATTAAAGCAAAAAAAATCTCAAACCAAAACAAAACAAAGCAAAAAAATCAAATAGGACTATATAAAACACAAAATATTTCAAACAGTTAAAAGCTATTATTAAAAAAATGAACATTCAATAGTGAATATTCCTATGAAAGTGAGAAAATAAATATTCAACGAAGACTAATAAACTATATAAGGAGCTCCCAGAATTAAACAATAAACACCTCTATTAAAATGGGGGACTAGCTAAAGAAGCAGCAAAGCTAGCCAACAGGAACATGAAAAGTGCCTATATCATTCATCAGTAGAGAAATAAAAACCAAATAATAGTAAATATTATGAGACTGGATTATAGAAAATGGAAGAAATAAGTAATTAGTTGGTTTCAGAGAAAAAAATTCCTCTGATATTTTATTTGGGAATGTAGGTTAGTTCTATTTCTATAAAAAAGGACATGGATATTTCTAAAATATTGAAAATAAATTTATCATATAATTGAGAAACTTGTCTCTTAAGTAACTATCCAAAGAACAGAATAACAATATTTCAAAAATATATCTGTATACCTATATTCAATATGCATTATTGACAATAATCAGGATCTAAAACAACCCAAGTACGCAATGATATGTGAGTGAAAATCTTCCTTTTTCACAAAACATGTAAAATTAGAGTGGCCATTGATAGATATAATAAGTCAGGAGAAAAACTAATGCCAGAAAGTTGTACTCTTATATGATACAGGGAAGCAAAACAAGGAAACAGAGAAAATCAAATAAAAATAGACCTGTGGATTCAGGCCACAAAACTTGAGGATACTAGAAGGGGATAAAAGATGGAGAAAGTAATTGGGAGCAATTAATGGTCAGTGAATGGTTAGTGGTACTTTGTGGTAGGTATGGTGTGGTGAGGTAATGTATTTGAAAAGCAATGAAACTTTATTCCTAAAACAGTTTTGTAAATAAAACTATACTCAATACAAGATTTAAATCATTTTAAAATAAAATTTTTACTTTTCATAGGGTATTACTTACCCAACAAGGGTGATATTTTTCTATATAAAGATATAATTGCTTTAAAATATTCAAAATTTTGGAGCTATAGAGTACAGTGAGGTGCATGTGTTCTAGGTGGCTGACCCAGATTGGATTTTCAGCACTCCATACAGTCCCCTGAACCCTACCATAAGTTATCCTTACACACACAGAGCCAAGACAAGCCAATTATATAATTCTATATAATACCATCCACAAAAATTAATTTAGAATAATATTCATGAATGATATTTAAGAGATGTTAAATAAAACTGGAAAATTGGGGGAGCCCAAAAATAAAACTTACCTTGCTGATTCAGATAAATTTCCCCATGAAAAAATGGGGAGAGGTAATGAACAGACATTTCCTCCAGAAAGAAATTTAGATGGTCAAATGGCTCAGGAAAAAATTCTCCATATCATTAATTAATAATCAGGAAGAAGCAAATTAAAAGTACAATGAGATACCATCTCACGCTATTGAGAGTGTTAACATGACAAAGAACAAGAACAATCAGTGCTAGCTGAAAGTGAGGGGGAAAGGACTCTCATCCTGCTGGTGGCAATGCCCACTGGCCCAGCCTTTTTGGAAAACAATATAGATATTCCTTCAAAAACTAGAAAACCCCCCCTAGAATATACTCTAGGTGATCAAAAGCACAATGTAGAAAAGCCATCTGTGTTTGTAAGTTCATCTCTACACTATTCACAATAGCCAGTATTTGGAAACAGCCAAATTGCCTGAGAAGAGATAAAGAAACTGTAGTATAGCTACACAATGTAATACTACGTAGCTATTAGGAAAAATGAAGACATGACATTTGATTATACATGAATGGGCATGAAGTATCATGCTGAGTGAAATGAGTCAGAGGGACACAATAGACAAGAGAATAATCTCACGATTTGTCAGATATTAAGAAAAGATAGTATGGTAATAATACCCAGAAACAATAGAAACTAGGGCTAGGAGGACCAGTCCATGGTAGGAATCTTCCCACAAATAGTGGGGGAGTGCAGTTAGGAAACAGAAAGGACCACCAAGAAAATGATAGTTGGAAATGACCACTCTGGACAAGAACTGGGTGATTTCATGAAAACATGATAGGCATGTTATCACTCAGTAATATTATTGAGAAGAACAGTGTCTAAAAGGGGGAAAAAAGAAAGGAAGTGAGAATGAGAGAGAAAGAGAAAAAAATGTCTATAGGCAAGCAGTGGGGAGGACAGGAGGGCAACTGGGGACATTGTTGGCAGAAACTGTGCACTGGTGAAGGGGGTTGTACAGTGTATGACTGAAATTCAATCATGTAATGGAAACTTTGTATCTATGGAAAAAACAACAACTGTATTATGAACAACCTTGTAACCATGTTGTTTAAATACAGTAATTCATATAAAATAGTTAATTTTTTAAAAAATAAGTTAAGTGAGTTTTATTTATTCAACAATCATCTGAAGTTATACTATAAGCTATGATTTAAATTAAATGGCATTTTAGATTAAAAAGTTAAATCTTGATTATTAATTTTCATTTTTAAAGTAACAATTAGTAATTTGGAAATGTTAGTTATAGATGGAGCCCTAGGTACCAATTTACTTTTTTAATAATTACAAAATGAATAAAGCAAAATAAATGAAGTTTGGTATTATTAATGAATTAATCGCTCAAGTGATTGACATTCTATGCTATAATTTTATTAGAAATTTATTGTATTTGAGCATTTTACAATAGTGCATATTTAACTTGCCTCTTGAGATGAACAACTTGGGAAGTAAGCGAACTACAAGTAAAAGAGAAAATTGTACGATGGTCAAAGCCACAAAACTTTATTGAACATTTTACCTTGATTAAAACTAAAAAACTAAAAAATAATGAAGAAATATGAGAAAGTTTTAGTATTTTTAATTGTGCTAAGGTATTTTCCTCATAAGATTTTTTAGCAGGCTAAAAACATTTTTGGCAGCAAACAATGTATATAACTAAAATTAATTATATATATATCATAAAGTTCTAAGCAAAACATTATTTACTCCATGTCAAAATTTAGTTAAAAGTTGAGAATCTTGTTTTTACATAATTTTAGAAGTCTTAACAATATAAAAAAATTCAACTATATATGGTATTTGTTAGTTTGAAGTATACAGTATATATTTTAAGGGAATTTTTTCTTATATAATATTTATAAGAACCTTAGCTCCTCATAACATCTATACTTTCACTTCCAAAATAAAGCCAACAATAGTTATTTTAAAATGTTTTAAAATTTAATTTAAACATTTTAAATTATTTTAAAATAAGTTTTGGCATGTAATTTCTGCCTAATACCATTCCTTCCTGTGCTAATATGCTAGCTAATTTTTTCTCATCTTCATTTTATAAACAAAAACTAATCTAAGGATAAAGCAAATGTAGAATCACACTTCAAGAATTTTTTCTTAGTTGCCCAGTCTAATGAATATATTTCCCTTTCAATTTAATGTGACTCCTAAGTGATGCTGCAGGGTGACAAATTATAATGTAAGGCTTCCTCATCTTTATACCTGGGTCAGCAAAATCAGGTTTTGAAAAAGACTATAAATTATGGAAATCAACATGTTTACTTTATTTATAATTCTTAGAAAAATGCAAAATTCATTCTCACAAAACTGAACTCTAAGAAAAATTTTTTTCTTCTTTGGTTTTTGGGTCACACTTGGTGGGTGATCAGGGTTATTCCTGGCTCTACGAAAGGATCATTCCTAGTGGATTCTTGGGACCATATGTGGTGTCATTTGGATTTATATTTATCTCCTGTGGTAACTGATAACAAAGCTTACTGTAGGTTGTTAGCACTACACCAGGAGGAAATTTAGAATGGTAAATTACAAATAAGGTTACAATAAGGTTAAATTACAAAAAGAGGTTATTATCTGACACTTTAAATAAAAAAAATTCCTTGAGCTGAAATGATTATCTGAACAACAGTTTTTATAATCATTTACAAAAGTTACATAAATGGTTTAAAATATTATTAACAGCTTTATAATTAACTTAAAATAAAACTTTTATGTGACAATTTAACATTCATACCAGTTCAGGTAAATAAGCCTCAGCATTTACAAAACAAACCGATATATTCTCATACATTATGCAGACTATTTCTATGGTTACATTTCTTTCTTTCAAAGAATTTTCCCTATCGGCTGTAGCTAATGTTCAGGAGAGTATTTACAAACTGCTGTTTTTAGAAATAAAAAACAAAATAAGAGAAACAATATTTTATGAGACTATGTAAGGGTTTTAATATACAAACATCAGAAACAAAACAATATATATAAAAACTTGAGTTAGAACCTGGTATATATGAAGAGGTACAGATCTATTCCAATGGAAAAAAAATCTACTGAAAGAAAAAACTGGTGGAAGGAAGATTACACAAATCCTGAGATACTCTTCTCAAATTCTAGAACTTGATACTTAATAAATTAACATTTACTAAAGTTGATTTTAATTTTTAAAGGATTATTTCAAATATCCTTTCTTGTCCATTTTATAACTAAATAAATATTTAGTTATTTATTTTGGGGCCAAATCTGTAGAGCTCAGGAATCACTCCTGACAGGGTTCAAGGAACAGTATTTAGTGCCAGTGATGGAACACTGGGTGGCACATGCAAGACAAATGCCCATGCACTATACTATCACTCTGGCACCACAAGGTATTTTCACTTGTATTTTGGGGAATTGTATGTATAGGGATAAATTTATAATACTTAGCTAATATTAAAAAGAGAACTATAAGGGGAATATTAGTTTTTATTGAATTTTGCCTCTAGCATAATAGGGTGGATCTTATCATTTCTTCAAGAGAATAGCTGAATTTGTGTTCACTGATGATCTTTAATAGCAATTACAGACCAGTGAGTCTAAAGTAAATCGTGCAAATATTGAAGATATCTCTGAGCATATGAGAATGAGGAAAGAACACACATTTATAGAAATGTAAGAAATCATATTTGTGGATTTTCTTTAGGGTCAGTAATAAAATTAGGAGGACCAAAAAAAATATTTGGGCAAGTAAAATAGTGAAATTGATTCACTGAAATTTCTAAACTGCCTTAGTAAGAAAAACACATAAACACAAAAGAAAACAGAAAGTCGAATTTACTTAGAAATTCAAGAAGAATTCATTCATACTTTTGAATTAAAAAACTTTAATGATTCAGAAATGCTATCAGAATGGCTATTTTCAGAAAACTTTCTAGGAGTTAAATTACAACATTTTCTAAAAGAGAGAATAATATCTCTAGTTTAAAATTACCAATAACATATTCATTTTCATAATAAAGAACATTATTTGGGGGGGGGGGCACACTAAGTAGCGCTCAGCATTTACTGCTGTCTGCACTCAGATCACTCCTGGCAGGCTTAAGGAACAATATGGGATGCTAGGATTGAACCCAAGTCTATCCTGGTTTGGCCACTTGCATGGCAAACACCTTACCACTGTACTATCACTCTGGCCCCCCAAAGAATAATATTTAATTTATAAAAACATCAGTTGAGGCCTTCATAAGACATTGCAGATCACTTTTAACAAGCTTCTGGAAACACAAGTTCTATTTTATACACAAAATGATAAATAAATATCTACTAGTCTATCAAATGTGGTATAGAGATGAAAACACAAATTTTTAGCAACAATGAGTCATTCTTTCATAATAAAGCTAGGAGTTTATGATACAGACATTTAGGGTATGACTTTATTTCTTGGGATCAGTAAACTTTTCAAAAGATGTTAAAAAATATATATATATAATTACCTTCATACTTTTTTAACCCCAATCGTTTTTTATTAACACTATAATTAATTCAAATACTACTGTACACTGCAGATGCTGCTCTGAAAGAACTTTAGGACAGACCAAGGTGACAACCAAATGTGGGTAATGAATCTAGTGGTGGGGATTAGCAGTGTGGAGATGGACATCAGAATAGAAATAAATGAGATATCTCAGTGGTTAAATGGCTGCAGAGGTTAATCTTCATAGCTGTTAGCACAGTAGATCAGATGAAAGTGTGTGGGTCTATTTAATTTCTCCTCCTGATTATTAAGGCAGTTAGAAGAAAACAACTACAACATCCTGTATAATATGCTGTTTCTCATTCATAGGAAGTAGAAATTATTTGTTTGTTTATTCAAAAAAATTTTTGTTCTGGGTTTTTGACCCAGAACACCAAATATGAAATCAGGATGGACTGTTGCAAGGTAAACACCTTACACTATCATTACAGCCCTAAAATACATATTTTACTATATATTTTCCACTTTTTAATATTAAAAGATTATATCCATTCTTCAACACCAAAATGAGATATAGCAGCTTATTAACATTCATGTAATAAGGAATTGGAACATCATACTTTCTAACCAGAGACTGGTGCTAGGTTCAATAACTTTATGGACACTTATTACTTTATAACTAATAGAAAATAAATTTATTAAAGGCTTACCTGCAAGATTGTCGATTTCTTTCTCTTGCAGCAGACTAACTGCATCATCATCTCCTTCCAACATAAGTTCTGTCTCTGCATTCTGATTCACTATTGCTTGACTTCTGAAAGTCTTCTTTGACTTTACTACATCTTCTTCAGTGCCTAATGACAACCAAAATATAATAACTTTGATCTCTGGGATTGTTTTGCTTTTCATAAGTATTAGAAACAGTTGATCACATTAATACATATATTATTTTATAAATTTATATAATTTTATATTCTTATCTTGTTTGGTTTTCTAAGTGTGTAAGTATGTGGTTTTCAGTTGCTGGCCTATATAATATACCAGTCTACAGGTGTAAAAAAGATCCAAAACCATTCATCTATGGCAGTCTTAACAGTTTTTTTTTTACTATTCCAGACAGGTGCTGGCCTAGAGGTGTATGTAGATTAAAAACTATTTCATCTAACTTTGTGAGAAAGGCAGGGAGTATGTAATCTCCTGCCCTTATATTAATGAAAGGGGGAAGAGATAACAGTGCTATGTGATTTGTTGAGGGACATAAAAATTATTGGTGGTATAAAAAAGATTATTTATGATTCATTTCGAACTCTATGATTACTGTACTTTCTAAGAAATTTATGTATTTTCACCACAAATTTGGATGTATGATCCTCAGAATTATGCAGTATTATACAACTATATGTTGGTATGAATTAGATTATTAATAGAGCTGGTCACTTGAAAGTAGCTAAAACAGATATGAAGAAAACAAGATTTCACATCTGAAAAGAGACATGGTTGTCATAGAGAATCTACAGAAGAATAAAGTTAAGGTGATGTAAATACAGAACTACTTCACAATGGCTATTTCCTAATCAGTCAAATGAATACAAAGGCTAACTTTATGTTAAAATAATACAAAAGGCCCAAATCTAAAAGTATGAGCTTAGAAAATAGAAATACAGCAAAATTTGACCTAAATAAAGTCAATCAAATCAATATTTACATACAAATAACTGCTTTAGGATTAAAAATGTAATCAGAACACATAAAATTTAGAAATAATATTTTTTTTAGTTTGTCTTAGGGTTACACCTAGCACTTTTTAGAGCTTACTGCCTGCCTCTGTGTCCAGAAGTCACACCTAGTGATGCTTGAGGGACCATATGGGTTAATGGGGATTGAACTGGAACTGGTCATATGCAAAGCAAGCAACTTATTCCTTGTTCCATCTCTCTTGTGTAATAAATGCTTCTAAGCCAGATCATCTGATCTTGAAAATCTTAACTTAAAAAATTATTTCAAGTAACACTCAAGCTTCAAGAAATAGCATTTCTTATCATGAAATAGAAAAAGATCTTCATGTCTCATTTAATGGAGTAGATATTTTCTAGAAAATAGGAGCTTAATAAATTCATTCTATATTTTGCTCCATCATTGTTCTAGAGGATGCTATGTTGACACATATACATACATTCACACTTCAATATTTATTATGCCTTTAGCCAAAATTTTCTCCAATTAACAACTCACAATACTAGGTCAATTCTTAGTTAGTCCATAACATTACTTTTGAGGATGTCCAACCATTTACTTGGAAGTGAGTCAAGCCACCATAAAATTTGCACTGTAAAAGAATGTTGGCAATTTTGTGTCTTGCACACTTTTTTGCAACAACTCAGAGCTTTTTAAACTCTGTTTAAAATCACTTTCACTGGAAGGTGGATCACTGAACAAAAAGGACAAACTAGACAATAGTCATGCCACAGCAGTTCTGAAGAAAGTCATTAATTGAGCTTGACTATCTATCATCCTTGCTCTTATTGAACAGCAACATAAAAGCATGATCTCAAGACAGCTCAATCGTATAAAACAATAGATTGTTAAATACAGTTTGATACTTTAGGACAGTTATTAAAAACAAAAGTTATTTAAAAACTGATACTTTAGGACAGTTATTAAAAATAAAAGTTATTTAAAAATTGATGTAAATTAAATAGATCTTAATGTCTTATTTCACTGATTGAAAATGATTACTATTGTATGCTACTATAAAATTAGTCATGGCAGGCTCAGAGAAGCACATGTGATGCCAGGGATTGAACCTAGGTTGGCCTGTGAAAGGAAAGTGCTCTATCACTGTACAATCATTCTGGCCCTGTTCACTGTATATTTCTGCAGGTTAGTACTGGGATCTCATAGGAGGGCCACAGGCATTTAGATGAACTGACGTTCAAGTCTATTCCCCATAGTTCTCTTTGATCTCTCAAGGCAGGTGAACTTTTATTTTCCCCCTTACTTTTCCACCACATTTCATCAATTCTGCTTAGTTGAGGAATTTTAATGGTTTGCTTGCTGGCTAGTAGAAAAATCTCCTTTCTAAATGGGAACATGTTTCTCCATTTGTATTCTTGGTTATTAACACAATACAGAGCTCACAACATATTCTTATGTTGAACAATTGACAAATTTGGATATAAAAATAACCTCTGGAATTTTTATTAAATGAAAATCTAGGATATCTTTGATTTACATTCAATTTTGAGTTAATTTAAAAAATATGCTTTACATAAAAGAAATATGTTTCTTTATAGAAACTGGTAATTGAACCCTTTAAGTATTAGTGAGCTGACAAAACAAGTTTTACTTTTCCTCACAATCATGTATAAGTCTGTATTATTTTTTAAAAAGAATGTATTAATAGAGATGAAGGCCAAAAGTACAGTCTATGGTAGAAAGCTTGTCACAAATAGTAGGGGAAGGGCTGGAGAGATAACATGAAGGTAGGGCATTTGCCTTGCATGCAGAAGGATGGTGGTTTGAATCCCAGCATTGCATATGGTCCCCTGAGCCTGCCAGGAGTAACCCCTGAGCACTGCCGAGTAAGACAAAAAACCCCCAAAAAACCAAAAATCAAAAAACAACAAACAAACAAAAAACAAATAGTAGGAGAGTGCAGCTGGGGGAAAAAGAACCACTATGACAAAGTTAGTTGAAAATGATCACTCTGGACAAAAACGAGGTGCTGAAAGGAGATAAAGTGATATATATGGTATTTCTTCAGTAGCAATATTGCAAACCACAGTGCATAAAAGGAAAAAAAAGGGAGGGAGGGAGGGAGAGAGAGAGAGAGAGAGAGAGAGAGAGAGAGAGAGAGAGAGAGAGAGAGAGAGAGAGAGAATGTCTTTTACAGAGGTAGGTAGGGGAGAAGGCAGGTGGAGGACAGAGGGAAACTGGGGATTAGTGGCAGAAAATAGTGCTAGTGAATAATGTTGTATATCTCTGACTGAAACTCAATCATGAATATGAACAACTTTGTAACTGAAAAAAAATACAACAATAGTTGGAACAACTATTGAGCAATGTTGTAAACCATAGTATTTAGGTAAAGTAATTAAAAAATGAATGTCTTACTTTTATGGTATTAAAATTAAAATCTTTCAATAAATAAAACATGCTCAAGTGAAATAAGCTCTAGACCATATTAAAGTTTTAAATTTGTCCCCTCCGGTTTTAAAGTATTCTAACAATCTTGCCTTTGAAAGATCTAAACTATTCATTCGAACACACAGACATTATCATTCCTGTTGAAGTGTTACCAGTGTGGAGAGATTGGTAAACTTCCTGATTTTATGGTATTGCACGAAACATTTATCTAAATTAAAGTCTGAGAGATCCAAAGGTGCTTTTCAATCACAATATACATTATGAATTAGAGTTTCATTCATCAAAATTACAGGCAAAAAGAGGTAAGGTCTCAAAGGGCTGTCTCATTACAAGGCTTATAAACACTGTCCTTAGAAAGAATTGGTTTAACACCCAACAAATCAAAATATGATTGGGAAGAGAATTTATTTGAGATCATCTGTCTTCCAGAGACATGCTGGACTGAGTGCACTTCTTGGCCTCTTTAGCCATTTATCAAGAAATTAACAAGCGATACTACAAACCACAGAATGCCTCAGATATGAAAATGTGTAGTATGTGTCAAGTTGAATTGAAAACACAGACATACTATGGTCTAAAAAAACACTGAAATGCCATAAAATTAGGATTACAATTTTAAAAAATACCTTCATAATGTTAATTAGTAGATTAAAAATTAATATTATAATGCCACAAATGATAAGTACAGAAATATTTTTGTTTTTTTGTGTTTTTTTTGGGGGTCACACCCGGTGGCACTCAGGAGCTACTCTTGGCTCTGTGCTCAGAGTTGCTTATGGCAGTCTTGGGGGACCATATGCAATGCCAGGATTTGAACCACTGGTCTTGGATAAGCTGTGTGCACGGCAAATGCCTATCACTGCGCTCTCTCTCTGGCCCGATACAGAAAATATTTCTCTATAAATCTTACTTCCTTCTATATGTCTATATATACTTGAAATTCAATATGTAAAATTGATAAAATGGAATACAATTATGTGAAAAATGGCTTCCTTAATTTTGATGAATGAAATATAATTTGGAGAATGAAATTCTTAATTCTAAATTCAGGAAAGCAAAGGCTTTCCTGCATGCGACAGCCAAGAAGACAACAGTGAACATAATCTCTTCAGGGCCCAACACCCCATAAGCTGTCCCTGTCCAATAAGCATGGAGCCAGATGAGTGTGGTTGCTCTACTTTGCTCCATGGCCATGCGCTTCTGCTAGCACATGAAACCCACAACATATAAAAAAACAAACTACAAGCATGGCAATGGAGAAGCAATACAGGACCACAACACCATGCATAGAGAGTGAAGATGACAGCTCTGATGACCCGAAAAGTAACAACCAGCTAGATATCCTTTCAGATAAGATGTTTAGAAAAAAAATATGAAGGATATTCATAGAACTCAAAGAAAGCATAGATTGATCTTAGCAGACCACAAAGATAGAAATTAGAAAACTCCAATCTGAAACAGCAGGGCTGAAAATCTTGGTAGATGAAATGAAAACCTCAATAAAAAAAAAAAAAAAAAAAAGAAATGAAAACCTCAATGGAAAGCCTTTTGAATAGAGTAACAGCAGCTGAGGACGAATCAGTGAGCTGGAAGATGAGATGAAGAAGCACTCTATACAGGAGAAGAGATTGAAAAAGAACCTTAAAGCAAATGATTAGACAATGGATAAACTACTCAAAGAATGATGAAAATAGAAGTCTTTGATAAACTCAACAGAAACATAAGAATCATTAGAGTCCCAGAGACCCAGGAAGAGAATAATAATAAAACAAGTATGAGGAATTATGAGAAGAGGAAGAGGGGGAAGAATAGAAAAAAGGGGAAGAAGAAGAAGAATTAGGGGAAGAAGAGGAAAAGATGAGGAAGAAGAGAAAGTAGTAGAAGAGGAAGAAGAAGAGGAAGAAGAGAAAAAGGAAGAAGATGAAGAAGAATAAGAGAATAAAAAAGAAGAAAAGAAAGGAGGAAAAGGAGGCTAGGTATGAGGTTCGATTTAAAGAGCAGATGACTTACAGGTGTCAATGACTAGCTAGACTTGATCCCAGATGATCCCATGTTCATGCTCTAATATTCTAACACCTTGTATGAATTTATGTACATATGTATGTATAAAATATGTGATATTCTTATGCATGCTCACATCTAATAAAGCAACTTCGTAAAAAAAAAGAAATGTGGTAGTTGTGTAGGTCAAAAATCAGAACTATCCAAATTACTGCGTTGAAACATGTTTGGTTTTAGTAAGTGCCTTATCAATTAATGAATTATTTTTGTGAGATTTAAATTCTGTATCAATAATTAATAGGTCAGATAATAAGCACTTCTCAAACAAACTGATGTGTTTATCAAATGCTCTCATCTTAAATGAAGCAAGAATAATGAGAGCCTTTATAAGAACATATGTTATATATCATAGATGTTCAGAAACACAGCAGGAAGGTGTTCAGGGTAACTTAAAAAAATAAAGTAAAACACACAGTAAAATAAATATTTCTATCATGTTACTATATGCTAGTATCAGTATTACTACAATTGTATCATTACTATCACAATTTAAAATAATTTTGTTACTATAAACATGTATACATTAAAATATCCAATGATAATTAAACTTTTTTTTCTTAATACTACTCAGAGAGTATGTCTATCAGGTTTAATCTGGATAATCAAAGAAAGAAAGAAAGCAACGATTTCATTTGCTCAACAATGTCCTTTACTACCGACATAAAAAGTTAACATAAAAATATTACAGCAGTTTATTTCAAAAAAGTCATTCTGTACTCAACTCTTAAGCATTGGTATTTATGAAGAAAGTAAGTTAAAATAAGAAAAATAAAAAGCCAAAATTAACATATATGGCATAAAAGTAAACATATAAATATAGCAAGCCCATTTTAGCATATTCAGCTTCTTAATAATAATTGTGCGTTGGGTTATTTTCACTGAGCATGAAATACAGCTTTCATTGGCCATTTAGAAATATGTGTTTGTATGTATGTTAATATTTACTAACATACCTTTCATGTATTCTATGTAAAATATATTTTTAATGTTATGTAATCTGTGACATCAATTGCAGTTTTCAACTCATTAAACAATCCCTGCATATTTCATTGAATATATCAAATATTAGCAATTGTTTTTTTGTTTATTTTTGGGTGACACCCGGAGGTGCTCTGGGGTTACTTCTGGCTCTGAACTCAGAAATCACTCCTGGCATGCTCAGGGGACCATATGGGATACAGGTATTCGAATCGGGTCTGACCTGTGTTGGCTGCTTGCAAGGCAAACACCTTACCACTGTGTTATTACTCCAGTGCTAAATATTACCAATTTGACCCCTCCATCATATTCCTCAAAAATGGACACTACCATTTCTAAAAATTTCATTCTGTTCATACTCATAAGTGTGGCATATGTAATTTCCTTTACAGAAAATTCTCTTGACCTGTTCTTCAATTTTAAGTTTATTGCTCCTTTCTCATATAACCTTTTTATTTTAGAAATTAATCACGATAATTATAATCCGAGAAGGCCTTTTTCTTTAGTAACTTTTTTACACTTTATGTCCAGTATGTGAGGTGTCAAATTGATATAACTGTTTGCTGAGTTAGCACATAAATTATATATTAATATATGAATACAAGTACTCATATAGAAATGTGTAAAATATTAATATATTAAAATTTGCAATTCTTTAATTTCTCTTTAAATTTGATTTAAGAACAAGAAGAGATATTTGAACCGGGCCCGTTCCAAACTCACTACTTTCTTGAACAAGATCTAAATCGAGCTGTGAGAGATCATGGGTATACTGGCCCAAGCAGCAGAGAGCTGGCCATCTTCAGAGGAAAGGGCAGGACAAGGACCCACCCAGCTGAAGCCATGTTGGCTGCCTCCATTACACCTAATCACTGTATTCTGGATGGCCCTGCCATCCATCACTGATCCTCTATTATACCCTCCTGGTACACCAGTCTGGCCAAACATCAGGTATACTGGTGTTTTGAGCTGATAATCATAAGAGATTTCTGGAGTAAGCGAAGGAATACTACTACTCCACTCCCATATCTTCCTTCTTCTAGTATCTGTAACCACACCAACAAAAGCCATGTGTCACCATGTTTGAACCTTGCCATCTTCATAAGCTCACTTTTCTTGAATGAGATGTAAACAGAGAACTAAAAGATCATGGGGACACATGCCCATGCAGCAGAAAGCTGGCTATCTCAAGAGGAGAGGTCTGGGCCAAGTCTGCACTCTGCCAAAGAAATGCCTGCTGCCTCCTTCACCCAGAATCACCATTTTCCCAGTGACCCTGCCTCATCACTGACCTTCTATGATTCCTTAGGGACACCAATCTGAGCAGATTTCCTAGAAGCCAAATTGGAGGTGGATATCACCAGGTCTTGTAGGATAGAGTAGTGGGCAACCCCAACCCCTCTTCCTTCTTTCAGGAGGCCTGGCAGCTGAGTACATACACCTAAAAGTCATAATAGTGCTTTAAATTTCTGGACATTATTTGATGCTGCCATCCCTATAGGAACCCACCAATTTAACAGAATGGTGTTAACAAGTAGCTAACAAGAGCTTATTAAACTTTTTGCCACTGTATTAATGATTTCATTGGAGATACAATAATTTTCACAAATGTGCTTGATACTACACTCTTCTTTTTTCTTAAACATTCTTCTCTTTTAATGTTTTCTTTCTATTTTTTCAAAACTTTGCTTTCATTTATTTGGAAACATGTATTATGATCAACTATGTCAACTATGTGATGCATTTTCCTTAAATAAATTAAAAAGAAATTAAAAAAAAGGAACAAGAAGGACCAGGATGATAGTACTAGAGGTAGGACACTTTTCCTTGCAAGCAACTGACACATTTTCATTTCCTGGCACCATAAATGGTCCCCTGAGCCCTGCTAGGAGGGTTCCATAAGTGCATACCAGCAGTACCTTAAGCACTGCCAGTGTGGCCCCTAAACCAAAAAAAAAATCTATAAAATATGAAAAGGAATAAATTTGGATCAATATTGTAACTTCTGCGTTCTTGCCCATGAAAGAGAAATAACTGTCAACTTGATTCTCACAGCATTATTAGTATATTAAAATGAGACAATTGAATGCCTATGGTTTCATAATGTTAAATGTACTAATATAAAAATAAGTTTATAAAAGGGTAAAATTACTTATTTTACCAGGTAAGCATTTTACTTTCTATACTATCTCTCAATCCCCAAAAATATTAGTTTTTGAAGAAAGTCTTTTCACTATATTTCATTTCACAATGCTTTTAGTTTTTTTTATGCATTTTCTTGAAAAACAATAACCTTATACATGTAAAATAAAGTGCTAAAATACATTTTCAGACCTAAATGTTTTCATTTAGAAGAATTCATTACATATGAATATTCTGGAAATTTAAAAATAAAGGTTACTTCTAATTAAAGCTCAAATCAGAGCACTAAATAAATATAATTAACAGATGTTAGTATACAGCATATTAATTTAATTTCTACTAAAAGAAAAGGATCTTAAAATAGAAATATCCTTAACAAATTACATTTTATGGTGACATTATTTCATGCAATAATATGTATGAATCAAGTTAAGAGGTTACAATTTTGAAAAATTGAAAACCACAAAATGATGCTTCTTATATTGAGAATTCTATACATATTTGATGCTGAATATAATGTGAGATAAAAGCAGTACATACAAGTATAACAAATCTCATATATAAAATGATTTACTATGAATGTCATTTTATCTCAGGTAGGTATTTTTCTTGATACATAATTTTAAATTGTGATGAAGGCAAATTTTTCACTGTTCTTTTTTTTTTAAATAATATCTCTATTTAAGCACTGTGCTTATAAACATGTTTGTAGTTGGAATTTTGATTTTTAAAATACTATTTCCTTTTTAAGAAGCATAAGTGACTAAAGATTAAATGAACAGTTTTTTTAAAGACTTGGCTATGAGAAATCCTAATGGAAAAGCTGTTAGAGAAAAACTAAGAAACAATGACTAGAAATTTTAAGACAAGAGTCTTTACCAATACAAAACTATTTTTTGTGAACAAGCATTTCCATAAATGAAATACATATTCTAAATAAAATACACAGTTTCTATTAAATGCACTTTAAAAATAGAAAAAGTTATTAAATTTAAAAAGCACATAAAATTTCGATAGAACAGGCATTAAATTTATTTTATTTGTTATATGTTTTTATTTGTAAAGCATCGACTTTAATGAATTGATTTTTGTTGCTGACAAAAATTATATATTTACCTATACTATCATAATATTAAAAATGCAAAGTAATAGCTTTAAGTTTATAATGAACTTGATAAAGAAATATCAATCCTCATATGAATCAAAAATACATGTTTCTTTATGGTTAATTTATAAACAAATCATTTAACAAACATAAAAAATCCTTTGTGTCTTTACTACTGAGGAACTTGTATAGACTTCCAATCTTTTTAAACTACACATTAATATTCTATCTGTGCTACTTTGTACTTTAAATAGCTGGAGGAAAATATTTATATGATATAGTAAATTTCTAGAATTAAGAATATAGGTATTAAGATGAAATGCTCAGAGAAATTATTCTAAGTGTCAAAATCATATTCTGATGATCTATTTGATCCTTGCAGACAATTTACTGGAATATAAGAAATAAAGAACGAAAATGGCTACTGAACATCAATAGTTATTGCTCAGTGGAAGAGGACATCAAGGACACTTGCAAGTAAAAGAATTGGATCAATATTAACGTGATTTTCATTTCATGCTTCCCCAACTCCAGTAAGCTGGCAATATACTCTGATTATGTGAACTGCCTCCGAGTAACACAGGAAAGGTTATTAGAGCAAGAGGTGGAAATGGAATGCACTTTTTATATTGACAGGCTTGCTAATAGACTATACTGATTTCCAAAGACATGTAATGTATTTTTACAATTTGGTCTGAGAGCAAAAACGGAATTTCATTTATTCCTAATTCAAAATATTCATATGTAAGCAATATTTTTAGAGCAGACCAACGAAGGAAGTATTCATAAACAGCATGCAATTTAAAAGGCTAAAAAAAATGCTAACAGTAACATTTTACTAGAGTGAATGAAGGATACTGCATTCCAAGTGCATGTGGCTGACCTAGGACGGACAGTGGTTCGATCCCCTGGCATCCCATATAATCCCTCAAGCTAGGAGCGATTTCTGATCCCAGAGCATCACTGGGTGTGGCACAAAAACTAAAAACAAAACAAAACAAAAATATCATGCTGGTCTGTATATGTATCTGTATATGTACTGTACTTCAAATATAATTGTATGTATATTTTATAAAAATCAGTCTAAAGGACTTTAAGTGTGATATTGTTTAGGAATAAATCCATTAATACACTTTTGTCAGCTCTCTTTATTAAATTTTAGGCTATATCTGAGGAGCTACTCCTAGCTCTGTGCTCAGGGTGCATATGACTAAGACTGCATTCAGTGACACACACAGCACATGCCCTAACCCTTGTAATAACTCTCTAGCCCTAGTTCTTATACCTTGAAAATAATTTGGTCAGTTCTTTTGGTGTTTCTAGTAGAAATATAAACTTAAAAATGTATTTCCAATTTGAAAATATTATGTAGTCTTTTAAATAAAGTCCATTATTGAATGCTATCATTGAAATGGTGAATAAATGGAGAAATAATAGTTAAATAGTATGTTCCTAAAATTAGTCAATTAAACTAAAAACAATAGTAAATATTTCTAAGTGTATAGTATTTAGTCAACATAGATGCTCTAAAGGAATCTACAGAAGAAACAATTCTTGCATCAAATGCTTTCTTTATTTTAAAATCTAAAACAGACAAATCTAATTATTTTATAAAAATTTTAGAAAGAGACCAACCCATTACCACAAACATCTCAGTAAAGTCTCTCCACCTTTTTCCTTTACCAGTATGTTTGCAATTTCTGTTGTTACCTCAGCCCTGTTCTGCTCACGTGATCTTGCTAGGTGATTCATTAAATAATTTTAGAGAGCTGATCTCGAACATCTAAACTCAGAATCAATGATTCCCCACTGTGTCCCAAATAAAGGTTTGTTGCCTCTTTCCATTAAAGATGAGAGTTCTCACCCCCATGATATCAGGTATTTTTAACCAAGGTACTATATACATTGGAGCCAGGTTTTTGTTGTTGTTCAGGGGGTTATTCTGTGCAAGGTAGGTTAATCAGCAACACTCCAGTAGTAAATTTCTGCCTTCACCTGCATGGGGAAGCATTTCACTAAACTATATGCTCTCAGGAAGCAATGTACAAATACAGCACAGACAGGGCACTTAGAAGATAATAAAATGCTTTACTAAACAAATGCTTTTTTTTTTGGGTTTTTGGGCCACACCCGGTAATGCTCAGGGATTACTCCTGGCTATGTGCTCAGAAGTTGCTCCTCGCTTGGGGGACCATATGGGACACCAGGGGATTGAACCGCGGTCCGTCCAAGGCTAGCGCAGGCAAGGCAGGCACCTTACCTTCAGTGCCACCGCCTGGCCCCCTAAACAAATGCTTTTAAATTAATAAAACTATTATCTAACTTTCTATTATATATAATATAATATATATAATATATCAATTATAAACTTACTGGTGTGATAGCACAGCTGTAAGGCATTTGCTTTGCACACACCAACCCATGACAGACCCGGGTTCAATCTACAGCATCCCATATGGCCCCCCGAGCCTGCCAGGAGTGATTTTTGAGTGCAGAGCCAGAAATGACCCTAAGTGCTGCCAGGTGTGGTCCAAATACCAAAAATCAGCCAACCAAAAAATAAATTACAACCTGATTCTTCAACCTAAAACTAAAGGAGCAGGGGCAGAAAGACAGCATAGTGCTCAAGGCTCGATATTCATGCATAGATACCTGGTTCTATTCCTAGCTTCAAATGGGACTCTCAATACTACCAGATGTAGTCCTCATGTGCCCAAACACAGCAGAATGCAAGTAGCACCACAGCCTCTGATCCTAATGCTTATCAGGTCAGTTGGCTGAGTATTGCTGAGAGTAGTCCATGAGACACCTGATTATTGCTTGGGATGCTGCCGCTCTCCCAATCTCTCTTAACTAAAGAAAAACGGGCCATTAGGATATATGTTTATATGAAAATGTATAAAATCTGTTCCATAAATTTTATAAGGATATGTTATGGAAGCATATATTTAATTCATTTAAATTATTTTAAGATGATAGCACAATTGTTAGGGCATTTGCCTTAAATATGGTCGACCTGGGTTCTATCTCTGGCATCCCATATATTTTTAGAGCCTGCTGGAAATTTTTTTTGTTTTGTTTTTGGGCCACACTCGTGGTACTCAGGGCTTACTCTTGACTCGTGCTCAGAAATTATTCCTAGTATGCTCAGAGATCATATAGGATGCTGGGGATTGAACCCAGGTCAGCAGTGTGTAAGGCAAATGCCCTACTAGCTGTGCTATTGCTCCAGTGCACTGCCAGGAATAATTTCAAAGTGCAAAGCCAAGAGTAATCTCTGAGTGCCACAGGGTGTGGTCCAAAAAACAAATCATACATCGAAGACAATACTGTTATATTCAGTGTAATGCAAGCACCAATAAGAGATTGAAGATGAGTTTTGTATTTCTATTCTCTCAAGTTTCTTCTAAAAAATAAATCAAGGGAGGCCAAAGCAAAAGAACAGCAGGTATGACATTTGCCTTACATGTGGCTGGCCTGGGTTCTATCGCTGGCATCTCATATGGTCTCCTGAGCCTGACAGGTGTAATACCTGAGTACAGAGCTGGGAGCAACCCCTGAGCACTGCCAGGTCTGATCCCTTACCCCAAAAATTTCCTGGCAGGCTCTGAGAAATAAATGGGATGCCGAAAACTAAACTAAACAAATCCAAAGAACCAAAACCAAAAACCATAAGGATTGGTAAAGAGATAGTTCTAATGATTAAAGCTCATATTTCAAATGCAGAAGATGACCTGGGTTTGATTCCTGGAACCTCAATATTTCCTGAACATACTCAGGAGTGACCTTTGTGTAGCACTGGGCATAGACTCTCCCTCAAAATAAAATAAAAAGGATATCGGTATCATAAACTCTTAGAAACATTATTGTAACTATAGTTCAATCACAGATTTTGTATCAGATATGAAGATTCAGTTGCAATACATCAAGCACTGTCATTAACAAACAATAAAAGATATTTGCTAGAGTCTCCATCTACTATAAAAAATAGATTATTAGGAAAAATATACAACCATTTCCAAGTGAGGGAATAAATGTAAAATCTTTGCAATGTGAAGCCAGATTATTTATTAGCTTTTTCTCAACAAATATATAGAAGCATCGTATTTTGTTCTCAGAGCTTTTCTTATTTTTTGATGACTGTGGGTAGAACATTCCAATAGTCATTCATACACCATCAAAACTAATTTAATCCCAGATTCATTACAGAGCTTATTTTTATTCATCAAGGTCATAGCTTGATGGCTTCACAAGCTTAGATAAATCAGGTGTTAAGCAGACACATCTCTGAGGAACCTAAGGATGTTCTCATTTGCAGTTCTCAGCATATTGTACTATTTATTGCCAAAGAAATGACTGATTATTTTTGTCATTTTGCTCCCTGTTTTTTCTTTTTTTTCTTTCCTTATGCTAAAGCCATCTATACTCTTCTGTGATGTCTGATCAGACCTATTTAAGATGATGTCTTTGATCATAGACCTGGGAGAGGTAGTGTAGTCAGGATATGGTGAAACATTGTTCAATTGCAATTTTATGGAATTGAAATAGTCTTCAATGATAACTGACAGTCAAAAAGGCAATCAAAGTTATTGAAATTTTGTACTGCTCACTGACAGCATGATTTCAAGCATCAAAAATTGACTACGATTTACTGAAATATATAAACATACAAAAACCTTTCTTAAATTACTTACTAGCTAATCATTAAAACTTACATGATATTTTACTATTATAAACACCTAAAACAACACATTCTAATACAAAAATCAGAAGGTAAAATATCAGGGAAAATTATATGCCTCTAGGTTTTTATTAATCACATTCCAATGCCAGAGGCTGAAAGACTATCAAATAGCACCAAATCTTTTGTACATGACCTCATCAATTATTCAACTCATTACTACAAAGCATGAAAAAACACCGTCAGTGTTAAGGATGTTTATTAACTAAAAAGGGGCAACATGAATTTTAATAAAATCAAAAGTGAAGCCTTTCAAAGTAAATATGATAAAATTAGTATCCTTTACATATCCTTGAAATTATATTCAATTTTCATAGATCCATTAAAAGAAAGTATTATTTTGCAGTCTAATTAGTTCCAAATAAATTTCCTGAAAAGAATTTCTGAAATATAAATTGTACCTAAGTGTTTTTCTAAGTATCACATGAGGCTTGACTAAATTTAGAATAAAATCAATTCAGTTGGGCCCAGAGATATAGCACAGCGGTGTTTGCCTTGCAAGCAGCCAATCCAGGACCTAAGGTGGTTGGTTCAAATCCCAGTGTCCCATATGGTCCCCCGTGTCTGCCAGGAGCTATTTCTGAGCAGACAGCCAGGAGTAACCCCTGACCACCGCCGGGTGTGGCCCAAAAACCAAAAACCAAAAAAAAAAAAAATTCAATTCAGTTATATTAATAAATGAAATTAGCTGAATCACCTTCAGTTCTATTCCATTCATGTATCCACTTATGTCTTTAAAACAAGACTATCATAAGATAGTTTGACCAACAGAATTAAAATCCTAGTGAGTGCTTTGACAGTTATGAAAATATTTCCGATTTAATTTTAAGATAATTGCCTTATGTGTACAGTTCCTTTTTAAATTTCTGAAAACTAAAATCACTGAATCAAAGACTTCTAGCAATATTAAACTTCTACTTAAAAATTATTCTTTTGTTACTAAAATGACTGCTGACACAATATATAAATATTAAAACAAAGTTGACAGATTTCTTTGAATTTTATGATTAATGTTCAGAACAGTATTTCAAGGGAAACAAATGCCTAAAATTTTTATATGAAATAATAAAATGAGTGCTAATTCCTCCTAGTTCTTTCAAACCTGTATATCTGTGCCATAATATAGCCTTTATATATTTTATTATAAACTAAAACATTCATTTTGAGATTAGCCTACATAGTTCCATATTTTAAACTCATCAAATGTTTAAATGTTAATGGCAGGCAAAGTGACTAGAAGTGATGGGCTGCTTTATTTTTCCACTTTTATATAAACATATCAGTAGTATACAAATGTAAAAGCTTTCTTTTAAGCATCTAACTTTTCAATTATAACCATTTTCTCTGAATGAAATGTATTATCATTTATTTCCTATATTGTGTGAAGGAATATTGTATATAGGTTAGAAAGTACATGAAGAGTATGAAAGACAATATGGTATTCTATTTTTGTCTTGGAAGTTTTCAATTTGCTTTTTTCTATACACAATTCATTTCAGGATGTTCTTGACCTAATACTCAGCACATCCACTATATGCTACTTTCTACTTTTCACCACTCAGTTCCAAAAGACAATATATGTGAAATAGATGTGAAAGGTGGTTAACAGTTAAAGAGGTGTGCTCCATAAGTACTTTTGGAGTTAGAATTGCTTTCATTCTTTTTTTGTCTGTCTGTACAGACCCTTGATCCTGAGAAAAATGACACTTATCTCTGTAATAGGTATAATGCAGATTTCTTAAATATTTGTGGCATAGATGCTTATATATGAAAAAGCACACTCAAGAGGTAAAATAACTCTGAATACTGCTGATAGCCCAGTATTTAAAATATATAAAGCACTCCATATGTTAAAATACACTTAGAGGATATCCAGTGTCATAAGTACCTTTTAATTTTTATGTTGGGTTTAATTAATTTTTGTTTGAGGGGTGCCTCTCTAGTGGTCCTATACTTCAAGGCTATTCTCTAGAGGTGCTTAAGAGGCCTTGGGGTTGAGGTCAGAGCACTAGTGCAGCAGTAGGGCATTTGCCTTGCACATGCTAACCTAGGATGGACCACGGTTCAATCCCCCAGTGTCCCATATGGTCCCCCAAGTCAGGAGTGATTTCTGTGTGCACAGCCAGGAGTAACTAACCCCTGAACATCACTGGGTGTGGCCCAAAAATCCAAAAAAATAAAAATAAAAAAAGAGGCCTTGAGGTGATGAATATCAACCTGCAGTGGGGTGGTGGTACATATCAGGATATGCTTGAGCCCCTTGATTGTTCTTCCAAGTTTTTTAGCTTTATTTCTGTTTACTTAATTTTTGAGTCAAACCCAGGGGTGCTCAGAGATTATTCCTGACTATGCTCATATTGCCAGGGAGCATATAGGTATCAAACTCAGGCTGGTTTCATACTAGGTAAGCACCCTCACCACTGTTATTATTTCTCTGACTCTTGGGTTTGATAATTACTATTAAAATCAATCTCAAAAAGATTTTATGTAACATATTTTTCTCATAGGCTTGATACTGGTATAATAACAAACATTTAATAATAAATAGGCATGGAAAGTGTACTGTCAACTTACAAATAAATCAAAATAATTAATTTTCAAACATTTTAGTTTGGTTTTGGGGGCCACACCCATTTGACGCTCAGGGGTTACTACTGGCTATGAGCTCAGAAATCGCTCCTGGCTTGGGGGACTATATGGGACACTGGGGGATCGAACTATGGTCCGTCCTAGGCTAGTGCTTGCAAGGTAGACACCTTACCTCTAGAGCCTCCACTCCAGCCCCAATTTTCAAACTTTTAAAAAGCAATATGTAGAAGGATGGATTCAATATGTATTAAAGCTTTGGAAACTCAGTATCCACAATAATTTCTCTAGCTCAATCTATATTTAAATTATATCTAAAATTTTTTGATACTTTATGAGATTTTCTGAGCCAAACTCAGTTGTTCTTTAGGTGTCTACTCCTGGCTGTGTTAAAACTTTTTGGTTTTGTTTCTGGGTCATGCCCAATGGTGCTCAGAGCTTACTCTTGGCTCTGTACTCAGGTAATAGTTCTGGCAAGCTCAGACCATGCAAGGTAAGAACTCTAGGAGTTATACTATCATTCCATAAATTAGAAAATTAAAATATATTTGGGCGACACATCTGGCAATTTTTAGCGTACTCTTGATCCTGCACATAGGGATCATTCCTGGTGGGTTCAGGGTATCATTTGGGTGGACAAGAATAAAACTTAGGCTATGTAAAAGTAAACACCTTACCCACTGTACTATCATTTCAGTTCCTAAAATTTTTCTTAGTAAACACATATTTAAAATAAGACTCTATGAAACAATCCTACTATTTGATGGTATATTTAATGTGAACAATTCTTAAAAACTTTATTTGTAATCCATTGGAAAATTGGGAATTTAAATGGCATATTAAATCAAGATAAATTTATTTTAAATAATGCAGTAGTATTAGCATAATAATAAAAATTTAAATACAAGTATGTATAGGCATATATGCACATATATGTGTATTATGTGCATATACTACAGTACAAATAAAGATGCATGTTTCAGTAAAGAATTTCAAATGTATTTTTCTATGTTAGGCTTGCCTTAGACACTAAAGTGTGAAAGATATTTGAAAGATAGCAAATACAGAACAAATTTTCATCTTATTTAAGATATATGAGTCATGCTTCCTAAAAATGTATATATGATGGAATCTTTTACTAAAAAATAGGTGAAGGATCTCAAATTGGGTAAATATAAGGTTGATTAAATGTAACCAAATGATGTCGAAGGATAAAACAGAACATTTTTCTAACTGATGGATATATGGAGACATTTGAAGACTGGTGGGAAAAGCAAATAGTCAGTTATAAGGATTATTTCGTACCCACAAGAATTATTAATAAATGGCATTGGTACTGACCATACTCTATTGCAGCTTTCAATAACACTTCAGCATGAGTGGACCCAAATGCATTACGAACAAAACGTCTTCTTCGACGAAGGTCATCTTCCCAGTAATCCAAGCGCCAGAAATCATGCAATTGGCTAATCATGGGAAAATCAAAGAACAAAAATTACTACTAATATTAACATAACATTTCTGCATAACAGAAAACACTATTATTGTGGATGTGGCTATACCCAGCAATGTTAGGAGTTATTCCTGGATCTACCCTCATGAATTACTCACTTGTGGTACTTGGGGGATCATATGGGAGGCTGGGGAATGAATTTATGTAAGGTAAATGTCATACTCACTGTTACTATTGTTCTAGCCCCGAAAACACACTTTTAAATTAAAGCTTTGTTTTGTTCTAATTGAAAAATTAAGATAATTTTTGAGATATGTAAATTTTACAATTGTTTGTATAAATGTTTATCCTAAAAATAAAATCTTAAAATAGCAATACCCCCATATTTTAAGCATTATAACATCCTTCTTTCTTTACAATGTTTCCCTTCTACAAAAAACCATTAATCATATGGAGTTTAGTAACAAATGCAGCATCAAATTACAAGTATTAATGGCACCGTTTGCATTCTTTTACACAGTTTTTAACAAGGCTTGTAAATCATAGGCTAGACCTCACGACTAACAATTTCCAATTTAATGACCATGGTTTCTTAGTAGACTGAATTAAGAACTATAAAATATTGCATGCTTGGATTTGGTGTAACAATGATTAAAATAATGTGCTGAAATATTCATTGAAATAATTCCCTGCTGCCCACAGCAAACTGAGAAAAGTGCAATTATATCCATTATTAATAATACTAAATTAGGTCTGCAACAAATTTCAGGATATGGTAATTGTCCTGGTAAATTATTATTCTAGCACTCACAGAGTCCTTGGATGGTTTTATAGCTTTCAGCTAATATAAAACATTAACAATCATGACCATCATTGGGTAAGTGTCTAAACCATGTAACATTACAAACCACTGTTAAAAATCCATGGCATAGGTCAGAAAGTACTTCAGTATATTCATTCTATACCACTGGAACATTTCATGACAATTTTGGTTTTCAATTTAATTTCAATAAACACTAGTGATAAATGTCACTACTCAAAAAAATTGTATTTTCTATTTAAAGCACTTGGGGTAATATACTCAAAAGATAAACTTATAATTTTCCCAAGAAGTCCTATTCATAGAAACTATAAAATGACTTTTTTTTTGGCTTTTGGGCTACACCTGGTGACACTCTGGGGTTACTCCTGGCTATGCACTCAGACATTGCTCCTGGTTTGGGGGACCATATGGGACGCTGGGGTTGGACTTGCGATCTGTCCTAGGCTACACAGGCAAGGCAGACACCTTACTGCTTGCACAACTGCTCTGGTATAAAATGACTTTTAGAAAATTTTTTTCACCCTCTCCCCTCTAAAAGATTTTATTTCATTTTATATCTGAATATTTTATTGTAGATTAAAATTAATTAAGGCAGGAACTATCATCATTTTCCCAGCAAAATGTCTTAAACAGGCTATATTATAAATATTCCACAAATTAAAACTTCATGTTTATGGGGGAGGGTACACACTTGGTACTGATCAGAGCTTACTCCTGGCTCTGTGCTCTGGGATAAGACCAGGGAGGGGCTGAGAATCAATATGTGGTACCAGGGCCTGAACCCAGGTTGTCTGTATTCAAGTTAAGTACCCTATCAATTGTATTATCTCTCCCAATTTATCACAGAATATAATTAAAATCCTGTTCTTAGAAGATCTTCCCTATCTCACTGACTAGAAACTATGACTATATTCAATCTTGAATTTACATATATTTGTGTGCTTAATTATATCTTGTCTTCTTAGCACAGTAAGGTATAGGTATAATATTCAGCCTTCTCAAACATATTCAATGTAATAAAAGGTGACTCTAAAATATTTAAAAAATAAAAAGTTGAAAAACAAATGCAAATGTTTAGGTTCAGTTAATTTCTGATAAAAGGAGTCAAGAATACATAATACGGAAAGGTCTATCTTCCAACAAATGGTGCTGGGAAAACTGAATATTCCCAAGCAAGAATAAAATAAAAGACTGAACCACATTTCATACATTATAAAATAATAAACTAAAATTATAAAACATCTGAATGGAGACCTAAAATCACGAAACTCCTAGAAGAACACACAAACATGTTAACATTGTTGTTGGCTATCACATGTTGGACATGCCATCAAAGTCAACACAAGTAAATTTCTAGCAACACAAGTAAATGTGACTACATAAAATTAAAAAGATTCTGCACAGGGGCCGGGTAGGTGGCGCTGGAGGTAAGGTGCCTGCCTTGCAAGTGCTAGCCAAGGAAGGACCGCGGTTCGATCCCCCGGCGTCCCATATGGTCCCCCCAAGCCAGGGGCGATTTCTGAGCACATAGCCAGGAGTAACCCCTGAGCGTCAAACGGGTGTGGCCCAAAAAAAAAAAAAAGATTCTGCACAACAAAGTATAAACTAGCAAAATGACAAAGAATATGTGCAGAGTGAAAGAAAATATTTTTAAATCATTTATTTGATAAAGAATAAAGCAGTAAAAAAACATATATTGTAACCTGTTACAACTTGAAGGCATTATATTAAAGGAAGTAAATTAGAGAAAGACAAATATACATTTTACTAGTTGTGGAGTCTAAAAATAAAACCAGCAGCTGTGGAACCCAGAAAAACAAAAAAAAGAAAAAGAAAAAATTCCTAGAGACAAGGAAAGATCTTAGCTAATTAGATAAAGGTAGTATAGAAGACACTAAGTGTCTTCAATACAGTAATATAAAAATATGTATATATGCATACAAATATACCTACATATCTCAAACAACAGAGCTATCCAATATATCAAGTAAAAACTTATAAGGCTGAAAGATGCACAAGAACAGAACTGTAAGTTATATACATAATTGAATATATATATACACACATTCCTATATTTGTGCAATAGAACAACTAGCCAAAAAAAAAAAAAACCAACAACGATATAGAAAAAACTCCATCACCGTCAACCAGTATTATTAGAATATTCCTACCCAAGTTGAAATATTCATTGGTTTCAATGTCTAAGAATAGAAACCAAAATATATCATATTATATATAAGTGAAATTGTCTATAGTTTTTTTATGTGCCTTTTGACCATTTGTATTTCTTTTTTTATCAAAGCGTCTGTTCATTTCTTCTCACCATTTTTTGATGGGATTAGATGTTTTTTTCTTGTAAAGTTCTGTCAGTGCCCTGTATATTTTGGATATTAGCCCCTTATTTGATGGGTGTTGGTGAATAGTTTCTCCCACTGGTGGGTGACTCTTGTATCCTGGGCACTATTTCTTTTGAGGTGCAGAAGCTTCTCAGTTTAATGTATTCCCATCTGTTGATCTCTGCTTCCACTTGTTTGGAAAGTGTAGTTTCCTCCTTGAAGATGACTTCAGTCTCAATGTCATGGTGTGTTTTACCGACGTATTGCTCTATATACCTTATGGTATCAGGTCTGATATCAAGGTCTTTAATCCATCTGGATTTTACCTTTGTACATGATGTTAACTGGGGATCTATGTTCGCTTTTTGCAAGTGGCTAACCAGTTCTGCCAGCACCACTTGTTGAGGTTTTTCCTGCTCCACTTAGGATTTCTTGCTCCTTTGTCAAAAATTAGGTAATTGTATGTCTGGGGGACAATGTCTGAGAACTCAAGCCTATTCCACTAATCTGAGGGTCTGTCTTTATTCCAATACAATGCTGTTTTGATAACTATTACTTTGTAGTACAGTTTAAAGTTGAGGAAAGTAATGCTTTCCATTTTCCTTTTCCCTAGGAGTGCTTTAGCTATTCGAGGGTGTTTATTGTTCCAGATGAACTTCATAAGCGTTTGATCCACTTCTTTGAAAACTGTCATGGTATTTTTAAGGGGATCTCATTAAATCTGTGTAATGCTTTGGGGAGTATTGCCATTTTAAGGATGTTAATCCTGCCAATCCATGAGCAAATGCTCCTTGTCACAATCATCAGGGAGATGCAAATCAAAACAACGATGAGATACCACCTTACACCACAGAGATTGGCACACATCATAAACAATGAGAAGAATCAGTGCTGGTAGGGATGTGGAGAGAAAGGAACTCTTTTTTTTTTTTTGGTTGTTGGGCCACACCCGGTATCGCTCAGGGGTTACTCCTGGCTATGCGCTCAGAAGTTGCTCCTGGCTTGGCGGACCATATGGGACGCCCGGGTTTCGAACCACGGTCCGTCCTAGGCTAGCGCAGGCAAGGCAGGTACCTTACCTCTAGTGCCACCGCCCAGCCCCGAGAAAGGAACTCTTAACCACTGCTGGTGGGAATGAGGTCTAGTCCAACCTCTACGGAAAGCAATATGGAGATTCCTCCAAAATCTGGAAATTGAGCTTCCATTCGACCCAGTTATTCCACTCCTAGGGATATACCCTAAGAACACAAGAATACAATACAAAAATCCCTTCCTCACACCTATATTTATTGCATCACTATTCACAATAGCCAGGCTCTGAAAACAACCAAGATGCCCTTCAACAGATGAACGGCTAAAGAAACTATGGTACATATACACAATGGAATATTATGCAGCTGTCAGGAGAGATGAAGTCATGAAATTTTCCTATACATGGGTGTACATGGAATCTATCATGCTGAGTGAAATAAGTCAGAGGGAGAGAGAGAGATGCAGAATAGTCTCACTCATCTATGGGTTTTAAGAAAAATAAAAGTCATTTTTGCAACAATCCTCAGAGACAATGAGAGGAGGGCTGGAACTTCCAGCTCACTTCATGAAGCTCATCACAAAGAGTGGTGAGTGCAGCTATAGAAATAACTACACAGAGAACTACCATAATCATGTGAATGAATGAGTGAACTGGAAAGTCTGTCTGGAGTACAGGTGGGGTGGGGTGGGATGGAGGTAGATTTGGGACATTGGTGGTGGGAATGTTGCACTGGTGAAGGGGGTGTTCTTTACATGACTGAAACCTAATCACAATCATTTATGTAATCAAGATGTTTAAATAAAGAAAAAAAACAAAAAAATTGTCTACAGTTGTGAATTTTCCTACAGATATTGAAAACATAAAAGTGCCAGAAATACAAAAGGAACATTCCCAAACACTTGAAATTACAGTACTATAGTTCAAAATAATGTTTTAATTAAAAAGAAAAATGTTCATTTACCAATGAAGAGACTAATTGTTAAAACCCAATTATTCTCTCCTCCTTTGGACACACTTTTGATTATATTTCTTCATCTACTGTGACATTAGCTATTCCTATATAGCTTCCCTCAGCCAATGAAATATGTTTTCTGACATAAGTACTGGCATCAACCCATTTAACAAATGAAGCAAAATCTATGCTGAGAAGTTATGTGTCCCAAATTAAGCAACCAGCAGGTGGCAGAATAAGATTTTGTTTGCAGCTCTAATTTTCAAAAAGGCAGCAAAGGAAAGGACTATCATGAAGATAAGACATTGAAAGAAATAGAACTGTAGTTTTAGACCTCTCTTTAAATTGAAATAACTACTCTAAATTAAAGTGGTATGTATGAAATATGTAGAAAACTTTATTGGGCATGATTCCTTTATTCAACAAATATGGAACACCCACCATCAGTGAGAGTATAGGTACACAGGAATAAATAAGCCAATATGATTCCTGCCTTGGTGAAATGAACAGTCATTTTTTTTTTAATTTTTATCTGCAATGCCAAGGGAGCTTAGAGTCTCATATATGTAAGGAACTACAATAAAGCAACATTCTTGACCTTACTAGAATCTGTTTCATAATACAAATAAATAACATCTAGAAGGAAAGAGGGTATTGTATGGTCTTAAAAACTGGTAAACCGGGGCCGGGCGCTGGCGCTGGAGGTAAGGTGCCTGCCTTACCTGCGCTAGCCTAGGAGACGGACCGCGGTTCGATCCCCCGGCGTCCCATATGGTCCCCCAAGCCAGGAGCGACTTCTGAGCGCATAGCCAGGAGTAACCCCTGAGCGTTACCGGGTGTGGCCCCAAAACCAAAAAAAAACAAAAAAAAAACTGGTAAACCAACTTACCACACAGGTCAGTTGTAAGAGCATGCTAATTAAAGGGGTGTATAAAATTTATGCTGAGTAAACAAACTTTGTATTTGATGGAAACTTATTTTTCCTATATAAGAGAAACCATCTGTCCTTATAAGGACAAGTATAGTCATTTATGAATGATCAAGGGATCAATATGTAAAGAAAAACTCATACTCCTAAAACCAAAAGATGGATCATCAAATATTTAAAACTACTACTGAGAGATCTGTTTTTGTTTTTGGGGGGAGGTTACACCTGGTGTTGCTCAGTGGCTACTTCTGGCTCTGCCCTCAGGAATTACTCCTGACCATATGGGATGTCAGGGATCGAACTTGGGTTGGCCACATGAAAGACAAGTACCCTACACGCTCAACTATTGCTCTGCCCCCTGCTAAGAGATCTGAAGGAAGATATTGACAAGACATTAGTAGTGTATTTTATCAGTCTCTTAGCTACACTAGATTTAACTTTAACTCCACAAAAATCATTACAAGAAAACAAATGGTTGTCTTGAAGTAAGAAATGGAAGAGATGGGCCTGGCTGATATATACAGGTTCCATCATTAACCAAAAGTTGAATATATATTCTCCAATGCAAATAGTGCATTTTACTTGAGAAATCAAGTGGTGGATCACAAAACACATCCATAAAATTAGATAAATAAAAACTGTATCAATAATCCCCTCATATCATGATGTTTCAAAATGAAAATTAATCACAAAGAAACAAGGAAAAAAACCTCAAACACTTGGAAATTAAACAAAAAGTTTAGATAAATAAGGATTTTGAGTCAAAATTACTATGGATAGACCCAAAAAACACATTAAGTATGCAACACATGGGGAAAAAAATCACTCTTATTTAATATGCCTTGTTTTATTCAATATTTAGTGATATTATTTCTTATACAAGTTTGTGTGCACATGTGGCAAAGGTCTGGACAAACATTTATCAGTTCTCTATATTAATATGTTTGACATGTATTGGCACACATCATAAAGAATGAGAAGAATAGAAATAATAAATAGAAAAATATTTCTATTTTTGACCTTTCTTTTGAAAAACTCTTTAGTACTTATTCCAAGGACTGTTTTTTCACTCTCTTCCATACTCTCTAAGATTGCAATTTAAATTATAAACTAATTTGATGAAATTCATCTTTCTTGTCCTTTAAAAATGTCCTCCCCAATCTGATCCTGTAAAGTCATAATATAGAAAGCTTAAACCTTATCGTCCACAGTCTTTAAACCAGGCAAGACTTTCATTTTCCTTGAGTTTACTGAACCTGGAAAGAAGACTGGAATCCTTACCCAGGACTACAAAAACAACATAAGATGTGATCCAATTCTCTTTGCTCCATCATTTCTTCCCACCCAGAAGTTATTCTTAAAGATGAATCTTAACCAACTCTCTGAAATATTTGGATTCACAGACCCAAGGGAAATAGTGTTTGATGAATGTATGAATAAAAAAAGCTCCCAATGAACTACACTGAAATTAGCTAAATATATAAATATATAATATATGTATGTATGTATAGCTGTTAAAAAGCGATCTTAGACTGTACAAGCTATTATTTAGGTTGGTTTTGTAGTTATTTCTGGTGGTACAAAGGCTGGTTTTGTAAGGTAATCTCTCCTGTTGAGTCTCAGGGGATTGCATGAAGTGACGGGATAGAACATGAATTAGTTTCACTCTTAGCAAGTGTTATGCCCCCTATACTACCTCTGGCTCTTTCACAAGCTAATTTTAACAATGAGTTTTTTCTAGCAAACAAATCGACAAAAGTATGGTAAAAAAAGGAAAGAGAAAAGAGAACTTTTGCCTAAAATTTTGCTTTCACTATAAGCATCTTATTTATTTTTTGGCCACACCCAGTGGCACTCATGGGTTACTCCTGGCTCTGTGCTCAAAATTACTCCTGGCAGATTCAGGGGACCATTTGGGATGCTGGGGATTGAATCTGAGTTGGCCACATGCAAGGCAAACACCCTACCCAATGTGTTACACTAGTCCCCATACAACTTATTTTTTATTTTTTTTATTTTTTTCAGGCCACACCCGTTTGATGCTCAGGGGTTACTCCTGGCTAAGTGCTCAGAAATTGCCATATGGGATGCCAGGATTCAAACCAACATCTGTCCTAGATCGGCTGCGTGCAAGGCAAACACCCCACTGCTGTGCTATCTATCTCTCTGGCCCTAGAAAGATAGTTTTTCTTCAGGATAAGAAATATTTAAAAGTGTCTGTTGGCCTTTCGGCCACATCACTATTTCTAGAAACAAAAATATCCGGTATATTAAATAGGACTAAGCTGAGATTTTAAGGACCAATGTGAAAACAAGAACCGAAGAAATAAGCCCATAAGCATCGGGTCAGGTTTTGCCAGTTATTAAATGACACAGGGGTAATTATTGAAGACTGCTTTCTAGGAAACTGCCCAATTCTCACAATGTAAATTCTGAATCTCAAATAAAAGGAGAGAAAATATCGAAGTTTTCCCATTTTTCTTATTGTACTACACAGATGGAAAAGCAAAGTTGGTTTATGAACTTTGCTTTAACTTTGTTTGTTTTGAGGTCACACCTGGCGATACTCCATTACTCCTGGCAGGGATTAGGGGACCGCAGGAGATACAGGAAATGGAACATGGGTCAGATACATGCAAGATAAATCTAAATATCTTGCCTGCTGTTCTCTCTCTCTCTCTCTCTCTCTCTCTCTCTCTCTCTCTCTCTTTCTCTCTCTCTCTGTCTCTCTCTCTTCCTCTCTCCCCTCTCTCTCTTACTCTCCCCCCCAGCTCTCTCTCTGTCTCTCTCTCTTCCTCTCTCCCCTCTCTCTCTTACTCTCCCCCCCCCAGCTCAAGCCCCTTCTTCATTAATTTTTGGCGGTTTTTTTTGGGGGGGTCACACTCAGCAGTGTTCAGGGGCTACTCGTGGCTCTGCCCTCAGAAATTACTTCTGGCAGTGGCTGGAGAGATAGCATAGTGGTAGAGTGTTTGCCTTGCATGAAGCTAATCTAGGACAGATAGTGGTTCAAATCCTGTCAATCTCTGAGCCTGCCAGGAGCAATTTCTTAGTGCAGAGCCAGGAGTAACCCCTGAGCTTCACAGGGTGTGACCCCAAAACCAAAACCAAAACAAAAAGAAATTACTACTGGCTGGCTCAGGGGACCATACAGGATGCTGAAGATTGAACCCAGGTAGCCATGTACAAATGCTTTGAACAAATAGGCAAACACTTTACTCTACATTATCACTCCAGCCCCCAGGTTCTTTTTTAACTATGGGCAAACAAAATTACTTCTTAGAGAACTTCAAGAGTCATTTTGGAGACCCATGAATCATTCCAAATTGGTCAAACTTCTTTTCTTTAACATTTTTTGGGGGAGGGGCACTGTACGTAACAATATTATTAATAATAGAGTTTCAGGTTAAGTTTCTTAAAAAGGTTACCAGCTGTGACTGACTCTATAACATATTTAGTAGAATAAAAGCTTGCAATGGAGGGAGAAACAGATTGAATGCAATAGCAAACCCTATTCCATGAGCTATTTTCTCAAATGATCAGCAAATATTGAAGACAATTTTCTCTTTGATATTTTACTACTTTTCTAAAAATCATTCCACTTCTAGAAACAATAAATTTTAGAGCTAACAGAAACCCTCCTTTTTGACTGCTTTTGTTCCTTTTCCAATTGAAATTGAATCAATCTAAAGCAATCTCAGGGAGGGGGCTGGAGAGGTTGTGCAGGCAGGAGGGTGTTTGCCTGCACATGCTAACCTAGGAGGACCGCTGTTCGATCCCTCGGTGTCCCAAATGGTTTCCCAAGCCACGGGTAATTTCTGAGTGCATAGCCAGGAGAAACCCATGAGCATCGCTGTGTGACCCAAAAAACAAAAACAGAACAAAAAAAAAACCCCAAAACAAAAAAACAAACAAAAAAAACCAACTAAAACAATCTCAGGGGAAAATAATTATTGTAGTATTAATTGAAAAAACTAAAATTACTTGTGAAATATCTACTCTAGAAATTAGCCCACTTGAAAAATTTTAACCAAATAATTAACTGTTTGGAGATGAGCTCAGATTGATAAGGTTAAACATTATAATTAAAATTACTTAAGACATTAATTAGACATTATAATTAAAATACTTTTCAGAAAATATAAGAAATTGATCAGTATAAGGTAGTTCAGAGAAAAGGATTTACATAACTAAGGAATATCATTATTGATTATTTTAAAATTATATATTATACATAAATTATACCTAAAATGTCTTTTAAACCCTACAAAATAGTTTATGTGAAAGATATAATTTGTTTATACAGTATTTAATAATCTGGTATTGCTTAACATTCTTATGTTTGTAATTTTCATTGTTTTCTTCTCTATGCCTTCATTTAGAAAATGAAAAGAAGTAAACCTTAATAGAATTGTGGCAGAATATGCATGTAATATCTTCAGTACAGTGGTTGGTGCATGTAAGTAGATATAGCAGGAACTGTGAGCACAACAGCCAGTAATATATTGAAATTCCAATATTGCCACTAATGTTTGAATGACAAATTATCTGATTATTTTCTGATCTATTTGGAACTAATTGTTCTTACTCTCTGTTCAAAGCTTGTAGTAAACTACAAATGGTAATTACATAAACATTTATTAATCAAGCCAAGTACAGCTGCTGTGGCATTTCTATCAAACTAGAAAAATAATCTTTTCAAAAATGTAGATATTTCTTATGGTCTAACATTTTCAATGCGACTTAATTAAGATGATAAGTAGATAGAAAATACAGTAAATAGTTGAAATTTCTGTTAAAAATTTAGCTAAGAGTTTAGATTGCCTTTCAGGATCCCCAAGACAGGCCCACATACAACTCCATCACTTCTATGGCCTCTTTGGAAGCTAATTATTTTATTGTACTTTAATACCTAAGAAACATCATAAATTTTTTAGATTGTAAAACAACAAAATATCTGAACCTTTGTTTATGCATCCCTAGAAACATAGCACTTAGAACAACTAATGAAAATATTAAGAACATGTGATATTTCCACATACTAAAATAGATTTAACACTTAAAACAAAATTAAGTCAAAAACAAGTCTTAGAAGAGGATAGTTAATAATTAATAAGCAAGTAGATGATTTTAACAAAAACAAATCTAATTTGTTTCACTTTCTCTTTATTACACATTTAGTGGAGTGAATTTTTATAACAAGCTACTGATAATGGAACTAAAAGTATCATTTTCTTAGTAGCTAACCATTCGTCTGTAGGAGGGAATGATTTGCCTCTAACACAGTTAACAGAAATAGGAAAATACAACATAGTAAATTGAGAACATGGCCACAATTTAGTCTGCCTTTGTAAAGTTTGCTTTAGGCTATGTAATCATTTCAGTAATCAAATGCAAGCTGGCCCGTTTGTATTTGATTCTTTGTGACATTTATGAGGCATGCCAAAGAAAAATGTTTCCATCCAAAAAGTTACCTAACTTTTAAACTAATTGAAAAAACATGCTTACTAGTATTATAATTAACTCTATAAAAGTTCTGAAATTTGTTGATATTAAAAACTTTTCATTCATAAAACAACTAAATCATATACCTTCTCCACTTTGGCAATTTTTGTTAATGTTTTATAAGCTTAGAATATAAAAGCAATTTAATGTAAATTTCTCAATAGTGATTTTTTTCTTTTTTTTTCGGGCCACACCCATTTGATGCTCAGGGGTTACTCCTGGCTAAGCGCTCAAAAATTGCCCCTGGCTTGGGGGTACCATATGGGACACCGGGGGATTGAACCGTGGTCGTTCCTTGGCTAGCACTTGCAAGGCAGACACCTTACCTCTAGTGCCACCTCGCCAGCCCCCAATAGTGATTTTTTTTAACACAGAGTCTAATAAAAGACAAGAAAGAAGAATATTTTACCTCTTTAGTTACACATTTTATTACAAACTTTACATCCTCAATCTGACTAGAACATAGATAATAAATATTCTTTTCTTTTCTTTTTTTTTCTTTTTTAGTTTTTGGGTCACACCCGATGGTGCTCAGGGGTTACTCCTGACTGTCTGCTCAGAAATAGCTCCTGGCAGGCACGGGGGGATCATATGGGACACCGGGATTCGAACCAACCACCTTTGGTCCTGGATCAGCTGCTTGCAAGGCAAACGCCGCTGTGCCATCTCTCCGGGCCCTCTTTTCTTATAAACACTATAATCACAATAAAAATTATATTATTATTTTTAAAAGTACACTAATATAGCAGGTAGGGACTTGGCTTTCAGATAGGAGATTCAATCCTAATCTCTGGCATTCCACATGATTCCCCAAGCGCCACAAGATTATTTCTTGAGCACAGAGCTAGGAGTAAGACCTGAGTATCACAGAGTATCCCCACCCCAAAATATGTTCAGTGGCCAGAGAAAGATAGTACCAATGGTGGCACTTGCTTGGCATGCAGATGGCCTGTTTTACTGCACCGCATATGGATCCTGAGCACTGATAGGAGTGATCCTTAAATGAAGAGCCAAGAGTCTTGAACACCACCCAAAAGACATTTAAATGTAACATTTAATTTTCAAATAATTTTTATTAACGTAGTTGTTTTTATAAATGTGTATATGTACTAAATATCTATAGTACCCTACATCTAGTGTAACATAGCATATGTATCCATATAATTATATATTCAAATATTATTCAATATTTATTTATATACTTATTTAGCTTGTTAGCTTTTAGGCCATACTTGTAGCTCTCAGGGGTTACTTCCAGTTCTGATATGCAGGCATCTAACCCTATAGTGTACAGATATTTCTGAGGTACTGGGGGCTTGAACTTGAAACATATGCAGGCAAAGTTGTACTCTAGCCACTGATTACAACAACCTGACTATGAAATCTATATTTTCTTTATAAGATCATGTTAAAATCAACTGTTTTATTGACATGTAATATCTGATTTAAAAAAGCAGTAGTTTCAAACTCATAGACATTTTGCATGAAATTTTACTTGTTCTACATGAAATCAATTTTCAAAAGCTAAATAATTTAAGTAAACTTAATTAGAACATGTTAAAATAAGATGTTATATATACACCAATGCATTCCATAATACCAATGCATATTAGTATTAGTCCATCAATTTTATCCTTGTTTTGCATCAAAGCAATTATCCTGGTTATGGTGATTGCATAAAAAACATAACCAGAACAAGAAGTCAGTGCTGATAGGGGAGAAAATTACATGAAAGGCAGCCCTCCATTACCAAATGTGCAAAGAAGTGTCAAAAAGGTGAGAGAGAGAGAGAGAGAGAGAGCGAGAGAGAGAGAGAGAAAGAGAGAGAGAGACAGACAGACAGACAGACAGAGAGAGAGCAGAGAGAGAGGCACGGTTGGGAAGGAAATAGAAGACACCAGTGGTGGGAAGAGCACATTGGTAAAGGATGGTGTACATTGTATGACTGAAACCCAACAATGAACAATTTTGCTACCCTGGTGCTTAATTGAAGCGATTAATAATAATAAAAAATAACCTAAAATCAGTACCCAATTCACAATTCACTATTCCACATCGATTGATTTGGCCATAAACAGTATTTTTAAGACTAAATATTAACAATAAAATGATATATATTTAGCAGTTAACTGTATTTATCATTCTCACTAAAAGAATATTCTTTCTAAAATGCAGTTAAATAAAACTGTAGAATTAATTAAATAAATAAGAGTCCTGGATGATGGTGAATGATGATGAGGCCTTTTTCAGCTGAGCCAGGTACCTGCACCCCCTTCCAGCCAGCGGGTCTGAGCATTCAGGGAAGCAGCAAGGGAATGATCCACAGGCAGTCAGGTTCAGGAGACATCAGCTCCATTCAAGGCCCTAGCCATCAAGTGTGGCCTTTAAGCTAAACCTTTTAAGCAGGCTCCATAAGCAGCCCTGCACTTAATCTTGTTTCTAATCCTTCCATCATCCTTCTTCTCCTGAGGCTCCTTCCTGATAACCCCTGCTGAATCTCCCTTTAGACCTTGAGGCAACCCTTTTATTTGCAACCACAGACCCCTCCCATCCTCGTGAGATCAGCAGAAGTTGAAGGAGGGGTAATAATAACCATTTAATGAACTTATGAGTTCAAGATGGCAATAACTACTTGTAAAAAGTCATGAATCTATCTCTTATATCTCAAGGAATGTGAAGAATTTGTTAAATGTTCTAGAATAATGTCTTATAAGAAAACTAAATTAACAGATTTTGGGAACACTGATAAGAATATTCTATGTAATAAAACCATGCATTAAATCATATCTTAACATTCATACTCAAAATAACTCAATACTTCAGTCAAGTCATGCCTATGAGATAACCCTTGGATCATACTTTGGAGTAAGCTCTTGGTAATATAGTATTTCTCCACTTGCAAAAATATTAGTTGATTCAAGCAAACTCCTTTTGCCCATGAGAGTAGAGTCCTTTTAGATCTTAATTGTTTTGAAATCCTCAGTGCTCTTAAACAGTGCTTGTTTTAGTGCCTGTTTTGAGTGATAATCATGTTTTTAAAAGACTTTGGATTTCAGTCAATGGATGTTGAAAAGAATATTCTCCTCCATTTATAAGATTACTTTTAGTCTTGTAGAAAGGAGGAAAAATATATAAACAGTTGATGTGGTGACTAGTTCACTAGTTATATAATATGCCATGGGGTACATGTAAATTATAAATTCAGCTGCAGAAGAGGGTTAACTATTGATAGAAATAAGCCTTTGCAGGATAAAGAAAGATGTGTACACGGGTTAGGAAAATAAGCACTCACCCTGTGATATAGTCACATGGGAAAGTGAGTAATCCTGAGGACACTAGAAAACATGGCAGAATAAACTACATCAAAGGCTAATGCACATAAAACACAATAGGAAACCAATTAAATATCTGTGTAAGACACACTGGCTTCCTTATTCACACTGGTAGAATAACGACATTGAGGTCAGAGTTAAAGTAACAATGCCACAATCCTTTTTTCTTTTTGGCCACTGATGCATTCCCCAAGCCCTTCCAACGTGAATTTTATTTAAAAAGAAAATAACAAAATTTTGTTTTATTTTTACCTATTTAATGAAGAAAGCTTTGGAAACAAACAGGATCATAGAAACCAGATTCTTTATTTAAAAAAAAAAAAAACCATGGTTATAGGTTGTTCATAATACAGTTGGTTATTTTCTTCCACAGATACAAAGTTGTTCATGATTGAGTTTCAGTCATACAATGTACAACACCCTTCACCAGTACAACATTCCCACCTATAATGTACCCATCTCTCTCCTTCTCTATCCCCTACCTGTCTTCGAGACAGGCATTCTATTTCTCTCACTCATTATCATTTTCATAGTAGTTGTTGTAGTTATTTCTCTAAGTGCATTCACCAATCTTTGTGGTAAGCTTCATATTATGGTCTGGTCCTTCCAGCTCTCTATTATCTTCCAGTCCTTCTATTTATTTCTGAATATTATTACCATACTGTCTTATTTTCTTAAATCTCAAAGATGAATGAGACTATTCTGTGTCTATCTCTCTCCCTCTGACTCATTTCACTCAGCATAATTGTTTCCATATCTATCTATGTATAGGAAAATTTCATGACTTCATTTTTCCTGACAGCTGTATAATATTCTATTATGTATATATACGCTATATACTACAGTTTCTTAAGCCACTTATATGTTGTCAAGCATCTGGGTTGTTTCCAGATTCTGGCTATTGTAAATAGAGCTGCAGTGAACATAGGCATTCAGAGGGCATTTTTGTATTGTGTTTTTGTGTTAATATAGTATATGCCTAAGAGTGGTATTGCTGGATCATATAGGAGCTCAATTTCCAGTTTTCTGAAGAGTCTCCATATTGTTTTCCAGAAAGGTTGGACTAGAACGAGGACAGTGAGGTCATAGAAGCAAGACAGAGAAGCAAGATTGAGAGTCATAGCAGCATAATCTTTGTATCAGCAAGTGGGATATCAATACCAGAATTTTATTAAGTCTCAAGGACTGAAGTTAGGGAGGTCCTATTCTTAGGATTAATGAGGATATTCATAGTTTCCTAAGGTTTGATGATTCAACTGCACATCTTCAGAGATTTTAGCAGTGGAAAGAACAGACTGGGTCCCCTTCCTTTTCATTGGTGATTGGTGCAATCTGCCTACCACCACGAGCTTAACCACAATTGCTGAAAACTACAGAAAAATGCCTGGCAATTCAGGATGTATGGGAGAATGTTAGAACAGTGCAGTTAATAAAGGATGTACCAGTAAGATCAGAATTCTGAGGCCATTGAGGTCTTCACCAGTCCAGGTATCTCCTTAATAGAGTAAAAGATCCAGGTTGCCACCCAAAGTTGAGTGATGTGACAAAAACTGAAACTGAATTCTCAACTGTTTGGACATAGGCTAATTCCCCTATTCCCAAGCCTTAGATATCTAAATACATATACATTTGGAGAAACATTCAATAGATACCATCAGGTGGACTTGGAAGAGATATTTGGAATTAAAGCCTTTGTTCTGAGACTAGGATCCAGCCTGGTCTTAAATTCTATCTATTCTATCTATACTCAGGCTGTTCTCCCTTTTTCCATAAGATAGTGATTAAGAGAATCATATTATAGATTGAAATTTCTAAATTCATAAACTCAAAGTCCTGAAAACCAAAACAGAAATTCAGTCCTAGATCATAGTGCTTCCTACTAAACATATAAAAAATGCCAAATATAGTTCAATCGTTTAGTATAAAGAATTATAAAGAAAAAAAAAAGAAGTCTTCCAGAATCACTTTTTCTGATGGCCACACCCATGTGTTCAGGGGTTACTCTTGGCTCTGTGCTCAGAAATCGCACCCGGTGGCATGGGGAACCATATATAAAGAAAAGGACAGAAACTAATTTATGTATGATGATGAGTAAATCCTGGCACAGAAAGTCACTATGTATAAGAAGTCGTATATACAATTCTCATGGTACTAAAAATATCAAGAACTGAAACACTGAGGAAAAATATTTAGGGAATTCATATAGAAATGTAGCCTAATACAAGGAAAACAGAAATTGATGAAAGGAAAAATATGCCAGAAACATACACAAAACTACCAGAAATCAAAAGTAGAAAGACATAAATTACACTCCCTCTACCTATAGCTATCAGCAATATGAATAGTGTCAATCCACAAAATAAGAGAATAGATGAATTTTAAAAGAAAAAAGAGAATCTATCTACAATATCCATGAAAGAAATTCTTAGCAGATATAAAGGCAAACACAAACTCTTATTTTTTTTTTGTTTTTGTTTTTTGGGTCATACCGGATGGCGCTCAGGAGTTACTCCAGGTTCTGTGTTCAGAAGTCGCTCCTGGCAGGCGTGGGGGACCATATAGCATGCCACGATTTGAGCAGGGATCTATGCTGTGTTGGTCGTGTGCCAGGCAAATGCCTTATCGCTGTGCTATTGTTCTAGCCCAACAGACTTTTAATGAAAGTCTTATTCCAGATTTTCAAATGCAAACTCTTAATGAAAGTCTGGAATAAGACCACTGAGACCAAGAGGAAAAGGAAAAATTATTATTCTTTAATAAAAAAAAACATACTTTCAGCCAAAAGTTGCCAAGGATGGATAATTATAAAGGTAACAGCCTGCTGAAGAATATAAAGCCATCATTATATGTACATGTGTGCATGTGACACAGGTATATTTGTAGGAGTGAATAAAGAAAGACCAAATTAGGGACTTAGATTTAAGTAACTTTAGACACATTACTAATATCAATAGACAAAAAGTAACAAATAAGGAAATATGATCTTGAACAGGCTGGAAAGATAGCTTGAATGGCTGAAACTTGGTGCCCCGAGCAACTGCGGATCTAGTTATTTGGCACCCAGAACTTCTAGGCCCACGCTGAACTGGCTGCACAGAAAGAGTAAGTGCCACTGCAAGTGACCTTTAAGCCCCAGAGAGCTACTGGGGAGCTCTCCACATGCCCCCTAATAAACTTTAAGCCCCAGAGAGCTATAGGGGAGCTCTCCACATGCCCCCTAATAAACTAGATCATTTGACTGATCAAGAGATCTCAACAGATAACAATACTAACCTAAAAAAAATGAGTTTTTCCATGATAAAAATGGAATATATTCAAAGATAAATTATATGTTGTGACATAAAATAAATTTCCAGACATATCTGAAAACTGAAATTCTGGCAAGAGACGTTTTGACTACAATGACACAAAATAAGAAACAAACCACAAATAGAAAACTGGAAAGGTTTCAAACAAAATGTTGAATTACTTACTAGAATATTTGTATAAAATTATTGAATCAATGAGAAAAAATTATTTTAAGATAAGTAGAAATTAAGAAATGAGCTAAAAGATCCTATAGAATACTGCAAATCTATACAAAGAGGCAATTTTATTGTAATATAGAAACACAAAAACTTGAAAAATAACTAAACTAAATAATAAATAAATAAACTATCAATAATAGTAAAGAGGCATATAGGCAAACCTTTTCACTAAAGTTCAAACTGAAATATCATAGAAAAATATATCAGCCTGTTTTTTCGAGACATGCATCAATATACTTGAAGGTGAATACCCAGGTCATGGAACTGGGAGGGTATACTTAATAGAACCAGGCATGAAAATGGGGGTATTTAATCTTTCCATGAATATAATCTTATAGACATATACAAGATATCACTACTATTCACATAACTTTTAGAAAAGTGAAATAAAATCAGTGACCTACTTAATGTGGATCAAAGACTATGCTGATAGTGTAAACTCTGGGCAAAAGGCAAAACAGAAACAGTAAAAGTAAATTTGATTTCTGATGTTTCAGGCTAGCAACAACTGAAACAGCTGAGATGCATCCACCCTTCAAATAGTAGAAAGCAGCCAGGGAATAGTCCAGATGCAAAGAACTGTAAAGCAGACTTTTGGTATAAATGGAGGTCAGGAGTAATTGCAACATTAGAGGAGTGGCATGCTACACCATCTAGGATGTTTCACTTCCACACTCACCCTCACATACATACATACACACCACCTGGCGACACTGAATAATTCTGTGTGTGTGTTTTTTTTAAATTAATCTTACTTTCCACCCCTCCCAGACATGTCAATATAAAGGTGAATTCTAACAGCAATGGCATGCTGCCCCCTGCAGGAAAGCTGAAGAATCTAACGTATTAACAAAAATTCAGAAGAATTTCAGAAGCCCTCAATGAAAACAATGATTCTTTAAAAAGTAAAGTTGAAATATGCTACAAAGGTTTAAGAAAAGCTAACATAAGAAGACAATGTAACTATAGTATCTCAACTAAATACTGATAGCCAGTTTTGGAATATAAGAAAAGTTTTACAAGAACACAAAGATTTCTCAAAAAAGAAAAAGATATTTAAAAAAATCCCAAACATCACCAATTTCCAAACAATTTGGGGAGGTGAGAGGGAAAGAAGACTAGAATTAGAGAAGTCGGCATATAGTTGCAGGTTGTGCACACTTTGGAAGTGACAGGGTGTAGTAATTTTATATATTATTGACAAAAGTAGAAAACTTTTTTATTTTCTTCATTGAGTTAAACTTTTTTTTTTTTTTTTTTTTTTGGTTTTTGGGTCACACCTGGCAGCCTTCAGGGGTCACTCCTGACTTTATGCTCAGAAATCTCTCCTGCAGGCTTGGGGAACCACATCGGATGCCATGATTCGAACCACCGTCCTTCTGCATGCAAGGCAAAATACTCTACTTCCATGCTATCTCTCTGGCCCCTGAGTTAAACTTTTTAATACCTAAACAATAGATCAATTTTCACAAATTATGTCAAATACATTTCTAAAACAGCATCATAAATTATAAAGACATAAAAGCATTGTATAGAAGTCACATTGGTAGAAGTTCCCAAAATTAAGTATTTTCAACTTTTTCTACTAATAGCACTATTTCCAACACAGAATAGTGTATTAATAAAAGTTGTTTTATATGTTACATTTCCACATTTAAGATAAGGAATATACATGAAATTCTATACCATTAAATTATAAATTTAACAGGTGTGAGTAGTTAGAGAAGAGTAACAATTAAGAAAGAATGACCTGATATATAGAATCAATGACAAAAGTGCAATTTTCTTTTCTCTTTTTGGATCACATTTGGCGTAGCTAAAGATTTATAACTGGCTCTGAGCTCAGGAATCACTCCTGGGGTCTGGGGACTCTAGAGGATACTGGGTATCAAACCTCAGTATGTGAAAGGCAAGTGCTCTACCTTCCGTACTATCACTTTGGCTCCATAGATATACTATTTGGCCAATAAATATAAATCTCTTAATTTTATTTTTATGGATTTTTAACTATAATTCTTAGAAAATTTACTCAGAGAAAAAAACTTCTGTTAAATCCTTTTATATTCCACATTTCCACAATTCTTATTTACCTACACATATTTCATTCCTGTGCAATTCTTATTTGCCAGAGTACATTCATACCCATGTATACACTGAGTGTATAGACATACTTTTTAATCAAAGTTATTTAAGTTAAGTTATTAAATCAACATGGAGCTCATAAATGGAAGAGTATAAACATGAAGAATTTATCATAAATTTGTATTTTTAGGTCACACTTGGTATTCCTCAGGACTCAGTCCTGTCTCTGAGCTTAGGGATCACTTGTAAAGGTGTCCAAAGTTGTGGTGGGGACTGAACCTGGGGCAGCTGTGTGCAAGGCAAACACCTTCTTGTTATACTATTTCTTTGTTCCTGTGTACATTTTAGAATACTCGGAATCAATTATGTTTTGTCTTTGAAAATAATTCCATTATATCTGTATAAACCAGTGTATATATTCAATTTCAAATTCTCTCATATATACAATATATACAAGCTCATTAATTAAAATATTGGTTTTTAATTAGTGTACATGACTTTAGTAAAAGTATTATTGAAAAATATATATATAGTGTAGGCACTTTCTTGCACTGATTTATTCTCTAGAAATTTTAAATTACTCTTAAAGCTTACTTTTGAAATATAGCAAGTGATTTAAAAATTGACAACCATTGCTGCTACTCAGTCTTTAGTATAGGGACAAAATTTAAAAATATTATGAATGTTGATAAAAAATAAATACAATAAAGCAAAAATAAAGTTACGTGAAAAACTGAAAAGAAATATAAACCCACAATTTAAAAAGTACTACTTTATTACTTAAATAACAATTTTCTAAAAGTTTGTTTTAAGGCCTATATGTCCAATATACCTATCAATATATTAGGTAATCTTTGTATTCAGGAAGTTGATAACCTCTAAAATAGCATTAACATCCTCTTTTCTCAGTATTTCAGCTTTCTATCTACCTTGCTACTATTTGACAGATAATATTAACTGCCTCAATTCCATTTTCTCTGCTTTTCAGTCATGAGTTTCCTAAATCTTTTATTTTATCTATCATTTAGAAGACCTTGCAATTCCACTAGTTGCTAGTCTAGAAAAACAACAATAATATCAGTAGGATTTACTATTTTACAAAATATTTCACTTTTATTTTTATGTCCAGTTCCAAATAAATGAGACCTTCAAAAGAATAAGAGTTTTTTTAAAGTTTATTTTTTAAAAGTCTGTATTTTCCATTGAGAAATAAGGAAACATATTAAAATATATTTACCCTGAGTATCTACTATTACCATTTTTTTTTTTTTTTTTAGTTTTTGGGTCAGACCCGGCAGTGTTCAGGGGTTACTCCTGGCTCCATGCTCAGAAATTGTTCCTGTTAGACTCAGGGGACCATATGGGATGCAGGGATTCAAACCACTGACCTTCTGCATGCAAGGCAAACACTCTCCGGCCCTACTATTACCACTTTTGACAGATATATTATCACTGAATAAACTGAGTCAGCCAATCTCCTTTGCATTTTATATCATTTTTATTTTAATGAAATATTTTATTTCAATAAAACTATTTTAATGAAACTAGAAGAGTGAGTTCACATATATTGATTATGATGAATAAGTGAATCAAGTAGCCTACATACAAATTTTACAAATAAAATAATAATATTAAAATTCATCTTAGGGCAGAAAATACAGGTGTAAAGAAAATTCTAAAAGAAAGGTTATATGCAGAATTTCCTACTTTCATAAAAACATCCATACATATAGAAATCTAAAATAAATATACAATAGGAAAAGCAAACGGATAGGTTACTTATTTAAACTGTTATAGCTCTAGTCACAAAAACTACTAAAGGAAATGAACTAAGATAGAATAATAAAATTACTATGCTTAACTAACTATGGAACAATGTACAAACCAGGACCCTTTTATCAGTGCTCTTTTCTTTGGCAAAATTGAATCAACTGCCATTATATTTGTTCTAAATGGGTCCATTACAAGATTCTATAACAACAGACTAATCTCTTGATAATTATAATAAATGCTTGTAATCAAAGTAGGGCCCATTTAAAATAGGAAATAGAAAGGCTGTTTTCCATCAAACTCATTGTAGTTTTCTGACCTTTGGAGCATTCAGCTACAGTGCTGCTTACACTGCTTTCAGTCCAATCTTGTTTGAAAGATATTTAAGAAAATATTAGCAGGGCAATGATAATTTTCAGAATTTAAGTGCATGAACACTAAGAATAAAGGGATGTCTTTGCAGAGGGTATTATATTTTTAGAATTAAAATAATATATTTCTTGGATTAAAGATGCAGCATTCCCTTCGAGAGAACAAAAGCAATAATTAACTTAGGAAGCTATAGTGAAAAAAAAAAACAAAAAGAGAGCTATAGTGATGAGCATTCACAATGCTTATAGCAGCACAGCACACCTCAATGCAGAAGTTGGGATGATATTTACTTTGAATAAAAAATAAATTCAAAATGATCATGTATGTAACGGAAGGCTGATCAAGTTATAGGAAATGACTATATGATGTAAACAGAATTACTTCCATTCTGTTAGATCAAGCATTGATTTCACTATTCAGTTCTGAATAGCAAGAATCAGCTGCAGCCACAGTGGGAGCAAACTTTGAATTAGGGTTACATTAGATTGGGGAGGGGTTACAGTAGTTATTTTTAATGATAGGGAAAAAACCCACTCCTCCTCAAGACTCCTACCCTTTGCAAACATTTGGAGAAAAATATCTATGAGAGTTTTCACAAACTGTCAAAATTTATGATGAAATAAAATCTTTTTGCTCTGCTGTGGGAATAAACAGAATTATGAGAAAATAAACAGAAAGAAAATATAAAATACACTGCCTTTAAAGCAGAAAAACTTCACTTTACTCAGTATTCCCACATGTACTAAGAGGAAATTTATGACAGCACAATGAAAAGAAAGATTCCCTTTGTGAACCCTTTCACATTTATTTAACTAAGCACAATCATCGAAAATGACCTTTATCCAAACCCTTTACAGCAGTCTTAAATGATCTAAAATGGCTGCCAGATATTCTTTAAATAACATTACTTAAGCAAAAGTCATTACCCAAGGGCAATGTTTGAGTACTGGCAAGTAAACACAGATCTATTTTCAGCAAAATCTCATCGGTTTAATAAAATATTGATAACACATTAAAACATTGTTGTCAAAAATTAAGGAATAATTATTCAAAACTCACAGGGAGTATAATTTCCTTACAGCCAAACTACCTTATTTTCTTTTGGAGGTAAAACAATAACAAAAAGAATAAAATAGCTCCTACTAAAATCACAGAAAACAAAGTACTAAGAACCAAAAAATGTTTTCTAAAATATGTTTAAACTAAATAAACCAAAGTTATATATTTTCTCAGTATAGAAAATTTCATAAAACTAGGAATTACTCACTGTATTCCTATAAAAAAAAAAAAAACTAAGGCTGACCACCTCTATCTTTTCTTTTTCAAATCACCTTTCAGAGTAATACTAAAGATTAGCTAGCAGAGTGGAAAAGAAATAAGTAAAAATCATAGGCCAGGAATAATTGATGGCTGATTTAAAAGACAGATTCTTGTGGGTTCTAATTTTTTAAAATTCCATTATTTGATAATACGTTTCTGATTCCGTTAGCAAAAAATGGACATACGGTGGGGTGGGGGGAATCTCCCTCTATTAAGAGGGTGATTAGTTCAGTAAATCATGGCTTTGAGATACAGATGATTACTCTATCTCCATGACGGGAAAAGGAGAAGGGTAGAGGAGGTTCATTTCACCACAAAGCAATTATGCTGAGCCTAAGCGTTAACCATTTATCATGGCTGAAAGATGACACTCACTGCTAGCCAAGAGAAACTGCTACTCAGATACTCCCAACTAGATCAATATACCATGATTTTTTTTTTTTTGCTAGCGAAAAGTAATTATACAACAAAGTTCACAATCAATACCTACTCAGGGCAACTTAAAGTAGGCCATGTGGGCTTGAATGTATAGCATGGGTACAGTCTGCTGTCACTGAGGTTTATCCCATTAAACCCAAATTAGGCCTATTTTTCTGTGCTGTTCATCAAATCTTTCCTAATTTTATTTCAAATCCTTTATAACTGTTTCTTGTAAACGAAGTTGTTGCCAGGTTTTGTTTTTGATCCTAAAGCACTCCACAATTCTAACATCTAAGTAATCATATTAACCCATTAGTAATTTTCAAGAAAAGAAAAAGAGGATGAGTTCACGAGGAAAAAAAGTAATATTAATGCACAAACTAAAATGCTTCTGAAAATATCATAGAGTTATGACTCGGTTGAAATTCAGAGATTCCCATAGAGAACTTAATTTTCTATGTGTAACTGAATTTTTCCTTAAGATGAAAATATCAGGCAGATCATAGATAAGCCTGCATACTTATTTTCATCTCTGGATGAAAATAAATGTTATAATCATTTGAAAATCTATCCAAATGCCAATTTGACAACTGCTTTCTGTAAGATATAGCTCAGTCTTATAAACCAATCTATTGCATCAGAAAAGGTTAAAGGGCATGAAAAAAATCACTCCTTCAGTGAAAAAAAATTTGACATCCAATTTTCAAGCTGATTTATCAGTGGAAAGCTAAAATTGATAGGTTGCCATTATGGGGGAGTAGCCTGTCTAAGAAAGCTGTTACAAAACCTCTCATTTTGATTTAACCACATTAATCAATACAAACCTATACTGTTTCAATTTTTAAAACATTGATCTTCTGCTATAAACTTAATGCAACCACATTTATCAACAATCATAAAAAAGATCAATAGTTTTTGAACAAAGGATCAGGAAATAAAATGATCAAATTAAATTCAGGTTTACTTGCCTTGTTGATTAATCACCAGTAGCAAAAAAAAAATAGTTTAATCTAGTTAATATAAAAATTGAACAAAAGCTTTTTAGGAAACAATTACAATTTTTATTTTGCTCTTAATTTTTACCTAGAACAGTATTATCTCCTAGTTTTTCATTTCGTTCCAGTATCAAAGTAGCCTTAATTTACTGTTACTTTAATTATTTGTAAGTAAATAGATAAGACTACATCATTATATAGTATAAAATATTTTTACTTGTAATAATGAAAAATAACAAGAAGAAACAAAAATTTATTTTGAAAGTATTTCAGACTTTGTTGTAGGCGTATTTTGGGATTAGAGGAGAAAATCTTTCTTAGTTAACTAAGTTGAAATATTTCTTAATTCACTTATACCTTACTGACTAAAATTTCTACTAGAAAGTAGCAATTTTATTTCAACTACTGTCCTCTAAAATAGTCAAAACAGAAACAATAAAATTCAATACATTTTGCAAAGTGTAAATATTTTCACACCAATATATTTTATGAAGGTTTCTTAACATTGAGAAATGATTTTTAAATAAAATTATTTATTTTAAATAATTTCATTTTTAAATGAATGAATTTTTAAAATAAAATATCAAAGCACTGTGACTTACAAAATTATTCCTCATTGAGTAGCTTCTACCAGGGGTCTTCAAACTACGGCCCGTGGGCCACATCTTGTATTTATTCCCATTTTGTTTCTTCACTTCTAAATAAGATATATGCAGTGTGCATAGAAATTTGTTCATAATTTTTGTTTTTACTATAATCTGGCCCTCCAACAGTCTGAAGGACAGTGAACTGGCCCCCTGTTTAAAAAGTTTGAGGACCCTTGCTACAGTGGTTCCAACATCAGTCTGACCAACAGTAGTATTGTATCGATTTCCCTCCAACAATGTTCACAAGTTCCCTCCCATATCCACCCTCTGAATCCTGACATCTTTATGGTACCTTTTTAAGTTCTATTGTTAAAATTTGGGTTTCATTATTTCAGTGTTGTTGACTCTGTGGCTAGGTTTATATTATTATACTATATAAAATAATATAGTATAATATAATATAATATAAAATATAATATAGCATAGTATATAATAGCATATGTATTATATTCTTATGTTATGTTAGATTATTCCTTAACACTGTCAATGTAGCTATATCCTTTTAACTCATAACTCTAATTATTTCTCATTTTTCTTTGTCTTCCTCCCCTCCACTTTATTTTTTTTGCTTCTCTTCACTATATTGTGGGGCCCAGGGTTATCTAGGTATTATCTTCTTAAATCATAGCATTCATTCATCAAGTTCTAAATATTACATACAAACATTGTGTTTATAAGAATAGTTCTATGTAATATTTTATAAATTTTAAATGGTTACATTCTTATTTTTAATTTTCTTTTTTAATATATATATTTTTAGTTAAACACCTTGACTACATACATGATTGTGTTTAGGTTTCAGTCATGTAAAGAACACCACCTATCACCAGTGCAACATTCCCATCACCACTGTCCCAAGTCTCCCTCCTCCCCACCCTACCCTCGCCTGTACTCTAGACAGGCTTTCTATTTCCCTCATACATTCTCATTGTTAGAATAGTTCACAATGTAGTTATTTCTCTAACTAAACTCATCTCTGTTTGTGGTGAGCTTCATGAGGTAAGCTGTAACTTCCAGCCCTCCTCTCTTTTGTGTCTGAAAATTATTATTGCAAGAATGTCTTTCATTTTTCTTAAAACCTATAGATGAGTGAGACCATTCTGTGTCTTTCTCTCTCTCTCTCTGACTTATTTCACTCAGCATAATAGATTACATGAACATCCATGTATAGGAAAATTTCATGACTTCATCTCTCCTGACAGCTGCGTATTATTCCATTGTGTATATGTACCATAGTTTCTTTAGCCATTCGTCTGTTGAAGGGTATCTTGACTGTTTCCAGAGTCTTGCTATGGTAAATAGTGCTGCAATGAATATAGGTGTAAGGAAGGGATTTTTTTATTGTATTTTTGTGTTCCTAGGGTATATTCCTAGGAGTGGTACAGCTCGATCGTATGGGAGCTTGATCTCCAGTTTTTGGAGGAATCTTCATATAGCTTTCCATAAAGGTTGAACTAGACGGCATTCCCACCTGCAGTGGATAAGAGTTCCTTTCTCTCCACATCCCCGCCAACCCTGCTTGTTCTCATTCTTTGTGATGTGTACCAATCTCCGTGGTGTGAGGTGGTACCTCATAGCTGTTTTGATTTACATCTCTCTATTGATTAGAGATGTGGAGCATTTTTCCATGTGTTTTTTGGCCATTTGTATTTCTTGTCAAAGTGTCTGTCCAGTTCTCTCCATTTTTTGATGGGATTAGATGTTTGTTTCTTATAAAGTTCTGTCAGTGCCTTGTATATTTTGGAGATTAGCCCCTTATCTGATGGGTATTGGGTGAATAGTTTCTCCCACTCAGTGGGTGGCTCTTGTATCCTGGGCACTATTTCCTTTGAGGTGCAGAAGCTTCTCAGCTTAATATATTCCCATCTGTTAATCTCTGCTTTCACTTCCTTGGAGAGTGCAGTTTCCTCATTGAATATGCCTGTAGTATCAATGTCCTGGAGTGTTTTGCCTACGTGTTGTTCTATATATCTTATGGTTTTGGGTCTGATATCAAGGTCTTTAATCCATTTGGATTTTACCTTTGTACATGACGTTAACTGGGGGTCTAATGTTACACCCCACTCAGGAGGGGCACACATCAGAAGCGCTTTTGGGCGCCAATTCTGCTGCAGACGCCAGCACCCCTAAGCAGGTTCTTCGTGGAGTCCGGGAAACCTTCATGGGGAGAGAGTGGGTACACGAAATGGTGAAAAGACGGAACAATATTGTAGAAATGAATTACCACACACAATGCATGGGGACTTGCGTCTAGAAAGACGAAGACAAATTTAATTTTTGAGCTGGGTAGCTTTTAAGGGTTGAGCTTTGGAATGCAGGGTGTAATTTTTGACATCAAAGAAAGTGGGAGATGGTCAGGGAAACAGACTGAAAGACCATGGCAAAAATCTGCATATTAAAGAATCGATACTGAAGTTGAAAGGGCAGTTTCTGTTGTGGGTTAGCTTTGTTTTGGGTAAGCAGGAGAAACCAGGTAATTTTCAAAGAAGTGGGAAGAGAGAAAAATGTTTTAGAGTTTTGGGGAAAACTGAAAATTGCTTTGTTTTGGGTAAGCAGGAGAAACCAGGTAATTTTCAAGGAAGTGGGAAGAGAGAGAAATGTTTTAGAGTTTTGGGGAAAACTGAAAATTGCTTTACTCATGAGCTAAGTTTTTGGAAAAACATGATCTTGGCGCCAAAGTAGCAGAGATCACAGGGAGCTGGTAAGTGGGAGACTTTTGGCGGGATTTGATACTGTGCTTCTTTGTTAAAAAGAAATATTGAGGCCTGATTTCCAATAATGGTCAAAAATAAAGAGAGAGATAGTTACAGTCACATTTGGAATTATAGTCAAACAATACACGCAAAGGGTCAAGTGATTTTGACTGCTCTAAGTGGGCCTTTTTGGCAAATAATTCCTTTTCAGGAGAGCACTACACCTAAGAAGGCTGAAAAAGTGCTTCTGATGTGTGCCCCTCCTGAGTGGGGTGTAACAGTCTAATTTCAATTTTTTGCAAGTGGCTAGCCAGCTGTTCCAACACACTTATTGAAGAGGCTTTCTTTGCTCCATTTAGGATTTCTTGCTCCTTTATCAAAAATTAGGTGACTGTATGTCTGAAGAACATTCTCTGAGTATTCAAGCCTATTTCACTGATCTGAGGTCCTGTCTTTAGGGTTTTCTAAGTAGAGTATCATGTCACCTGCAAACAGCGAGAACTTGACTTCTTCCTTTCCTATCTGGATTCCCTTGATATCTTTTTCTTGCCTAATCGCTATAGCGAGTAGTTCCAGTGCTCTGTTGAATAGGAGTGGTGAGAAAGGACAGCCTTGTCTTGTGCCAGAATTTAGAGGGAAGGCTTTTAGTTTTTCTCCATTGAGGACAATTGCTTTTTGGCCTTTTGGGTAAGATCAAGTGTAAATGGTTACTTTCATATTCAAATAATGTTTATTGTATTTAGAAAAATTATGAGGTTTGTTACATAACTTAGGTACTCGTAGTTTAACTTAGGTGTATATGCAAGACCATCTGGGGCTATAGAAAATGATGAAAAACTTTATGGAACATAAAGTTAAATATCATATTCATGTGATATAAATCAAACATATTAGTTGCTATTTATTAAAAGATTCCCCATTCAAATGTATATGGAACTTTGGTGAGCATTATGTAGACTCAGATAAATGACTCAAGTCCTACCTGAAACTGGTAAAACAACAGAATCTTTACCCTATTAGACAATCAATGCAGATAAAACACTTCCAACTAAAATACTTGGCAAGATAAAATCCTTTTTCATTGTTGTTCCTTTTGAATTTGGGGCAACACCTGGCAGTGATCTAGGCTTATTCCTGGCTCTCTATTCAGAAGTCATTCCGTTATAATCTCAGGTGACTACTATATAGGACATTGGGGAACAACCTCGGTCAGTCTTGTGTAAGGCAAGTACAAATGCACTATCTCATTGGTTCATATCTTAAAGTTGGAAACACAGAAACTTAATTTGTATATTTTTACTAGGTGTAAATAAAATGACTGAACAAAAGATAGACAAAAATGCCTGTAACTGTGTCAGTAAAAGAAAAATAAAACATAATTATCAATTTTAAAGGAAGTACCTTGTAGATATTATATTCATTCCACCATTAACTTTCTAAACTCTAAATAGAAAAAGTTATACTACTGTAAAATACCACAAAATAATTTGTGGAGGGATTTGGGGGGGACACACTGAGCATTGCTCAGGGATTATTCCTGGTTTTGTGTTCAAAGGTAGTGGAGCTGGTAGGATATATGTATGATATGAGAATTATACAACATAATCTCAGGAATTTTACTTAATGTCTGAAAGATATAATTTACTTAGAAATTTTACCATAAGTAGAGAGAATCTATTTAGTCATATACAAAAGTGAAGCCTAAGTAAATAATTTTTAGAACATAATAGATATAACAATAAAATTTAATTAACAGTCATAAAGTTCACCATCTTTTCTTGGAGGTCTTATTCATCAAGTCACATGAAATACTAGCTAGTTTATTTTCAAATTTGTTCAGAGTATTTGAATCTCTTTATTTTTCAATATTATTTAACTTGGTTCTAAAACCACCCTACTCCCTGGCATAAACTTACTTTTCAAGGTGGGAGTCACAGTGTTTAGTTTATCACTTGCCAATATTCCTCATTGCTTATTCTTCCTGGTTGCTTATTCTAAACATAAATGCTATCTCTTTCTTTCCAACATAAGAATATGTTTCTGGCCTTGAGTGTTTTCAGTGACAGGTCTGCAGTAAATCTCAAGGATGTTCCCTTGAATGTAAGCTCTCTTTTCGATCTTGCTGCTTTCAGAATTCTGTCTCTATCTGTGGGATTCATCATTATGACTAGGATGTGTCTTGGGGTGTTTTTTCTGGGGTCTCTTTTAATTGGTACTCTTCGGGCATGCAGGATTTGATCGCATGTTATTCATTAGCTCTGGTAGTTTCTCTTTAATGATGTTCTTGACCGTTGATTCTTCCTGGAGATTTTCTTCCTGGGTCTCTGGGACTCCAATGATTCTTAAGTTGTTTCTGTTGAGCTTATCATAGACTTCTATTTTCATCTGTTCCCATTCTTTGAGTAATTTTTCCATTGTTTGATCATTTGCTTTAAGGCTTTTTTCCAATTTTTTCTGCTGTATGGAATTGTTATTCATCTCATCTTCCAGTGTACTAATTCTATCCTCAGCTGCTGTTAACCCACGGGAAAGGTCAACCATGTTTTTCTTCAATTCATCTACTGAGTGTTTCAGACCTGTTATTTGACCTGAAATTTCAGTTTGGAGTTTTCTGATTTCTATCTTCATATTCTCTTGATTCTTATTAGTGTTCTCTTCTATATTTTCTTTGAGTTCTTTGAACATCTTCCATATTACGACTCTAAATTCCTTATCTGAGAGACTGACTAGTTGGTTGGTCATGTTCAAGTCATGAGAGTTGCCATCTTCATTCTCTATGTCTGGTGCTGGCCTGCGTTGTTTCCCCATTGTCACACTTGTATTGTGGGTTTTTCTACAAGTTGTGGTTGTATTCAACACCTATATTCATCGCAGCACTATTTACCATAGCAAGACTTTGGAAACAGCCAAGATACCCTTCAACAGACGAATGGCTAAAGAAACTGTGGTACATATTCACAATGGAATATTATGCAGCTGTCAGGAGAGATAAAGTCATGAAATTTTCCTATACATGGATGTACATGGAATCTATTATGCTGAATGAAATAAGTGAGAGAGAGAGAGAGAGAAAGACGCAGAATGGTCTCACTCATCTATGGGTTTTAAGAAAAATGAAAGACATTCTTGCAATAATAACTTTCAGACACGAAAGAGAAAAGAACTGGAAGTTACAGCTCACCTCATGAAGCTCACCACAAACAGGAATGAGTTAGTTAAAGAAATAACTATGTTTTGAACTATCCTAATAATGAGAATGTACGAGGGAAATAGAAAGCCTGTCTAGAACAGGCAGGGGTTGGGTGGGGAGGAGGGAGATTTGGGACATTGGTGATGGGAATGTTGCACTGGTGATGGGTGGTATTCTTTACATGACTGAAACCCAAACACAATCATGTATGTAATAAAGTTGTTTAAATAAAAAAATTAAAAAAAAGAATATGTTTCAATGAGCAAACACATTCTCAAGTTATTTTCCTTGTTCATCTTTCAAAATAATTTATCTAGGCTAGAGAACTGTACACTGGTAGGGAGCCTGCCTTACAAAGGAAACCCCAATTTAATACCCAGTACCACCAGAAGGAATCCCTGAAACAGCCAGAAGTAATTTATAAACCCTCAATGGTGTGGTACCAGCCCTACAACAATACTCCCCACCATCCCTCTCAACACCAAAAGAAAACTAAAAGAGGATTTTACCAATATTTTCTAGCATGATAGACAAACTTAGGAAAACTTTTGTGCATTTCCCCAGCTTTTTCATACTTAATATCTTGACAAACTATGTATAATACAACCTGTTGACTGACTAATATCTCTGGCCCAGAACTCTGTACTAGGACAAATCATATCTGGTAACCTTCACTCTCTCTCACCCACAGTGGTCTCAGAGCTCTTTTACTTTGTTTTTTTCCTCTGCTAAGCCTAAAATTTATTTAGAGACCTTCTTCCCAATGCATACTGGAAAAAACTCTCCTGAGGATGTAGAGCTCTGTCAGTCTATGAATTAGATGAAACTTAATTTAACTGACCTCAAAGAAGTGCCTTTATTATTTAATGAGTTTAAGTTTCTTTACAACATTATATTCTTTTATATGAGCATTCTTCTATCTCACTTCAAATAATTAATGTTATTATACATTAAATAATGTATGACAAGACAAACATTTTCTGACATTAAACAAAATACTTTCTTCTAGTTTCTCTGCCCTTTAAATACTAACAGGCAGCTAATGTCCCTAATTTTCAATTAAATTTATGCTCATTTCCCTATTATTTAAGAAAACACTGAAAAAACTGAATAATAAAAACATCTTGAATACATCCTATGCAGATTCTTTATAACTACTTTAGAAAAAGCTAGTTATCATGTCATTGAAATTTCAGCACCAAATGATAAATATCCTAACAAGTACCATCTATAAGATGTTTCCCCTCACATTCATCACCCAGGAATATTATATTGCTTGTTTCCTTTTCTCTTATGCCCTGTGACCTTGTTTTAACATTTAGTATCATATGACATGACTGCCTATTATATCTGTCATGGCTAAAGAACAATTCTTCCCTGACTCCTCATCAATTTAGTTTTACATCTGAGTATTAAAACACATAGAAGAGTATACTTTTTAAAATAAAATAGTAACAAATAATTTCAGGAATATAAAGTAACATCATTACAATGATTAGATAAATCATTTGGTATGGGTAGAAAATTTCATTAAGGATCAAGAGGATTACATAATTTTCCTTATAAAGTGCCAGAACTGATTCAGTATCAATGGCAGACAGGTCATGACCCCTCAAGACTTATTTTCTTATCTGTTAAATTGAGTTGCCTACAGAACCAGGTTTTATTTGTAACTGGGCATTCAGGATCTTTGCTGATTGAATTCGAACTCTTTTTTACAGTCTTATCTTTAACAACTACCATTCTATTTCATTCCAGGTAATTTAGTGTAACAAAGCAAGTCTGACTGAGTCAACCCTATGCTAGTGGTTGGAACTAGAAAGTTTGAACATCCACTTTTTTTTTATAAAGCATTCATCCTTGCTGATGCTCAACCCCAAGTTTATTACAGATTGCTTTATGTTAATATGAGAATTACCCAAGTAAATGTTATGATCTGAAAAACTAATTTACTCATTTGATCAAAACTGATTGTATTTTTAAAAATATATATTAAATGCACAAATATAATTTGTATATGTAAATATATATGTTAATATACAAATTACATTTGTATTTTGCAAAAACTGATTTTTGACCAATATGTAAAATTTTTCACCAATATATAAAACTGATTTTATATATAAAGATACAAATATATGTTTATTTGTATTTAGTTTATTTGATAATACCCATCAATTGACTCACTATAATTATTGAAAAGGAAAAAGGTTATTTAACTACTTGATGAATGAAGAAAGATCATATAAAGATACATTCACCTGTTTAGAATAACTAAAAAAACTTTAAATGGAAATAAAACTTCCTTTTGAAGGCTAAAGATTATCTGCCCAAATAAAACAAACAAAAATTACTCTGAGGCAAATATCATGGTAAAACTTTCCCTTTCACAGTAATAACAAAATAAGAATAACTGCTATGATAAATTCAGCAAAAAAGGGAGGCCCAGGTCATGGCAGGAAGAAAAAAAAAGAACAAAGAAATACAAATTGAAAAAGAAAACTATCACCATCTTCAAATTATATGATTAAATCTCAAGAAAAATAAAATTAAGATTGAATTATAATTGCTATTATTAAATTAACAAATCTGGCAATGTTATTTGATAAAAATTTGTGGAATTACAGCTGTAATTTATATGTCAATACAATGTTTTGTTTTTTTAAGGAGCCTCAGCCATCTGTGCTCAGGGGTCAACCCTGGCTCTTTACTCAGGAATCACTTCTGGCAGGGTCACAAAACCATATGACTTACTGGAATTGAAGGTGGGTTAACAGCATAAGGCAAATGACCTATCCATTGTACTACTGCTCAGGCCCCAAGTGTTTTATTGGCAGTCATAGCTGGCAGCGCTCAGGTGTGCTTCTGCTGTCACTCCTGGCAGTGCTTTGATGACCATAAGTGATGCCTGGGATCAAATCAGGGTAGGCTGCTTGCAAGGCTAGAGCCTTACTTCCTGTACTATATCTTGGGTCTAATATTTTAAGTTATGTCATTGATAGTTATTTCAAAAATCTCTCAAATACACAGGAATGTGCCAATAAACTACAAACTAAAAATTGCTGAAAGATCTATATAGAGAGAAATAGTATTTTAAAGGTGTCATTTCTCTCCAATACATATTCCCATACAGTACAATTCTCAGAAACATTTAATGTTTCTTTTGCAGAAATTAAGTTGACTGAAAAAAATGCTAAAGCTTAAAAACAGCCACATTTATCAGACGAGAATTACAAAGTTTCTTACTTTGTAACTTAATATATAACATTTTACCTTATATTAGAACCTATTTACAAAGCAATCCCAATGAAGAATTAGGACTGGTGCAAGAATACACAGACCAAGAAAAGAACTGAAAAAAAGGTTCAAAATCCCCAGAGACAGAAACAGAAATATTTTTAAATGCTGGGTAAAAAAGTAATATTATGCAACAAATAGTTCTAGTTCAAATAAATATTGATAAGAAAAAATATTAATCTTGCCTCCCATACAAATTGACATGCATAATTCCAAGTGGGATTTAAATCTAACTGTAAAAAGAAGAGGAATAAATCTTTTAGAAAACCCAAGAAATCATCCCATGATGGTAGAGGAAAATGTATCTTAAACAAGAAACAAAATGGGCTGGAGAGATAGCATGGAGTAAGGCATTTGCCTTGCATGCACAAGGATGGTGGTTTGAATCCCAGCATCCCATATGGTCCCCTGAGCCTGCCAGGAGTGATTTCTGAGCATAGAGTCAGAAGTATCCCCTGAGTGCTGCCAGGTGTGACTCAAAAACCAAAAACCAACCAAACAAACAAAAACCAAAAAAAAATTAAAAACTAAAAAAGAAACAAAAACTTAGGGGAAGGAAAAAGAAACACAAACCACTAAAGATAAAGGTGAAATTTATATTTTGAAAAAGAATAATCAACAGGTAACCCATAACAGGAGATATATGCACATATACATATGTGAGCATAATACTTATACATGCATGTGTATATATAAACAACCCACAATGATCTCAGATCCTGAATATTTAACTAGGCTTTATAAATAATAAAAAGTGAAGACCTAATAAAATGGGCTAAAGACCAACATAGATATTTGATAAAAGATGCTAATAATGGGGCCAGAGTGATGGTGCAGTTGTAAGGTTTTTTGCCTTGCACGTGGCTGAGTAGGACAGACCTCGGTTCGATTCCCTGGCATTCCATTGGGTCCCCCAAGCCAGGAGCGATTTCTGAGCATATAGACAGGAGTAACCTCTGAGCATCACTGGGTGTGGCCCAAAATCAAAAAAAGGTGCTAATAAAACATTTATTTTTATAAAGAATACTACATTTATTTGGTCAATAAAATAATACAAATTCAAACTATAATTCCACATGTTTTATTTATATTCACCCGAATGTTTAAAATAGCAATTAATTGAGAAGATTCAATTCTACCAAACATGTGGAAAAAATTAAACAACAACATCAAGCTTACCTACACAGCTATTCTAATTCTAGGTATCTGATTACTCAAAAACTACTAAACTCTGCTTATGAAGTTTTAATGAAAATGAATATGTTTAAAAAGCCTGCAGCAGTAATACTCACTTTTTTGTGGCTCCTGGAAACTATTCCAAATAGGGAATCTAACCCTAATCTATAATAAACCTACCTTAGTCTTGGACTAAATCAATTAGCCTACATTTAACAATTATCCTGTACCTAAATTTCATATTAAGCTTTGAACATATGCATAAATAGAAGGACTATTCAAAAGCTATAAGTCTATTAAAAGATAAAACATATATCCTTAGCAAAAGAATATTGTCATAACTAAAATGGCAAGTAACAAAATAGAGGAGAGAGGATTGAAAAATGAAAAGTAAGAAAATGTGATAGATAGGGCAACATTTGAATTCAGCTAGAAACACGGTGATGACATTTCCTTATTCCTTCAGTAGATGTCTTCATATAACAGACTCATCATTTCAAACATAAATTAGATCATGTCAGTCATGCTCAAAGCCCTTCACAGCTGTTCATTCCATTTAGGATAAAGTAACAAATCTTTAACATGACCCTCAAAATTTTAAATCATCTAGCTCGGGTGTAATTTTCCAACGTCACTTTATAACCAGTATGATCATTGATTACAAGGTGCCAGCCACATTAGCCTTCTGTTTGTTCATTGTTTCATGTCTGATTCTTTGTAATTTATTTTCATGAATGCTTTGCACTCCATATTTTGCTCAAATCCTTTGCTCATCTCTTCAGATCTTTTTGGGAGAGAGGAAAAACACACTTTACATTGCTCAAGAATTATTCCTGGCAGTGCTTAGCGAACCTAAGTGATAGGGTTTGAGCCCGAGTGCCCAAACTGCCACACAATGCCAAGTCCTCCCAATGGCCAGTCCAGCCCTGTTGCCAGGTGAGCTACAAAGCAGACACCTGCACACTCGCCTCCCGCCGCGCCGCCTATCTTAATTACGGAGCCCTTCCTGCGTGCCAGTTGCAAGGCCTTCGAATGCCACCGTTGGCATGCATGTCATAGGTTCGCCATCGAGGCTAGACTATCAAGGTTCAAACCTGGTCAGCAGCTGTTATTCAAAATATAAGAATAATAAGTAAGGGAGAGGATATGGAGAAAGAGGATCCCTTATGGTAGGAAAGTTAATTGGTTCAGTCTCTATGAAAATCATTATGGAAAAGTCTCAAATTATTAAGAATATATATACCATGTGATAAAGCAATTCTACTCAGATATCTAGTCAAATAAAATAGATTTATAAAGATATACAAACTTAAATTCACTGTTGTACTGTTTACTATTGCTACGATCAGCAACAAACTAAATGCCCAATACCAGATGAGTAGATAAAGAAAATGTAAAATAGCCATTCAATGGAAAACTTTTCATATATATGAAAGGAGGAATGTTCACAAAAGACATTTCTCTTAAAATGTAGATGGGCCTCATGGAATCAAGTGAAAGCCTTAAAAGAAGAAATATCCTAGGAGAGGATCTAGCCTTAAGACTATAATAAAAATCCAGGCTAACAGTCTTAAAGACTTCTGACTTGGAAATATCTGCATTCATGAGCCAATACTTCACAGTCAAACACTGTACCTATGCCTATCTCTTAGCTATAAACTTGTATTGTACATATCATGTTGATTGGTTCTTTTTTCCCAGAGAAAAGGACATTCTAAAAAAAACTCTGCTTTTATAGTGAAAATCTATAAGTTTTACTTAATCTATGAAAGAATTCATTTTTCTAATATATAAAACATTTCAGTATCAAATTTAATAAATATATTTAGAAGGTTAAAATAATGCATGTACAAAGATTTTAGTATTGTGCCTGGCATACAATAGTCAATAAATGATAGCTTTTCTGATTGAATATTTTAAACCACATTTTGTTATAATTTTAAATACAAAAATAATAAATATTTTTCTTATCTATCTTATATTTGAAATCCCTAGAGAGTTGGGTAAATACTATCTTGTCATATTATAAAGGTTCTTCCCTAATAATATAATCACATTTCCCAGACTTTTCTTATAGTATCCTGTCCAAATTTAATTAATCTCTAAATGATTCTAGTGAGAGATTTAATAAAATATGTACTGAGGGGCCAGAGTGATGATTTCTTTTTTTTTATTTTAATAAATTATCTTTATTTAAACACCGTGATTACAAATATAATTGTAGTTGTATGATTACAGTCATGTAAAGAACACCCCCCTTCACCAGTGCAGGATTCCCACCACCAATTTCCTGGATCTCCCTCCTCCCCACCCCACCCACACCTGTACTCGAGACAGACTTTCTTTTTCCCTCATTCATTCACATTGTTATGATAGTTTTCAGTGTAGTTATTTCTCTAACTGCACTCATCACTCTATGTGTTGAGCTTCATGTCATGAGCTGCACTTACATGGGAAGATGGGGAGAAATACGGGTTGGGACTGAGGCAGTAAAATATTAAAAATGAGATTTGTAGGGCAGTATCAAGGTCACAATTCAAGATGGATGTTATGGATATATAAAATATATGCATACAATACTATCAATAGGAAAACAAGAAGAAAAAATTCCAGTGACTGTCCCAACATAAACCAGTACAGAGTGATGATTTCAATGTGCAGAGGTTAAAAAAAAATCCTGCAAAATTTCAGGAAAATAGTTGTGATTCAAAAATAACCAGATCTGACATTATTCTGTACCACAGTAAATAGCCTAAATAATATAATTTGAGATGAAAATAATTTCATTTCAAAAATAATCCTGTTTAGGATCTAGAAGAAAAAACACTTTAAAATAACATAACTCTTCATAGTAAATGCTTATTTTATTTATTTATTTGTTTGTTTGTTTGTTTGTTTTTGGCCAAACCGTTTGATGCTCAAGGGGTTATTCCTGGCTAAGCGCTCAGAAATTACCCCTAGCTTGGGGGGACCATATGGGACACATGGGGATGGAACTGCAGTCCTTCCTGGCTAGCGCTTGCAAGGTGGACATCTTACCTCTAGCACTACCTTGCCAGCCCCATAGTAAATGCTTACACTATTACTAATATATAAAAAATAAAAGAATGATATAAATTTAGGGTAAGAGTAATAATAAAACATTTAGAGCTGAATTTACTGCTTCAATACAGACATCCCAAAGAAAAACTAGGTTTTGTCTTTGAAGTAAAGTCATTGAAGTGTCTGCAGTAGTTCCTGGTACAGTAAGGACAAACAGAATTTAATAAGAAACACAAACTCTAAAAGATTCTTTTAAAAAGCCACCCCTTCTATTTAAGATCATACAAGAACAGCTCTATACAAAAGACAGCAGCAGCAAAGCTTGAGTTCCTTTTCAAAATAAAATATTTTCATGTATTTTTATGCAAAAAAAATCACCTCTAGTAGATGTTTTTTTCTAAAAATTGAGGCTTTCTAGTAAGCCATTCTAAATAAGCATTTTGAAAAATCTTATGAAAAAGGTCATACTCACTAGGCCTGGCCTGGTGCCACCTCGGGTGGCCTGCTGTGGGTTCCAAGTGGACTCTATTAGGGATCTCCAGGTTTGCCCCCCTCCCTACTCTAGGGAGGAGGAGCAGAGGGAGGGGCCGGGCAGAGAGCTGGCTTCAGGTGATTTGATCCTGGAGGCTGGTTCTTCCCAGCTATGGGGTTAGGGGACACCCCAGACCGCAGGCATTTTCCCAAGCTAGCCTCCAGCCATTCCCCTATTTCCTCCCCTACTCCAGGACTTCCCTGGTTGCCGACCCAGGTGGACTCTATCCTGGTCCTCAGGCTTTCCCTCTTTCACTCCCGACACTAAGTGGGGGACACATGCGGTGGATGGCGGGCCGATGCAGCACTGCTGTATGTTGGGACATTACATCGTGACATTCACTGGTATTTTTTTCTCATCGGTCTCCATTTCAAAAACCGCGCGGGGGTGCTGTACCATATATATTTAAAATAACATGGAAGGATGGACCTTTAGTTTGGGAAAAGACCATTTAGGGTGGGGGTACCATATATTTTCAAAATAAAAATGAGAGGATGGGACTCTCAGGCTCGGAAGAGGCCAGTACTCTTTACCTACTTGTTTACTCTCAATGGCCTCTTGGCCTCTTCCTTCTTTTATTGTGTAACTGTGGTTGCTACCAGAGTAGGTTTCTGATTAGTTCCTATAAACGGTGACAATTGAGTCCACTGTCTTAAGCTAGATTGTTTATTTTCCCCACTCTTTATCTTTTCTCCTCTTTGTGAACTGTTCAATAAGGTATTTTGGTGAAGGAGTCCCTCTCTATCTTTCCTTCCCTTTGTTATTTGTTAAATAAGGAAGTTTGTTGAAGTGTCCCTCCATTTAATGTTTATATAAGAACCAAGTCAATTGGATTGTTGGACTTGTTTTAGCATCCCCATAGGCACCAAGCTTGTCATGTGATACTGTTCTTCCTTTGCATAGGCACATTAAAATGGGAAATTATATATACAAACACGTTCTTATAGAGATGGGAACACACAAATTTTCTTAAACGGTGACAATTGTGTCCACTGTCTTAAGTTAGATTGTTTATTTTCCCCACTTTTTATCTTTTTTTCTCTTTGTGAACTGTTCAATAAGGAATGTTGGTGAAATAGTCCCTCAGTTTAATGCTTATGTTTTTGAACCAGGTCACGGGGATTGGTGGACTTGTTCCTGAGCCTTCTTATGCGCTGGTAATGCCAGGTGGCATTATTCCTTGTTTGCATGGGCACATTAAAATGGAAAATACTATACATACAAATAAGTTCTTATCTAATAGAGATAGGAACACACAAATCCTGTGGTGCAACTGAACCTTACAGCCTGAACACTGACATGATGACCTGGCACAGGCCTCAGAGGTTTGGGCATTTTCCAGTCACCCCTGAACCAGGGAAGCCATCTATGAAACATCCAAAGTTGTCTATGTCATCACCTGGAAGCAATTCTCTACCAGGGAAAACCCTACTGCTGCTCTGACATTGATTTACTTAAAATAGTCCTCCCTTAACACTGAGAAGATTTAAACAACAACGGCCTGCATACTGGACAGGGCTTTCTGCATTGCCCTTTAATTGTGAGTTGAAATTAGACGCCGCTCCGCACCATCCTGACTTCAATGTAGGATATACAGATTCCAGGACCTTCATTACAGAAACAGGATACCAACAACAGAGACTGTGAAAAATATAACTGTATGGGCACTACAGACAATGACCACGATTGGACAAACTAGTTTGCCTGGAGCCTAGAAATCGTCTTATGTCAGGAAACTTCAGGGGTAAGGTTTCCTTGTATTTAGGCCAAAAGTTTTTCCTTTCCATGACCCCCATACTTTGGTGGGCCCATGCAAACGATAACTGCCACTCTAACATTGTTTATACAGTGTTCCTTTGACTCTAAACCTTTAAGAAACCACTAGTAAAAATATCTAGAACTGCAAAAAAAAATGGTTTACATTAGTGTTAACATATATGCTTTTAGTTAAACTAGCATTCTGGGGGATAAAGGAGGAAGAAAGGGATATATGCTGGGAACAGGAATGAAGGGAGGACAACACTGGGGGTGATGGATATTCCCCAGATTCAATGTTAATATGTACCTAAAATACTACTGTGAAAGATATGTATGTCATTATGATCAAAAAATTGTTTTATTTAGAAATGTTCTTTGACTCACATGTATTATTTTATTATATTAATTATATATTATGTTACTATATTATGTTATGACAGTTTACCTCAATATGTTAATAATTTTTTCTCCTGAATAAATTCTTACAATAAAAAAAGAAAAAGGTCATACCTATTTGGAATAATTTAAATTATTTTTTATAAATTACTTAAAAATGGGTGTTCATAGGACTGAAGAGATGGTACAGAAAAAATATCCAAAACCCAAAACAAAAAAACAAGAACAAAAAACTCAATAGCCTTGATAGCCTTGTACTTGTCAAAGCCAGGTTCAGTTCCTGGTATCCCATCTAGTCCCTTGAGCATCACCAGGATTGTATCCTGAGTGCAGAGCCAGGAAGAAGGTCTGACTATTGCCAGCTTGGCACTCAAACCAAAAAACCAAATAAATCTAAAATTAAAAATGGATAGTCAACTTTCAAATTAAAATTTACTGTGGTTTATTATTTACTTGAAATTTAGCATTACTCACCTATGAGAAACTGCTCCCCAGGCACCATGCTTGTTTGTGAGGATATTAAGTATCTTCTGTTTCAGCTGATTTGCTGTTACATGATCTCGATGTTTTGCAGCACTGATAAGGTGGTCACACATCTTCTCTTCCTCTCTGCGATCAGCAGCATATTGGGCACACTGTGACTGTCAGAAAATGCAATGCATAAAGATGATAAATTATAAACACAAGAGTTCTGTATAGAAAGACAGAGAACCTTAAAGTCTAAGTATCAAGAGTAAAATCTCAGGCAATCAAACTCTTCTTTGTCTTCTCTTATTTTTTAAAAATATTATCTTTATTCAAGAACCATAATTACAAACATGTTTGTAGTTGGGTTTCAGTCATAAAAAGAATACCTCCCTTCACCAGTGCAATATTCCCATCACCAATGCCTCCCCCCATCACCCTCCTTCCCCACCCAATGCCTATATTCAAGACAGGCATTTCACTTCTCTCTCTCATTAACATTGTCATGATAGTTGTTAGTATAGTTATTTCTCTAACTGCACGCACCACTGTTTGTTGTAAGCTTCATATAGTGGGCCAGTTGTTGCAGCACTCTTCTCAAATTGTCTCTGTGTATTATTACAATAATGTCTTTTCTTTTTTTCTTGTTTTTTTTTTTTTTTTAGTTTGTTTTGTTTTGGTTTTGGTTTTTGGGCTACACCAAGAAACACTTAGAGGTTACTCTAGGCTATGCACTTGGGAATTGATCCTGGCTTGAGGGACCATATGGGATGCAGGGGATTGAACTGTGGTCACTCCTAGACTAGCACAGGCAAGGCAGATGCCTTATCGCTTGTTCCACCTCTCTGGCCCCTATCTTTTATTTTCTTAAATCCCATAGATGAGTGAGACTATTCTGCGTTTATCTCTCTTCCTCTGACTTATTTCATTCAGCAAAACAGTTTCCATGTCCACCCATATATAGGAAAATTTCATGACTTCATCTCTTCTGACGGCTGCATAATATTCCATTGTGTATATGTACCAGTTTCTTTAGCCATTCATTTGTGGAGATTCCTCAAAAAACTTGAAATTGAGCTACTATATAATCTAACTATACCACTCCTAGGGATATACCCTAGGAACACAAAAACACAATACAAAAATGCCTTCTGCACACCTATATTCTTTGCAGCACTATTTAGAATAGCTAGAATCTGGAAACAATCCAGTTGTCCTACAATCAAACTCTTGAAAAAAATTAAAGAATTCACTGTATCTTAAAAATATGTCAACATTTGGGTGCTGTAGTGGTAGTTTGTTTGCCTTGCATGCAGTTGTCCTGGGTCCATTCCCTGGCATCCTATCTGGTCCCCCAAGTCCACCAAGACTGAGCCCAAAGCCAGGAGTAAGTCAGGAGCACTGCTAAATGTGGCCACCAACAAATATCTCAACATTTGTACTACTGTAAGCCAATAGAAGAAAAAATAAAACACACACAAAAAAAATCAAACACAAATTCAGAGTCAAAGAGATAGTACAATGGTTAAAGTCTCACATTTGGATGACCTGGATTTGATCCCAGGTACCACATTTGCTTCCTTGATCACTGACAAGTGTGACCCCTGAGCACAGAGCCAGGAGTAAGCCTACACATGACTGAATGTAACACAAAAACAAAACAAACAAAAAAACCCAAAAATTTCAAAAAATAAATAGATGGAAAAACTATAAAATATATTTTATATTCTGCAAAGTTATACAAGTTATGTAATATCTAAGGAATTAAAAAATAGATATCTAGGACTTGTTTAAAAAGTCCTATTTTTATTGTGCAAAGATTATTTTTAGCAAAAAAAAAATTCTACCTTTAAATAAAGGGAAACTTTCTGTTGTAAGCCCAGAAGAGTAGAAGACTCTACTCAATATACAATTCCTGTCTATTCTGTAAGTTGACTCATTAACAAGTAGGAGTCTGGCATGTGTTCATAACCTAATTTGAATGTGGAAGCTTTGGAGGGATGAGCAAACATAGCTGTGCTCAGGGATTACTGTGGCTTTGTGCTTAGGGATCTCTTTTAGTGGTTGTCCATAAGATTATGTGTGGTGCTAGTGATCTAACTGTGGTCAACTGCATGCAAGGCAACTTGACTCTGTTCTCTAAAATCTCTCTCCGCCTTCAATGTTAAGTTCTTATCTCAAGGTCTACATTTTACTCTCACTGACCTACATCCTCCTTCAGCATCCTCAAATGCTTGAAGGTTATGCCTGAAGGTTATGGGAATTGAGCATAGGCCTCCTGCATGCACAATTTGCCCTCCAATCATTTGAACTATCTTTCAAACTCATTAAAATATGTCTTTAAAGGGGCTGAAATGGTAGTGCAGCAGTAGGGTGCTTACCTTGCACATAGCTGACCTAGGATGGAACTAGATTCGATCCCAGGAGTCCCATATAGTCCCCCAAGCCAGGAGCAATTTCTGAATGCATAGCCAAGAGTAAACCCTGAGCATAGCCGGTGTGGCCCAAAAACAAAACAAAACAAAACAAAAATATATATATGTATATACATATATATGGATATGTATAAATAAAAGGATAAGCATATACATATCCATATATGTGTATTTATATCTATATAAATTTATATATGTTTTTAAAAACCAAACCAAATCAACAGAATTTCAGGACTTTCTTAGTATAGTGCAAACACTGTGCTATGAAACAGAATATCTTTCATCCAAAGTGGAGAATCATTGATATTGACATTTTTAAGTAGGTAAGAATGTATTTCTTATAAGAATGTACTCACATAGTAAATGTAAAATAATTTAGACAATGTTGCTTAAATTACTTGAATTCTTGGGTAAAAATTATGTATTTATTATATTCCAAAAATTTGGTTCATTTAAATTATAAGCATACTTATTTCAACTTACATAATTATGTTCCTGATAATTTTACATATGTTAAAAGCATGACATTTTTAAGTTTCTAGCTTATAAATGAGAATGTTTTTAATAAAATATATTTGATTAAAAATTTATTTCGAATTTATGGAATTTCTCTTTTATTTTACTTATACTAAGATTTATGAGAATCTGGGACAAAAGTTTTCCCTACAATAATTCTCATCTATAAAATGTAGTGTTTATTATTCTTTCAACATCTACTATTTTATTCTCATTTCCATATCTCCATAATAATATGTTGTCCTATCATTTTCACATAATTAGCAACATATCAAACAGGTTTTATTATCAAAAGGTCCAATAAATCAAAAATAATAAAATTTTCCTGGACTAAAGTAAACTCAATAGATTGGAGCACAAACTTTGAATGTAGAAGCCAATAGTTTTGTCCCCATTATCATATGGTCCCCCACTTACTACTGCCACCAGTGATCCCATGTTCTAAGCAGAGAGAAGACTGAGTACTTCTAGCTGTGAACTTCTACAAAACCTTTCCTAAAACATAAACATTGATTTTAATAATAATTATGATAAGTAATATATGAAGTGATTTTTAGGCTGGATTATCAAGTATTCAATATGAGTCACTTAACTAGGAGGAAAAAAGGTTTTAAATACTTTTAAATACATATAACTAGAATGCATCCATCAATGCTATATAAAAGTCTATTTCACAGAAGATATTTGAACATGTCCTTTCTAGTCAATGATAAAGACCATGACTACAAGGCACCCTTTCAGAAAAATAACCCTACAGTAATCTATGAAAAATTAATTATCCAATTTATCTTTTTGTACAGGGAATCACCAATTAGTACAATGATCTGCCTACATAATGAGGTTAATATTTCATTAGCTCATTTGACTCTGTAATCAAATTTTCATTTATCTTCTTTAATTATTTCAATGGTTAACTTAAAAAACACTTAACTGTTGAATAATCATATCCAAATAATAGTCTTTTATTTATAGAATTATATGTGAGATAAAAATTTCCAAAAATTGCCTTAATGACTGATCAATAGTTTTTTTATTTTTTTTATTTTATTTTATTTTTTTTTTTGTTTTGGGGCCACACCCATTTGATGCTCAGGGGTTACCCCTGACTAAGCGCGCAGAAATTGCTCCTGGCTTGGGGGGACCATATGGGACACTGGGGGATGGAACCTTGGTCCTTCCTTGGCTAGTGCTTGCAAGGCTGACACCTTACCTCTAGCGCCACCTCGCCGGCCCTGATGAATAGTTTTTGAATTTAAAAGTAATAGATATTTGGGAAACTACAACTCATCAATGAATTCCTAATGAACTTTTAAACTTTAAAGAATATATCTACCAATTTTGGTTAAAACACACATTTACTAAATAAAATAATATCTGAAACTTAGATATATATTAATATCAAGTATATACCTAATCCAAGTCTTGTGTGGACTTCATTAGCCTCTGATCACCCATGAGTATACATTTATGAGAGGCCTCAGGAAGTGAAAAATGGTTGTTGTTGTTGTTAAAAAGGGTTTTTTATGTATACAGTACAATAAAAATAGATATACAGCACATATAAAGTAGTAAAATATTACTTTGTGTGGAGTCAGAGAGATAGTATAGGAAGATAGTTGCTTTGTATATACCAGGTGACGGGGGTTCAATGCCCAGCAATGCATATGATTCCCATCATGAATGATTCCTGAACCAGAAGCAAGAATAAATCCTGAGAGCTTCTGAGTGTGACCCAAAAAATCACTGGAAGAAGGGCAAGTAAGACAGAAATTGTTTAAAAAGATTCCTTATTCAGGTAGTAAAGAAAAGGAATATGAAATACTGCCCTTAGCTTAACATACATTGTTAGATGTGTGTTAAAGCTCATAGCTAATATTAATTAACTTGCTTGAAAACCTATTTCAAATATTTTCCCATGGCAAATATTGATCCACTTTTAGCCCCTCCCCAAATATGTTAATTTTCAAGGTAAAACTATGACTATTAAAGTCGTTCTTACAGGGAGTTTTTAATATTCTGAGACCTATATATTGTGGTCAAAAGTTAATTGAATATTATTTTTAAAGTTTGCATATGTTATATCTAAAAACTATTTTAGTTAGTAAGTTAGTTGGTTGGTTAGTTGGTTGGTTGGTTGGTTGGTTGGTTGGTTGGTTTCTTGGGCCACACCAGTGGCACTCAGTTGTTACTCCTGACTCTGAACTCAAAAATCTCACCCGGCAGGCTCGGGGACCATAAGAGATGCTGGGGATCAAACATGTGTCAGTCACATGCAAAGGCAAATACCTTACCTGCTGTTCTATCACTCTGGCCCCTAAACACAATTTAAAGAGAGACAGCACCATTTTTATTCCTATTTATATTATTGCATGCCAGAATTAATATGAATCAATAGAAAACCTCATCTTGATGATCAAAGCTGATGCACTTTTTTTTATCCTAGTTTAAAATATTTGGTATATATTTTCAAATAAGCATGCTTCTATGTGACATGTTGAATTTTCTTTCATAACAAGGGAAATAGAAACTATGAGTACTAAAGCAACAACTGTATTATTTCCCTTAACTCCAGTATCATAGCTAGCTAGATGAGATGTCACTTAACCTGGGGCCTCAACTTCCAAAACTAGGAGAGTTTTGTTTACTGAGGTCAAATCATCATCAGAACTGGATTTCTGAGTAGCCTATTACAGTCAAATTATTTGGCTCCTACACTACATCTAGATAATAAACTGGTAGTACACTTTTTATGTTCAAGGTCACGAGAGCCTAAGACAAATGCTAGGTTACCTAAATGTTTCTGAATTTAATTTTATCTTGTAAAGTGCATAACCAAAAGTAACTGTTACATTCAACAACATGGAAATCAAAGTAATTTTTGAATTTGAGCAATAAAAATAATGGCAAGTAATTATAAGCACAAAATGAGATTTTCCATAAATACTAGTGGGGAATTTTTAGCATTTTAAATTTCATTAACTGAGATATAATTAGGGTGGGTTGCTACAATCAAGACAAATACCTCAACCCCTGTACTATTTCTCCAACCCTCTTATCTCTATAATGATGATAATAATAAAGAGTACTCAAAAAACTGACTAAAATAATTGAACTAAAAGAGTAGAGTATCTCCTCATGTTGTGAGATGAAAACTGAGCAATGTGAGGGCTGAAGTAAGAGTACAGTGAACAAGTTTGATCTCTTGAATCCCCTTACGGTATCTTGAGTCTGCCAGGAGTGAATCCTGAGAACAGAGTCAGTAGTAACACTGAGCACTGCCAGATGTGGCACCAAAAAAAAAAAAAAATCCCAATATAAATCAAAAATAAGAGTATAGTTTATTTGATATATACTTAAGTTCAAATACAAGAAATGAAATTCATTCCATCAAACTCTCTTCTTTAAAAGTCCTTATGTGGGCCTAAGCAATAGTACAGTGACAGGGCGCTTGCGTTCTAAGTGGTGGACCTGGATTAGGTTCCTGAGCGTGCCAGTAGTAATTTCTGAGAACAGAGCCATGAGTAACCCCTGAGCACATCAGATGTGGGCCAAAACAAACAAACAAACAAACAAACAAAAATCCTCATTATGAAAAATTATCATAGAAGATGGACAATTTATGAAAGAAAAGTAGACTTAATCTATTTTATTCCCAACATCTTACTTCAAACTCGGCATGTTTATGGACATCTTCGGCTCTCTGTCTGTTCAAAATAAATTCAGCTTCATTTGCAACACGAACTATATGGTCCTTCATAGCATGGCATAGTAATCTAAAAAGAAAAACAAAAATAAAAATAAAAAGAGAAACAGTTTTAAATTACTGTTTTAAATAACTTCCGTTAAATACAACACTTTTAAACAATTAAATATTACTGTTACAAATATTATAAACTAATTTTATTTAAATATAGTCTATTATATTCAATGACATTTAAAGTAAGATTCCATTAAAGTTTACAGCAATGCTTTTCTTTTTTTTTTTTTGTTTTTGGGCCACACCCGGTGACGCTCAGGGGTTACTCCTGACTATGCGCTCAGAAGTCGCTCCTGGCTTGGGGGACCATATGGAACGCCGGGGGATCGAACCGCGGTCCGTCTCCTAGGCTAGCGCAGGTAAGGCAGGCACCTTACCTCCAGCGCCACCGCCCGGCCCCAGCAATGCTTTTCTTAAATAGTGGTCCTTGCAAATGAATGACCCAATTAACTCAATAAAAGTTAACAAAATTGGGGACAGAGGATAGTACAGCAGGTGGGGCTGAGTTTGATCCTGGTACTTCATATGGTCCCTTGAGCACCACGAAGAGTAATCCCTGAGCACAGAGCCAAAAATAAAATTCTCAATATTTCTGGGTATGGCCCATTACCCTTCCCCCCAAAAAACTTATAAAGTTAATCTTATACAGTAGTAAAGTAAGTGGGACATAAACATAGGAACATATAACAATAATCTTTCCCATCATTTGAGAGAGACATAGGTACATTCCTGTGGAGATATTATCTAGCTTTCAGTACAAAAGTTAACATCAACAATAAATTCTTCGTGGAAAAGAGAGGTCTGAAGAATCTGTTATAAACCAAAATACCGAGAAAATAAATATCAAAACTCTACTCATATTGCTGAAGAGTAGATAATCATATAGATCATCTGGGGAAAATGAATAAAAAATACATTTTAAGAAAGACTGCAGAGGCCAGGAGGTAGTGCAGAGATTATGACTAGCATGGTCCTAGCCTAGGTTTTTTATTCAAGGTCCACAGTCTGCAAAGGCTGGTACTAGAAGGCTTAGACTACACCACATTCTTAGGCCTTTGAATTGGACATCTGGACTGTATTAATAAGAATCACCTTTGGGAGTCCCCGAATCTGCTGAGCAAAGCTACATCTCCCCCTTACAAAGAACATTGGAGAAAACTCTACATATTAGACCACAATTCAATTCTTGTCTATGATATATCAATTCTTGTCTATGATATATCTGGGTTTCAAAAGTTATTGAGAAATTATTATTCAACTTAATGGCTTTGTGCAATACATGGAGACTGAAGAAAGCCAGGACGAAAATCAGTGCAGATAATGAAATCTGATTAGATTAACTAAAGATGGCAGAAAGGAAAAGGCAGGTCTGGATTTGACTGGTTAAAAAGTACTATTCCTGAAGCAAAACAAAAGGGCCAAGCAAAAGGGCTTTTTTGGAAGAACAACGGTTACATAATGGTTACATGTCCATTCTTTTTTTTTTTTTTTTGGTTTTTGGGCCACACCCGGTAATGCTCAGGGGTTACTCCTGGCTATGTGCTCAGAAGCTGCTCCTGGCTTGGGGGACCATATGGGACACCGGGGGATCGAGCCGCGGTCCGTCCAAGGCTAGCGCAGGCAAGGCAGGCACCTTACCTTTAGCGCCACCGCCCGGCCCCTACATGTCCATTCTTACCTCAAAAATAAAAGAGATCACATTATATCTCTTAAAGGCTGCCATTTTAGTCTAATATATATCTACATACTAATATTTGTAGCTTTATTATCAAGCAAAGTAGGCTTCTTCTGATCTCACATTTACATGGAAAACAATTCACACACACCTTTTTTAGGATATAAAACCCTAGATCTTTAGATCTAAACCCCTACAATTCTGTTTGTACTGCAAAACATTTCCTTAGATAAAAATAAGTCATAAACAGAAAACCAACTGCAATAAAGTTAGGAGAAAAATTAGTGAACAAGCAGAAAATTACCAAAGTTATGGATTTATAACTTAGACCTAACAATACACTCATATTACATTTAGTTTTTATAGACTTATTGATAAACAAGGACCTACTTAGGATATTTGTTTTTATATATCCTTTTTTCATGGCAATTTCTTAACTTTTCATATTACATAAATATGTATGTATATTAATTATTTTAATTTTAAAATGTTCCTTATTTTCCCAGGGTTGCTCTTTAGATTTAAATCCAAAACTCATAAAATTCTGTTTTAATTCCACTTAATTACAACTGTTAAAAAACTTTGCTTCTCTCTATGTATAACACTTATATATATATTACTTAGATATTATCAGCATTATATTGGGTGCCCCAAATATTCCTCAGGAGTATCATGTAATGCAATTTTCTTTTAAATCATAAGGGATTGTAAGCAAAAATAATTAATGCATTTTTAAATCTTAAAGTTAGTTTTATTGGTCTTTAGTTATTCATATATCTTCAAGTCACTGTAATGTGTGTCCTTTGTTCTTACTCTAAAGGATCTTCAGTATTTCTGAAACTCCCTCAGCTTATAGGGAAATATCTTTAATTTCATAGTTTTTCAAATATTGATTTTCTTTCTTTCAACACATTGAACACTGTGATCACATTGCTTTATGTCCTTCATGATTAATCTTATGAAATTCTTTGTATATGAATATTATTCTGTCTTCAACTTTCAAAGCTTGAATCGAAATGTGTTTGGATCTATTTAAATTTTTAAGACTTGGAGTTCATTTAAAATTAATCACAGAATTTAACAATAAAAAATAACAACATATCTAAACCCATCAAAAAATGGGGAGAAAAAATGAATACACTTCCCTCAAAGAAGAAATACAGATGGCCACATGAAAAAATGCTCCACATCACTAATTATCAGGTGAAGGAAACCAAAACAATGAGATAACATCTCATATCACAGAGACTGGCACTCAACACAAGGAACAAGAACAATCAGTGTTGGCAGGGATGTGGAGAGAAAGGAACTCTCATTCACTGCAAGTGGAAATGCCATCTAGTCCAGCCTTTATAGAAAACAATATGGAGTTTCCTCAAAAAACTGGAAATTGAACTCCCATATGATCCAGCTACACTATTCCTAGCGATATACTCTATTAACACAGAAACACAATACAAAAATGCCTATGTTCACTGCAGCTCTATTTACAATAGCTAGAATCTGGAAACCCAGATGCGTAACAACAGATGAACAGCTACAGAAACTGTGGTACTTATACACAATGGAATACTATGCAGCTGTCAGGATAAATGAAGTTATAAAATTTTCCTATACATGGATGGACATGGAAACTATAAATGAGTCAGAGGGAGAGAGTTATCACAGAATAGTCTCTTTCATCTGTGGGATTTAAGAAAAATAAAAAGCAGTATCATAATAATATCCAGAGACAATAGAGATGAGGTTTGAAAGGACCAGTCCATGATATGAAGTTTACCACAAAGATTGGTGGGTGCAGTTAGAGAAATACCTACACCAGCAACTATCATGATAATGGTGGTAGTAAGAGAAGTAGAATGCCTGTATGGAAGACAAACAAGGGGTGGGGGAGGAGGGAGTTGGGGGCATGGGTGGTGGGAAGGTTGCTCTTGTGAAGAGAGGGTGTACTTTTTATGACTGAAACCCAGCCACAAAAATGTTTGTAATCATGGTGCTTAAATAAATATATTAATAAAAATAAAGAATTTCATTTTGGACTATCAAAATTTTAAATTCAAATTGATATATCTCATACTTATTTTTAGCTTTTCAGTTACAAATCTCAACTTGATTAAATATCTTCCATTATGTTTTCTTATTTCTTTATATACTCTCAAATACATTTTCTATTAATTGTATACTTTTTGTTATGGGGGCCACCTGTTGCTCAGGAAATATTCCTGGCTCTGAGCTCAGGGATCACTCTTCGTGGGCTCAAGGAATAGCATAGGATGCAGGAATTGAATACAGGTTAGCTACATGCAAGGCAAGTGTCCTACCTACTGTACTATTACTTTAGCTCCAAAGTAATAAAAGTATTTTTATTTTAAGAACTAGGACTTTTGCTATTGTGTCTCAATTTGAGGATGGAACAAACAGTATCTGAAATTACTAAGAAATCACACACAGTCTGAAACACTTTAAATGCCTGTACTCCCCAAAATTCGCTAAATTTAAAGGAGTGGAGAGATCTCCAATTTCTCAAATGATCTGGGCATTGTAATATGAATCATGTTGTCTCATGAATTATTTTACTTTCTTTTGTGAGGCACTTCTGAGCTCTAGAAAATTATGGAAATTTTAGCATGCAAAAGATGAAGTAAATAAAATATCAAATATACAATATTTATAACACATTTTTTCCTACAGAATCTATCAAACACTAAGTAAATAAATAGATGGTACCCAACTTGTTTTTTAAAAATAAAACTATTTAGTTGTATTCATTTTATTCTAAAACAATTATAACACAGTTGTGAGAACAAAAAGTCCAATTTTATGCAGTTTATTCAAGTTGCTTATCTTTGACATAATGCTAATAGGTTCTAAATTTTATTTGTCTATCATCTATCTATCTATGGTTGGGGCTACCAAACAATGATGTGGGGTTACTGCTGGTTCTGGAATAGGAATTATTCCTGGGGTACCATATGTAATGCAGGAATTTAAATTTAATTTAAATTTATCTGATGGAAGATAAGCTTAATAGAAATGGTATTAAAAGAGTTTAGATAAAGTAATCTCACTGCATCTGTAGATGAAGAGCCAAATGGCAGAACATAATAATATATATGTTCTTATCTTTCATTAATTTTGACAAAAAATAATAATAATAATAAAAGGGATGGTCATTATTTCAAAATACACATTTTTAATTGTAACACTTCAGTTTCACTTCCTCTGGCCCCAAATTCTCTAAATACAGAATCTGGCTGAATCAGAGGAACTCAATTTTTTAGGTATATATAAATATGTATATATATATATATATTTAAATATATATTTAATTTTGAACCACACCCTCCGGGGGGCTTGCAGGATCCCGCATATTATTAAGGCAATCAAATATTTTCTTCCATTCCATATATTAAGCTAATTTTAACAATAATTTATTTTCTTGGTAGAAACTTCTTAGTTTGTTATTGTCCCATTACTTATTTTTTCATTTCACTTATTTATTCAGTGAACTGTTGATGTGAATATAGGTTGATTATATACTTTTACTATTATAAATAAAGATTGGTTAATAAAAAGCTGTAAATACCCTTCTAAAATAGTGTATTCATATTCTTTGGATAAATGAATTCATTTTTTGAAATTTCAAAGAAATTCTTATTGCTAAGGAAACAGTACTGGGATTCTTTTATATGGCCTTATTTGGATTCAATCTGCAACACCACATGGGCTGCCAAACATCACAGTGCATACCCTATGGGGAGCTCTCCAAACAACCCCTTCGAGGGTTCTGGGGGTCTCCATAGCCAAGAGTATTCCCTGAACATAACTGGATGTGGCCCAAAAACCAAAACCAAAAACAAAAAACAAAGAAACAAAAAGACTTAAATAAGCCATTCAAGAATTTTATTTGGATGCAATATACTCCTTATTTAGAAAAAACCTAAATTGTAAATCTATATGTTACTAATTTAAAGAATAAAAAAGTGAAATCTTATGAATTTTGGGTTAAATACAATGTTAAATAAGAATATATAATGTCTTCTATTGGTATGCATTAATTATATTCTCTATGCTTACAGATAAATCAAGGTTTAGTGATAAATTTATTTCCATATATCACTCAAATTCTATAATGCAAGTCTTTCTTATTTGCTTTATGGTTCTATCCATATTTTAATAATTTAAAATCCAATTATTATTGCCAAGATATATAGGCAATTTTACATTCCATTAACCTGGCTTTGTTTTAATTATAAAGGATCCTTTGTTAGATTCCTTTAAATTAGGGGTTTTCAAACTATAGCCAGCAAGCCACATGCGGCCCGCAGAGGAGTCTGATCCGGCCCGCCAGCAGTGAGCGCTGTTTGGTTGCCAAGATACCTGCCAGCATATACACTCAGCGTCACGGTTTCTCAGGGATGACATCAACCACCTCCGCCCATGGCATGTTGTGTGCTGAGAAGGTGGGCGTGAGGGCGGTGTTGAGAGGGACACTGATGTGCCCTTGCGCCTGGTACTTGGTGTGCACATTGCTGATGATGTCACTAGAGGGTGCCGGATGCCACGTGGGGAGGAGTACCACATGTGGGTGACTATATGATGTAAAAAGACGCCTGCTCCACCCCCAGGCAAGGTGGTGTCTGTGTGCTGTGCCTGCCTGTCAGTGAGGTTTTCCTCCACTCCCTCCACTGCCAAAGGTCAGTCAAAAGTGCCATAGAAATAAATTTTTGCCAGATGGGGGGTTCTGCCTGATTGGGCTGTGGGTGACTCATATGACAATTCCCCTTTGGGGGTGGTGAGGTGTTCAGTGCTGAAATCAAAGTTAGGGGCTGGGTCGTGGTTGGGAGGTTAGGAGTTCGGTGCTGAATTGCCCATGTGGAATATTAGGGGTTCGATGCTGAAGCATTTTAAAGGGGTTACACTGAAAATTTTATATGCATTTTGAAATTCCTTTTCAGTGTTCACATGCTGATTCCGAATATATCAATTTGGGCATTATATAGGGAGATATAACTGAACTATAAGGGACTGAGCTGGTCTGCTTAGAAAAGCCTGCAAGGGGTAAGTGTTCACATCAGGGACTAAAGGGGGTTCATACACTGTGTGTATATATACACACATATTTGTATTTCACTAATATCAGTTTGGAATCCCTAGGAAACAATGATGTCAAGAAAAAGAAAAATTGACGGCGAATGTAGGATATTCAAAGAACAGTGGACTTACAATTACTTTTTTATGCGGTACAAAGAAAAAGCTGTGTGTCTGATATGACAGAATATAGTTGCTGTGTTCAAAGAATACAATTTGCGACGCCACTATCAAACTCAACATAAAGATAAATGATTGTTTGGTTGGAGAAGTGAGAAAAGATAAAATATCACAACTGAAACATACACTGACGAGTCAGCAAAATACTTTTGTGAAGCAGAAGCAGTTAAATACTTCCTCACTGCGGGCAAGTTTTCAAGTTGCCAAGCTAATAGTGCGCAATGGCAAACCATTTGTGGAGGGAGAATTCGTTAAAGAATACCTTATTTCTGTTGCCAAAGAGATGTGTCCAGAGAAGGCCGATTTACTTAGTACAGTGAGCCTTTCAGGAGTTACAGTGACACGAAGGATTGAAGAAATGGGAGAAAATTTGCTGCACCATTTGCAAAACTCTGCAAAGAAACTTTATTATTTTTCCTTGGCACTCGACGAAAGCAATGATGTTCATGATTCTGCCCAACTTCTCATTTATATGAGTGGGACAAATGAGTATTTTGAAGTCACAAAAGAGCTTGCTGCACTGCAAAGTATCAAAGGTACAACCACAGGAGTAGATATATTTGAAAAGGTTTGCCAAACTGTGAATGGTTTGGAGCTGGACTGGGTTAAACTAGTCAGTATACAACTGATGGTGTTCCTAGCATGGTGGGGTCTAAGAGAGGAGTAATTGCTCACATTACACAAGAGATGGACAAACATAACCATCTTCATCCAATTGCTATACACTGCCTCATCCACCAACAAGCGCTGTGTTTTAAATCACTGAAGTGGGACTCTGTTATGAAAATTGTGGTATCTTGTGTTAATTACATTAGAACTCATTCTCTAAACCACAGACAATTTCAGGAATTTCTATCTGAGGTAAATGTTGCCCATGAAGATGTTCTGTACCACACAGAAGTCCATTGGTTGAGTAGAGGGAGAGTTTTGAAACGTTTCTATGACTTACTTCCACAGATTACAGCTTTTCTACTTTCAAAAAACCAAGAAGTACCAGAGCTCAATGATGCAGAATGGAAATGGCACCTTGCCTTTCTGACAGATATAACAGAGCTACTCAACAGTTTCAATCTGCAACTTCAAGGCAAGGGGAAGCTCATCTATGATATGGCATTGCATGAGTAAGCATTTGAAGTAAAATTAGGCCTTCTCATCAAACAACTACAGGAGGAAAACTTCAGTTATCTCCTGACAACTCAAAACCTGTCAGCGGACAAACCATTGGTTGCATTCCCAAAGCAAACATGTCTGGCTTCACTAGAATTGTTGCAAAAGGAGTTTCAATTTAGATTCAAAGAGCTTCATCTCCATGAACAGGACATACAGCTTTTTCGTAACCCATTTTCTGTTGAGATTGAAAATGTCCTTACAATTTACCAAATGGAACTGGCTGAACTGCAGAATTATGACTCTCTGAAAAACGCATTTAAGTCAAGTAACCTTTTGAATTTCTATGCATCTCTCCCCTCTGAGACATATCCAAATATCAGGAACCATGCACTCAAAATGGTAACCATCTTTGGTAGCACTTATGCCTGTGAACAGACTTTTTTAAGAATGAAACATCTGAAATCTCCAACCAGATCAAGATTAACTGATGCCCACTTGCATCACTTGTGACGGCTGGCAGTGACAAATATGGAACCGGACATTGACCATCCCATTACCCAAAAGCAGGCCCACAGTTCCCATTGAAATACTGGTGCATGATTTTCATTTTATTTATATAAGATATGTGCAGTGTGAGTAGGAATTAGTAGCTCATATAGTCCAGCCCTCCAGCTCTCTAAGGGACCGTAATCCGGCCCCCACTTTAAAAAGTTTGAAGACCCCTGCTTTAAATGATCCAATAATAATTTTGGCCTGTCCTAGGGAATACTTTATTTCAGCTGCACATTCATCAACAGTTTTTTTTTGTAGATGTCCTATTAATTGTAGATAACTGCATATTTGCTTTCTTCAGCTATGATTGATGAATTATATTCCTGTTAAGTAGGATAAACATTTATAACATTTTCCTCTTAAAGATTTTTATCTTCCTTCCCACAAGGACAAATTAAGGGCTGATACTCTAATAACTGAGTGTTCCCATTTTATTTTAAACTAGTAAAAAATGTTAAAAATGATACATGCCGGGCCCAGAGAGATAGCACAGCGGCGTTTGCCTTGCAAGCAGCTGATCCAGGACCAAAGGTGGTTGGTTCGAATCCTGGTGTCCCATATGGTCCCCCGTGCCTGCCAGGAGCTATTTCTGAGCGGACAGCCATGAGTAACCCCTGAGCAACGCCGGGTGTGGCCCAAAAACCAAAAAAAAAAAAAAAAAGATACATGCCCATGTAAATGATATATGTAAAGTATGTATAAGAAATCTTCTTCATGCCTAACACACAGGTTGCAAAAACTAAAACAATTACAGTATGTTTTCATATATATATATATATATATATGTATAAAACATATATATATAACTGCATCTCAACTTCCAAAACATTTTTTTGTTTTTCATTTTTGGAAGGGGGCCACACCCAGTGGCGCTCAGCAGTTACTCCTGACTCTGCGCTCAGAAATTACTCCTGGCTCAGAGGACCTTATGAGATGCTGGGGATCAAACCCACGTCTGTCCTGAGTCAGTGTGCAAGGAAAATGCCCTACCATTGTGTTACTACTCCAGCCCTTCAAAACATATTTTAACTTAAAATCTCAATTCAAACTTTATGAAAACATTTGAGTTGAAAGGAAATGAACATAACTACAGGAAGGAATCAATGAAATGGAAAATGCACATTACATGTAGCAAAAACTTACCTTACATTTTTAAAAGTACATATTGTAGTTGCTGTAGTAAGGCAAGTCAGGCAGATGTCACACAATTCCACAAATCTGAACTGATGAGATTCTATATTTTTTAAAAATATTTTAATGAAATCATTTTGATTTATAAAATTCTTCATAGTTGGACTTCAGACATACAATGTATCAGAGCCAAAACCACCATCAGTGCAGACCTCACTCCACCGTGTTCCCAGAGTGCATTCTATGCCACCACCTCTGGAAACACATGATCTTTTACTGTCTCTCTGTAGTTTCCCCCTCTAACATTTAATATACTTTAACGCACACAGTGAGAACATTTGCATATTATATTTCATTTCATAGTAGGCAACCAGTAATTTGCTTATTCATGCTAAATAAAATAAGTTATATCTTTTAAATGCATCATAAAAACAAATTTATATTTATTTTATTTAACCACTTACCCATTAAAAGACATTGGAGAATACCAAATTATAGGAATCATAAATGGAGCCTATAGAGTTAACTTCTGTGTAAAGTAAGTTTTAAATTTTATACTCTTTTATATACATGACGAGGAAGGTGACTGCTGGAGACTATGGCAAGATTATTTAGTTTTTAGAATGTTTCTGGGGAGTCTTGCGATGTTCAAGCCTCTTTCAGGCAAATACTGCTTTGCACATAACTTTTCTCTCCCTCTCTTTCCTCCTCCTTCCCTTCTCTCTCTCCCCTTACTATTTTTGTGGGTTCTTGGGATTGGCATTGAAGCATATCCTATGATCCATTGTATTTCTGTGTTAGCTGTTGTAATTTCTTGTTTTTCTTTTCTAATCCTATTTATTTTAATTTTTTTCTTATTGTACTAAGGGTACAAATTTTTCAACTGAGTTCAAACAGTGGTACTTCAGGGATTCTACTACTCAAATGACAGTGGGACTGAATGTAGGACTCCTACATGCAAGGCATCACCTTCAGCAATGTCTTCTCTCAGAGTTATTGTTACTGTTCTTATCTTGTTTATTACTTCAAATAAGTACCTCTTACTTTCACTGATCTATTTTTTAATTTTTTATTGAGACCATTGTGAATTACAAGTCTTGCATAGTTGTGTTTCAGGAATATAGTGACAGTGAATTAGGGCCATTCCCATCACCAGTGTTGACCTCCCTCCACGAAAGTTCCCAGCATGCATTCCATATCTCCATCCTTAGCCACCTAGTCTACTAGTGTAACAGGTCCATTTTGTGTTTAGCTTGTATAGTTTGGGTCTCTTGATTCTGCTGTCATTGACTTTGGGTTGGGTATTTAGTTCTGACCATTTGTTTCCCACTCAATGCACCTGAGACCACTTGGCCCCTGGGTCCCAGCCACTTTTTTTTTCTTCTCTCAATTTGTAGAAAGACATAGAAATATGAGGCAAAATAAAATGATTCCAAGGTTCCATGAAAAAAGTGGGAGCCTCTATCTAGAAGATATAAATAAAATGAAAATATGGAGGGGGGAGATGCGGCATGTTGTTTTTTTCCACATAAGCACAGTAAATCTTTTTAATCTTTAGTTCTATTTAACTTAGTGCTGCTAGAATTATTTCCTTTGTTCTATTAACTGAGTAATTTATGTTATTTTACTAGTGCCAAAAGACATAGGTGAACCCATTTTATGTTTTTTTTTTTTTGGTAAGAAATACCTATATTACTATAAACCTCCCTTCAATTATAGCTTTTGCTGTGTGAAGTTCCATAGGTTCTATTGTCTGTGTCTCCATTCCTATTTGCTTGCAGAAGCATTTTACTTAAATTTCTGAGATAGAGTTAAAAAGTTCTTGATAGTTGAGTTTTAGTTATATAATGTTTCACCATCGTGCCTTCACCAATGTTCATTTTCCACCACCAATTTCTCGAGTTCCTCTCCCTTTCCAATCCCCAACCCAACCCAACCTGCCTTTATGGCAGACACTTTTCTTCTGATTTCCTCTCTCTCTTCACTTTTTTATATAAATCTTTATTTAAGCACCATGATTACAAAAATGTTTGTAGCTGGTTTCAGTAATAAACAGAATACCCACCAACACCAGTGCAACATTCCCACCACTGATGCCCACCTCTCCACCCTACCTGTATTCGCGACAGGCATTCTACTTCTCTCATTCTTTAATAGTTATGCTAGTTGTTAGTGTAGTTATTTCCCTAACAGCTTTCACCACTCTTTGTGGTGAGCTTCAAATTGAGAGCCCGGTCGTTCCAGCCCTTAACTCTATTGTCTCTGGGCTTTATTACAGTAATGTTTTTAATTCTTCTTAAAACCCATAGATGAGTGAGACTATTCTGTGTCTATCTCTCTCCCTCTGACTTATTTCACTCAACATAATGGATTCCATGTACATCCACATATAGGAAAATTTCATGACTTCATCTCTCCTGACGGCTGCATAATATTCCATTGTGTATATGTACCAGTTTCTTTAGCCATTCATCTGTTGAAGGGCATCTTGGTTGTTTCCAGAAGAGTTTGGCTACTGTAATTAGTGCTGCAATTAATATAGGTGTGAGGAAGAGATTTTTTGAATCTTATATTTGTGTTCCTAGGGTATATCCCTCAGAGTGGAATAGCTGGATCATATGGACGTTCAATTTCTAGTTTTCTGAGGAATCTCCACACTGTTTTCCATAAAGCTATTCCACTCCTAGGAATATACCCTCTCTTCACTTTTTATTTTATTTTATTTATTTATTGATTGATTGATTTTTGGGTCACACCCGCAGCGCTCAGGGGTTACTCTTGGCTCTTAGCTCAGAAATTGCCCCTGACAGGCACAGGGGAATATATTGGATGCCAGGATTCAAACTACTGTCCCTCTGCATGAAAGGCAAATGCCTTCCCTCTATGCTATCTCTCCAGCCCCTCACTTTTTATTTCTTTACTGACTTAGTATTCAATAATGTATTGTGACATAGCTTTCATTTTCTTATTGATTTCTACTTTTATAGCACTGTGACATAATTTTTATTTTCATAATTTTATTTGTAACTGTTTTGTGTTCTAGCATATGATTTTTTTCCTAAAGAGTCCCATGTACACCTGAGATTTGGTATATGTTTTTTAAGCTCAGTTCTCTTAACTCTTTACTTAAGGATCCTTATTGATTTTCCTCTATAACTTTATGGTTACAGGAGTGATGTCATGATATTTAATTCATCTTGATTTGACTTTTGTTATAACATTAAAGAGAGGTCTGAGTTCACTTTTTGCATGTAGCTGACAAGTTTTTTCAACACATTTTGAAGAGTCTATGCTTACTTTACTTTGTAATTTTTGACACTTTATCAAAGATTGATTAATTATGTACCTGAGGGTCAATCTCAGGATATTCAAGTCTATTCCACTGATCTGATGGCATGTTTTTGTTAATAGTCATGCTGTTTAATGACTACTGCTTTTATAGTAAAATTTGAAGTTGGGGAAAGTGATCTCTCCCTTCTTTTTCCCAAGAATTGCTTTTGCTATTTATTGAGGTTTTTTTATTCCATATGAATTTCAGGCATGCTTGATCTATTTTTCTGAAAAAGATTATGGGAATACTTAGAGGAACTACATTAAACCTGTACAATGCTTTGGGAAGTATTACCAATTTAATGATGTTAATCTTCCAAATCTAGGAAATGGCTTTCCATTTCTTTGTGTACTTTTTTTATTTCTTGAATCAGTATTTTGTAGTTTTCTTAGATCTTTCACTTCTTTAGATAAATTAATTCCAAGGTACTAGATTTTCTGAGGCAGCTGTCAATGGGATTTTTAAAAATATATATTCTTCCCTTTCATTATTTGTAGAGAAAAATATCCATAAATTTTATATCTACTGTTTCAAGAAGCTTTTTACAGTGTCTTTAGGATTTCCTAAATCTTGCTCATGTTATCTTAAAATGAGAGCTTGAATTTATTCCTTTCCTTATGCCCTTGATATCTTTTTCTTCCCTAAATGAGATGGCAAGTACTTCTAGTAATATACTGAATAGAATTGTCAAGAGTGGGCAACCTAGTATTGTGTCAGATCTTAGAGGAAAGGGTTTAAATTTTACTCCATGAGGATATTATTTGCCAGGGGCTTATGGTATATGGCCTTGACTACATTGAGGGAAGTTCCTTCAATTCTCATTTTGTTGAAAGTTTTATCATGAATCGGTACTAAATATTGCCAAAAAATATTTTGTATGCATCAATGCTATAGTACACTGTTTTTTGTCTTTTTTGATACAGTGTATTATATTGATCTACTTGGATGTGTTAAACCATCCTTGAATTTCTGAAATTAATCTACTAAGTCATGGTGTTTGGCTTTTCTGATGAATTACTGGATTCTATTTGCTAATATTTAATTGAGGAACGTTGCATCTCTGTTCATTAAAGGTATCTGCCTGCGAATTTTTTTCGTGTGCGTGCGTGCGTGCGTGCGTGCGTGTGTGTGTGTGTGTGTGTGTGGTATGGCAATAGTTCCTCTTTCAAGGTTTGAAAAAATTCACTAGTGAATACATCTGGGTCTGAACACTTGTTTTTAGGAAGCCTTTTGATTACCATTTTAATTTCCTAGATAGTGATAAGTCTGATCCTTAATTTGTATCAACTTGGTTCTAACCTGGGAAAGTACATGAATCTAATAATTTATCTATTTCTTCCAGGTTGTCTTGATTTGTGAAATAAAGTCTCAAAGTAATTACACTTTGAATTTCTGTATTATCTGTTGTGATTCCCTTTCATTTCTAACTTATTAGGGTTCTTTCTGTGAGTCTTGCTGTTTATTAATCTTGAAGAATTTTTTAAAAAACCAATTCTTGCTTCCACTGAACTTTTGTGTTTTTTTTTTCACAAAGCTATCATTTTTTCCTCTTAATATTGCTTTTACTGTGTTCCACAAATTCTAATAATTCATGTCTTCATTCTAATTTGTTTCCAGAAATCTTCTGATTTTCTGCCTGATTCATTGGTTGTTCATTAGTGATGTTTAATTTTCAGGTATTAAAATTATTTCTCTGTTTCTGTAATTCATTTTAATTTTTAATGCTTCATGATCTAAAAAGACAACTGATACAAATACTGTCCTCTTGATTTTATGTTTTGTGGCCAGCATGTGATCTATCTTAGAGAATGTTCCATGCAAATTGAAGAATATGTTTTCAGTTTTTTGGTGATGAACAGCCCTACATATACCTACTCAGCTATTCGCTTCTATTTCTTCCTTCAAAGCCAGTATATTTCTGGTTGTAAATTAGCCTTAATGATCTATCAAGAGGTGACAGAATGGTGTTCAAGACTTCAAGAACTACTGTGCTGCTATTAAAGTCTTGGTTCAAGTCCATTAGCAGTTGTTTTAAATACTTTTCTGCCCATCATTGAGTACATATATGCTTAGGAGTGTGATTTCTTCTTGATGTGCAAATCTCTTGATTATTAAGAAGTGATATTCTGTCTCATAACTTTTTAAAGCCTGAAGTCTACGTCATTTAATATTATCATGGATAACCCAACCTTTTAAAGGAAGTTGTTTGTTTGAAGGATTATATCTTAACTTTGAGTCTGAGTCTATGTTTTTGCACTGACTTATTCAAATGTGTTTTTTACAGGTAGATTCAATATGGTTAAATACTCTTTTTTTTTAAAATAATATATTTTTATTTAAAAACCTTGGTTACAAACATGACTATGGTTGTGTTTCAGTCATATAAGAGGACATCCCACATCACCAGTGCAACATTCCCACCACCAATGTCCCAAATATCCCTCCCCCCACTCCGCCCCCACCTATACTCTAGACAGGTTTTCTATTTCCCTTATACCTTCTCGTTGTTAGAATAGTTCGCAATGTAGTTATTTCTCTCACTATAGTCTTTTATACTTCAATGAGATTTCCAGCAAACATATATCTGTTTAGATGTTCAATTAATTTTTTTAAGGATGTATGTACACCACTATTCATTGCAGCACTCAGTACAATAGTTAAAACTTGGAATCAACCTACACATCCAACAACAGATGAAACAGATGAGTGGATCATGAAGATGTGGTACATATAGGTTAAATACTCTTGATGAGGCTTTCATTTCGTTGAGTTTTTTTTTTATAATATATCCCACCATTGCCTTCAGACCTAAAAAGTTGCTTGTGATAAATCTGCTGTAAATCTTAAGGATTTTGTATATTATCTCAATTTTTTGATTTTTCTCTTCTTAGTATTCCATTTCTATGGTTTCCAAATTGTGACCAGGATATATATACCTTTGAATGCTTGTCTTTGGGTCTCTTTTTGCTGGTACTCTTCAGGCATCTATGATGTGGGTGCATACACTATTCAGTTTGGGACCTTCTCAGCAATGATATCTCTGACTGTTAAATCTTTGTTGGGATATTCTTCCTCACTCTCTGGCACCTTACACTGTTTCTACTGAATTTATTAGAGTTCTATAGTCATCCTGTGCTTATTTGATGATTTTTTCCATTCTCTGTACATTAATTTTAAGATTCTTTTTTCAACTTCTATTGTATGAAAGTGTTATGCAGCTCATCTTCTAGCTCACTGATTCTGTCCTCAGTGGTTATAACTTTGCTGGTCGAGTCTTCCAATGAGTTTTTCATTTTTCTTACTAAGTTTATCAGTCCCTTCATTTCTGTTTAAAGTTTCTCATTTCTACTCTCATATAAAGGAACTTATTATAATTTCCCTATATGGATTCAAGGAGCTTTGGCACATTATTTTCTCTGATCTCTGTCATTTTTCTCCTGTTTTACCTTAACATCTGCCTAGCTACACATATATACATATATATACATATACATATATACACATATATACACACATATACATACACACATGTATATATATATATATATATATGATATATAGGTAATACCTCCTCATTTGCTTCTAAATAGATGGCCTTTTATGTTGGAGGGAACTGTAAATGTTTATTAAGATCAGATATTATAACTTCATTTAAGGTTACTGTGCTCCTATTGATTTTCTGTTTAGTTAATGTATATAATGGTGAGAGGTAAAGCCTCTTACTGCTTTGTGTTGCCTTTAACTAGCTCATAAGGCCAATTAATATATACTTAATATATTTTGTGCTGATTTATTTACTATTTTATTTTAATAAGTATGAATTATTTATTTAATAAGTAATACTTATTACAATATATGTTAGAATACATACTAATATTATAATATATACTAATTCTATAAAATATATAAAGTCCTTATCTATTCCATTACATTTTTCAGTTTGAATCACTTGGCTATTTAAGGATGACTATCTATACTTATATGAATAGCCTTTTTCAGTATACTATTTTCCTATACCTTTGTTTTCCATATTTTACTCTGAGCCTATGTTTTGCACTAAAGTTCCAAGTTTTTCTTGTAAGTAATTTTGCTAACAAGTTAATCTTCATTCCATTACATTAGCTTTGCTTGGATGCATCTTCTAAAAATACAATAATTCTATAACCTGGAGAACAAACCTTTCATTAGGTTAAGTGCCCAATTTTATATTTGTGTCAATATTTATACCACCTCTATCAAACTAACTTTAAATTAATTTTTGTGCTTATCTAATATTAGCTTTTTCTCCAAAACATGCTTTTCTAAAGCTCCGTTCTTTACAAACACACACACACACAAACACAAAACCCAAAGGATACTCAACTCTATAGTAAACAATAAAATAGTAAAGGAAGAAAATTTCCAATATCACCAAATTTTCTTCCTCTTTGCTTAAGACAGTAACAATGATCTAACGTGATCCGCACAAAAAAAAAGTAAAGTGATCTCCAAAATTCTAATTTAATAATTCTTTAAAAGTCTATGGATAACAAAACAATTGTTTTTATATCACAGATGAAATAAATTAGCTCTATTAAAATATATATATTTATACATTTATAAAACTAAGAGTCTGAGTAGGTGATAAGTATTTTTCTAAATATTTAATGACTAAATATAAGTTCTTAGGAACTCTTTTTTCCTTTGGTTGGTGCTAAGAATCTAATCCAGAACCTAATCTATAGCCTTTAATATGCAAGGAAAACACTCTTTTTTTTTTTTTTTTTTTTGTTTTTTGGGCCACACCCTGTGACGCTCAGGGGTTACTCCTGGCTATGCGCTCAGAAGTTGCTCCTGGCTTCTTGGGGGACCATATGGGGCACCGGGGGATCGAACCGCGGTCCGTCCTAGGTTAGCGCAGGCAAGGCAGGCACCTTACCTCCAGCGCCACCGCCCGGCCCCTTCTTTTTTTCTAGAGCTACATCTTACCTTTTATTATAAATTTCAATTTAACAATGTTTATGACAATTTCTTTTTGTTTTTGGTTAAACCCAGTGATGCTCAGGGGTTACTTCTAGCTATGCACTCAGAATCACTCCTTGGCCTGGGGGACCTTATGGTAAGCTAGGATTCAAACCACTGGCCCCCTCTGCATCAGCTGTGTGCAAGGCAGATGCCCAAATGCTGTGCTATTGCTCTGGCCCTAGATAAAATTTATTTTTATGTGTCTTATAAAACCTTACATTTTCCTGAAAATTTTTTGTTTATTTTCAAAGTAACATTAAAGTGATTATCACAAGATAATAAAATATATATTTTGGGGGGACAATTCTGATATTCCTGATTTTTTGCTTAAAGGTCATAACAGGTGTTGCTCAGGGAACAATGAGTGGTGCCTGGATTAGAACCATGTCTTGGTCACAGTCACATGCTGAGCAAGCACCTTAAATTTAACCTTTGATCTATTTCTTCTTATGTAGTATGATAAAATTTGGAAATAAGCTATTTCTCAAAACATTGGCAAAAGCATTAATATTGCAATGCATTGTGTTAACTAAAATTGTATCCCATATCTAAAGTCAATATGTAACTATATAATATATATAACTATTTCAAGAAGTACATGAATATATAAATGCATATATATATTTGTACACAATACCCAACAGTGCTCAGGGCTTAATCCTGGTTATGTGCTTAGGAATGACTGGCAGGCTCAGAAGGCCATATGTGACATACTGGGGGTCAAACAAAGGTGTCCTGCAAAGTAAGAATCCTACAGTCTGTACTCTAGATTCAAAATGTATTTTGTAACATTTTCATCACACTTTCTTTAGAAAAAGCTCTCATATACAATAACCATTTTCACCAATTAAATTAAATTACATTTCAAGGAAGATATAAATTGTCCCAATTATCATCATGACTTTTCAAATACCCTATCATAGACAAGAAACCTAAGTTATTAAGGATTGAGACCTTTGAATCACAGAAGATTTACATATCAAAATGTGGTAGTTTCAGCTGCCGTAATGTATCCTCTGCCAATAAAGTATAAGAAAAATCACAGCAAACAACTGTCAGAAACTGATAAATACAGAAAAACTAAAAGAGAAATAAAAAGAAAAAAGTGATAAATACAGAAACATGCTCTTGCATAAATTTACTTACAGGATAGTTTTAACAATGCTAAATGTTATTTCTTTACACGACTGCTAGGTTCCTATATTTAACATCCTTCCTATTTTTCAGTTGGATACCAGACAGCATAATATTGCCATATAAAACTCTTTCACATGGACTGAGATATGCTGAGGAAGTAAACACTGAGCATGGCTCTGAAAACAGATGGAATGGCAGATGGGGCTATGGACTGGGTTCATTTGATCTGTATAAAACAACTTTCTTCTCTGTAAAATGAGGCTCACATATCACAAAAATCTTATAAAGTTTGAAATTTTATCACATATTGTTTTATTCTATCCAAAATAAGTATGTTCAACATTTACAACCTTTTTATTTAAAAGTTAATTACCTGTGTGATATTTTCAGACACATCTTTGGAACAGATGACAGGAAAGAGCAGTCAGTACCCAATTAAATCAAATATACACTGACTACTTGTCTAAAAACACAAAATTAATTACCTTCCTTCATTGATAAGTTCAATAAATGCAAGTCCTGCATTCTTCTGAATAGAATTTTGCCATTCCTAAAAGAAGAAATCAAATCAAGTGTAAGAAAAATGAATATGTACATGGAAGTAATATCTTATTCAGAGAATACATTGACATTTCTAATGAGTTACACTTACTGTTTCTAAAAATTTTTAGAAAATTTTAACAAATGTTTTTTGTAATAAGTCAAACACTGAAATAACACTATATTGCTTAGTTTCAAAGGTGCTTTTGAATTCCTTAAATATGTGTGGCTTGATTTAAAGCTTAATGCAAATTGAAGTGGAAAGTGACTCCACACCTGCCAAGTTTCCTTCCAAAAGAGAACAAATGATTGGCAATGAAACTATGCAACAAATAGTACTATTTGGAATAGAAAATTTTAGTTCCTAACATATACATCTTTACATATTTTACATATTTTTCCAAATACACATAATTGTAAAATTAAAAGCAGAAACAAAGACAACTTAATTTAGATTAATTTGGAAATCAAAAGAGCTCATGAGTTCAAAGTAATAAAAATTACAAAGGACACGTTATAAAATCAATGTTTCAAAATTTGTTTTAAAATCCCTCACAATAAAGTCTAACCATTGGTGCCAGAGACAGTACAGTAAGGTAAGGTACTCTACATGCATGCAGCCTATCTAAGCATGGTATCCAGAACACTACCAGGGGAGCTACCTGACCAAAGAGTAAGGAATAAGTCATGTAGACTACTATTCCTCCCACCAATAAAAAGTATAGCAACAGCCCGGCAGAAACTGCAACAACCACTCCTGCTGACTCATTTTATGTGGTCCTTCTTCTCACACACACACACACACACCACCTAAATATGGTCTGTTGCATGCTACTGGATTCAGCTCCAGAAGAACCCCCAGCCTAAGGACACTAGCTGATCCCTTATTGCTGAAAATCATTTCTCAAACTCAACAAGACCACGGTGTGCCCTGGATCTCACCCCCTACAAGAATATCTCAAAAGACTTAATGGGGATACCTATATTTCCTTTGTATGTTTAATACCTCTATTGTAATACCTCTTCTTAGTGAGTTTACTCCCAAATGTAAAGGTAGCCTCCTCCATCCTCTCTTTTCTTTTTTTCTTTCTTTTCTTCAATTAATTTTTAAATTAATTTTTATTTATTTCTTCTATACACACACACACACACACACACACACACACACACACACACTTTCTTTAACTTCACCTGTTTTGGTTCTGCTTGGTACAAAAACCAAGAAGAAAAAGTCTTGCTTTAGGATAAAAGCCTAGGTCAAAACCAGTGCACAGAAACTGTCATTCTTACCCCCAAATGCACCAGCAACATAATGTCGCCATTCCCTTTAGCAAAGGCATACTGAAAAAGGGGAAATTTTATTATTAGAAACATGCTCTTATGTACTAGGGATAAGAACCCACACATTTTACAATACAGGGGCACCTCCCACTCTGAACATGTGCCCTGTGGCCCCGACTTAGACTTAGACTTAGACTTAGACTTAGATCTGACAGTGACCATCCAATCCCGAACCCCAGATCCCAAACATAGAACTGACACAGTTCTCTGTAAGAACAACAGGAACCAAACTCCCCCTGAGGAATTCCTAATACATCTCTGGCACCAACTTGCCCAGGCTGATATGACATCCAGAACGAGGTAACAGCAACAACTTGATCTAAGAGCAGGTTGTCCTATCTCATCAACTAATGGTAAGACAAAATCAGAAAACACAACTTCCATTAATCTGTGCAGAAACCAAGATCACAATTACAGAATGACTTTGACAACCACGACTGGCAGAATTTATCTTGGGACCAATAAGAAAGATCCTAGCTTAGGTTTTGGCCTAGGATTTACACAAAAACTAATATCTGGGGGCACAGATATTATATTATAGCATAGCGGTAGGGCATTTGCCTTGCACACAGAAGGATGGTGGTCAAATCCCGGTATCCCATATGGTCACCGGAGCCTGCCAGGGGTGATTTCTGAGCGTAGAGCCAGGAGTAACCCTTGAGCACTGCCACATGTGAAACAAAAACAAAAACAAAAAACCAAACAAACAAAAACTAAGACCTCTAATTCCAGAGGTCTGACTTTGACAACTGAGACAAAGCAGAACTTGTGGAACCATAAGGAAAGACTCTATCCTAGGCTTCATCATAGGATCTGTACAAAAACCAAGAACACTAATTACAGAAGACCAGTTACAACAACTGTTATGGAACAGAACTTGTAGAACCATAAAGAAAGACTATCATAGACTTTTTCCTATGACCTGTGCAATACCAAGATCTCTAGCTAACTGATTTTGTCATGTACAACTGAGCAGATCATTTCCTGGCACCATAAAAAGGCCTTGGGGTTCGATAAGGAGCGTGTGCAGAGCCTGTAGTTGTTCCCATGACAGTATACTTCAGGGATGGAGAAACCCTGTATCTCTTAGGCCAAGGAAATTCCCCTTTATAATTTCCCCAATACTTACTCTGCCTATGCAAAACAAAACAAAACAAAACAAAACAAAAAAAACCTTGCCACACTAGCCCCCCTTTTCTCTTTTTCGTCCTTGTTGTGTTTGTTGTTTTGTTGTTTTTTTGTTGTTGTTGCTGTTGTGCTTGTCATAGCTCATTTTCTTTTTCTTTTTTTGTTTTGTTTTATTTTTCCTTTTTTGCCCTTTCTTCTTTTAAACTGAGATTTATAGCTTCTAAACCAGGGGTCTGAAACTCGCAGCCTTTGGGCCGCAAAAGGCCCTCCGTACAACATTTTGTGGCCCTGCCCTAGAGGAATCTTTTTTTGTTTTGTTTTGTTTTAGTTGTTTGGGTCACAACCCCCAATGTTCAAGGCTTACTACTGACTTTGTACTCAAGGATCACCCCGACTTTGCCTCCTGCAGCCCCCAGGTAAATTGAGTTTGAGACCCCTGTTCTAAACGAACTCCTCCCAGCTTTCTTTTTTTTCTCTTTTTTTCTTCTCAACAGAAACAGAACTTGAATAATCTTGTTTTGCCTCATAAATTGAGGGGGAGAAATGGATGGTACTAGGTGCAATCAGTCATGTGAACATTGAGTGGAAATAATGATCAGACTTAAACACCAAACCCAAAGTCAACAACAACAGAATTGATACCCAATATACAAGAAGTTATACACATAAGGGACCAATTATATATTACCAATTCAAGGGACAAAGGGGGAAGATACGGAATGCATGCTGGGAAGAAAGGTGAAGAGAGGAGAACACTGGTGGTGAGAATGGCCCTGATTCATTGTTACTATGTACCTTAAATATTACTGTGAAAGATTTGTAATTCACTTCGGTCACAATAAAAATTATAAGAAAATAAAAAATATTAAAGAAGGAAAACGGTGCTCGCTTGGCAGCACATATACTAAAATTGGAACAATAGAGAAAATTAGCATAGCCCCTGCACAAGGATGACACAAATTTGTGAAGCATTCCATATTAAAGACAAAAACACAAAACAAAAAAATTAAAAACACACACACATACAAAAAATAAGATAAAAAAGAAGGAAAATGAAGAGAAAAAAATATTTTGTTGGGGAGGAAAATTAACAGCTTTATTTGAAAATAAAGGAGAAAAAAAGTATAACAACATAGTTCTTTTCTGATTTAAATTTCATTCTTTAACTAATTAAGGCAACACTGCCCTATTTTACTGGAGTGAAGCTGTTAATGACTGTTTGGACAATATCTTGTTGTACTCAGAGCTTACTCCTGGTCTGTACACAAGGATCACTCCTAATGGGCTCAGTGGAATACATGATTTTCCAATATTCAAACCTGGGTTGTCAACATGCAAGACAAGAACCATACATTCAGAGTAAATTATTTATATTTTAAACTCACAACACACTCCTGCATTTGAGAATCTTGCAGTTTCTTTCTATAGTGTTTTTGGGTTAGGAAATTGTACTGTTTGTCCTTTATTCTTTCTGTGGCATAATTATGATATGCTACTTGGAAAATATGAATGGTTTAATTTTAGTTATTTGATTTTTTTAACTATTTAAATAGTTGGCAACTATGTAATTTAAACTGAAAATTTTCATAAAATATGCAAATAAAATTTCCTCTACCATATTTTATGAAAAAAATATTCATCACTTTGCCAATCATCAAGTGATGAATTTCTTTATGATTTTCCTAATATCTAAATTGCTGGCCACAGAAAGATGATAAGCTACCAGCACAAAATCCAAATTTATAGGAAAATGTCCTAGATAATTGTTCACTATACTACTCTTCATACTTCCTTTTAGTTTTGCCCTATAGGTAAAAATAATTGTTATAATAAAAGTAGATCTATAAAAAATAAAATTATGCCATTTTTAGCAAAGTCACTGCTTTCTAGCTGCTATAATAGTTAACTAAAATCTATCAAAAGACAAGATTCTATCATATTTACAATGCATATTTAAGTTTTCAATCATTCTAACATAATTATAGAGAACTTTCTTTTATTTTAAGAAAGTGATTTATTGCCATTAGATATTTGTACATGTCCATTACAGACCTTATACTTACAGAAAATCATACCACATCAAATGTGCAAATTACTCAGGAAAACTTGAAATTTACTATAATGCTAGTTTAAAAAGAACACTGATTCTTACCTAAAAACATAAATGCTACTTAGAACTTCCTCATTGATTCACTATGATAATACCGGCATATCAAGGTTATATAAACCTAGAATATTGAATAGTTTTTTAAAGAAGGTATTTCATAAACTACAGATTAATTCATAGATATTTATCAAATACAATTGTATACTTATATTTATATACTTATATTTATCAAATACAATTGTATAAAAAACCAGGGCTCAGAAAAGGCTAACAGGAAACCATAATAATAATAATAATAATAATAATAAATAATAATAATACAAAGAATAAAAAATAAAGAATCAGAATGAAAGCTAGACTTCTGAACAGTAAGACTGAATATTAGAGCAAAGAAAACAGTCTGGAAAATTGTGAGGCAAATAAGAATATACTATCAATTAGGGGCCAGAGAGATAGCATGGACATAAGGTGTTGGCCTTGCATGCAGAAGAACGGCGATTTGAATCCTGGCATCCCATATGGTCCCCTGAGCCTGCCAGGAACAATTTCTGAACATAGAGTCAGGAGTAACCTCTGAGTGCTTCTGGGTATGACCAAAAACCAAAAACCAAAAAATAAAAATAAAAAAGAATATACTGGGGCCAGAACGATAGCATGGAGGTAGGGCGTTTGCCTTTCATGCAGAAGGTCAGTGGTTCGAATCTCAGCATCCCATATGGTCCCCTGAGCCTGCCAGGAGCGATTCCTGAGCATAGAGCCAGGAATAACCCCTGAGGCGCTGCCGGGTGTGACCCAAAAACCAAAAAAAAAAAAAAAAAAAAAAAAAAAGAATATACTATCAATTAAGTATGATGAAAACAAAAGTTGTATCTTCAGACTTGCATAAACATTTGGTATTCATCCACTTTTTTAAGAAACTACTGATATTGTGTTAACCCCCTCTCCAAGTGGAGATACAAGTAACAGTAAAAACAATATAAAACTATGACAAAGCCCCATTAATCTCAAAGCTTAAAAACAAAAGTATATTTCTAACTCAAGTTCATGCCAAATGATCTTTGACTATATTCTATACATCTCCATCCCATTACTCTGAAATGTCTTGTAACATAGACCAATTAGAAGAAGAAAAAATAAGATGTATTTAAGCATCACTGTAATCATACTTGTATTGGAAATTCTGAATTACAAAGTAAAGCCATATAAAATTGTAACAAGATTTTAGCATTGAATATTAGCAGAAAGGTAAATCATATAAAATGATATTAAAGAAATACTGCTTTTAGTCATTTTATAGGGAAGCTGCAATTCATCTCTCAATAGTAGTAGATATATGAAGTAATTCAACAAGTAATAATGACTCTTAAAATATTTTCATGGTAGGGGTCTGTGATAGGATGCCCAGTGGGAGATGGGATGTTGGAATGCTGTCTTTATGGAACATTATCATGAAAAGTATTGCAACTCACTGTGCCTAAAATAGACAATACTAAAGACATTGGGATGCTCATAAGTAGCCTTATTTCTGCTGATACACCAGTTTTCTGATTACAAAAGTTTGACATTAACTAGCTTATGCATATTTTCCATATGTCTCTACAAACTGTTATGTATTTTATGTACACATGGCATTATTACATTTTAGGAAAGCCATATTAATCTGTGGTAACTAGAGGACCAGTAGAAATAATAACACTTCACAAACTATATCATATCACATCAAGTTAACAAAAATTAAATTCTAGAATTTGATGATGTTAAATCTAAAATTTTCACATGCTAAAAGTTCATCGTTTAAAAAATACAAGTAACATTATATATATCATAGTATTATTTTTCTAGGTCCTATTCATAATTTGTTTGTCAAATACAGAAGCCTACAATACAAAAATTCAGCCTACAATAATAAATGAATGGTTGGAAACACCAGAGTAATTTTAAACAGCCTTATTAAATAAAGGCCTAAGTAAATTCCACCTAATATTAGTAGAATTTAAATGAATTTTAAATATTTTCAAAAATATACATCAAGGGCCGAGAGTGATAGCTCAGCCGATAGGGCATTTGTCTTGCACAGAGCTGACATAGATTTGATCCCCAGCATACCCTGAGCCTGCAAGGAGTGCCACTTAATGTGGCCCAAAAAACAAACTAAAACAAAACAAAACAAAATTACTTAAATAGACACTTGGCATAATTTCAATGACACCAACTCAATTTCTCTTAAAACTAACAAATTTAAAATTTGTTTAAAATTGTCGCTGATGGTGCTTTTTTTTTTTTTGCTTGTTTGTTTTGTTTTTGGGCCACACCAAGTGACACTCAGGGGTTACTCTTGGCTATGCACTCAGAAATTGCTCCTGGCTTGGGAGACCATATGGGATGTCGGGGATTGAACTCAGGTCATCCTATGTCACTCGCATGCAAGGTAAGAGCCCTACTGCTGCACTATCGTTCTGGCCCTGAGAGTTTAACACTTTTTATTTCACAGGACTGTGATAGAAAATCAAAGAGATCCTAGTGAAAAACATGCTAAGACAATCTCTCCTTTTCCCTCACCTGTCCCCTGTTCCTTTGTCCCTGTTTAACAGATGTACATATTGCCTACCATCTGAGAGGGGAAAAAAGGCAATTTAATCCACACTTATTAGCAAAGAGTAATACAAAGTGTGGATTTTAAGGCATAAGTGTGCAAAATATCATATAATATGGGATGATGTAAGCTATGTGACATAAGTTATAGTTATGTCATTTCTCATTATACACTACACTCCAGGTGTCTCCTCTAATGGAATGAGCGCACAAGTAGTACTAAATCTAGTCATTTAAACAATATCCATTAGCTGTTTTAATTTAATATAAAAGGTTTCCTCATTTGGGTTATATTTATCTTGAAAGACAAAGGAAAAACACCGGTGTTTTTTCTTTAAACTACTGAAAAAGTACCTAAAAATGGAAATGAAAAGGCCTACAAACCATTCCTAAAAAAACCAGTATACTGGGGTCTGGAGACAATACAAGGAATAGGATGGTAGCTTTGCATGCTGCCAACTGGATTTCCCTCCCAACATTACATATGGCCCTCCAGGCCCTGCCAGAATTGATACTTCATAACAGAGCCATGAGTAAACTCTGAGAACTTCCAGGTTTTTAAATAATAACAACAATAATAACAGTATACTCTGCAAGATTCAGATTTAATATGGATTTTAAAGCTTTCTTAATAATTGCTTTATGACAGTGCATTTAACTAATCATGACTAATCATGAAATGTGTGATTAGTTGAAAAGAACCAGATCTTTGCTGTCCTTGACAGGTCAAGTAGGGTAGATAGGAAATAGTTGTAAACAAAACATGCAAGAGTAAAGGAAGAATAGAATGTGGAAGGATTTCCTTTAGAAAAGTAAATTAAAATGTTTGATTAAAACTCCACTTTTAACCCTAATAAAGAGATGCTGATTTTTATTTTAACTTTAATTCCATAGAAACTGGAATGCTAGAATTTAATATTAAAATAGAACATGAAATACTACAATCTATTATTGTTTTAGCAGATTAGATAATCTAATAGATAGTAGAGCATGTAAAATAAAGTTAAAACTTTGGAAAAAAGAAATGAGTGTAGATAGCTATTTTCTTAACACAGAATCAGTTTTATTACCCACAGATAATTATCTCTGAAATAAAATATTTGTAATTTGTAGAAATGCCTTTATGCATCTGTCTCCCTACTAGGTCATAAACTCCTTAATAAAGAGAAGGTTTTTACAAAACTCAATGAATTTGTTATTGAATTAAGTTTAATTCCACACCAATAGTTATCATCTAAAATTATATGGCTTTGAATTCTGGATGAACCAGAGTCAAAAGTTTCTGAAATATAAATTTATTAGAATTTTCCAAATTATTTAGATGTGATGTAGTCTTGTGAACTTCTAGAATAAATTATTTCTTTCTTTCAATTAGACTGCACATATGTAAAACTCAAAAGTTCGTGGGGCCATAGTGTTAGCACAGTGATAAGGCATTTTCCTTCCATGTGGTCAACCTGGGATGGACCCGGTTGGCAACCTGGGATGGCATCCCATATGACCCCCCCCCCCCCCGAGCCTGCCAGGAGCAACTTCTGAGCATAGAGCCAAGAGTAACCCAGGAGCGCTGCTGGGTGTGGCCCCCGCAAAACAAAAACAAAAACAAAAAACCCTCAAGATTTCCTACCAAAAGCTGAGTTAGTTCACTTTTACAAAATGTTGTCTATTTTCCTTCAAACTATTCAGTTATTTTAGCTACTTTCTATTCATTTGTGAAATAGTATGCTACCACTTATGATTATACCTCTAGAATAAGATTATTTTTTAATTCCTGGCAATTATCTTGCATTTAAATGAATAAATAGAAATTTAGCAAGACCAAAATTGTTATTTTGTAATGAATGTGTAAAATAAATGTGAAAAAAAAAAGATCAGGTAGGTACTTATTATGTAGCTGATTCTAGGAGTTTAATTTATGTTATTTCTGAGGGATACACCCATAATTACTCAAGGTTTACTCCTGGCTATGTGATCACTCCCATTGAGGCTACGATGACTATATGTGGTGCCAGGAATAGAACCTGGATCAGCTGCAGGGAAACACCTTAACTATGTATTATTAATCCTGTCTTTTGTCTCTAGCATTGGAAAATAATCATTAGGTAAACTATTTTAAAGGGAGATATCCAAAATACCATGACATAAACAATACAGTATGGTGGGTGGGAGTGTGAAAAACATACAGTATTATGGATGGAAGTGTGAAAAACATAGAGTATGGTGCATGGGACAAGTTAATATTTTCTTTAATTTTGATGCAGGGCTACACAAAAATCTACTAAATGAACTGTGATGAAAAATCCTAGCAATCACAGTCCTATATCAAGTCTGAGTGTAGATATGACTTAAAGCAGGGAAAATTAATATATAAGAATTCATATAATAGGTCACTCTAAATTACTGTCATATAGACAAATTTATAAATACAGAAAAAAGAACCATTTAGAAATCTTATGTAAGCATCATTTCAGGAAAATTTTGTCACGAGAAAACACCTCACAAACACACTAAGTCCAAATTAAAGAAAATGTACAGTTACAATAAAAGGTAAATTAAATTAGACAGCACATTTAGTTTTTAGGCAGCACATTTTTCTTTTCATGAGAAAATATGAAAGAATTGTGTTTGTGTGTCTGTAACAAGCAATCAAGTTTAAGACAATTTTGTTGCAACTTTTTTAAGTCTCCTACATGGTTGCATAAAATTTCCTCAAGATGAAGGACATTTTCTAAAAACTGGGTATCAAGTTAAGGACGCTTTGAAACTTAATTCTTTGAAGAAAAATAGGTTCCAGAAGGATGACAATGAACTCCCTATGTTTTCTTCACAACCCTTTTATGGTAGCTAGATTACCTAGCACAAATCTCAGATCCAGGACATTTCCCCTATCACTTATCTTTCCTCCTATATGTCAACTCAGTGCACTTTTTTTATTAGCTTTGCTTTGTGTAGAATTAAGTAAGTCAACTTGATGTATTCTTAGAAATTCAATCCATGGAAAATTTTGTGAAAATAAAGAAAATAATTAAAGGTAAAGTGGGAAGTTAAATTGAGTTCTTAATTCTTCTTGAACACCAAATTGGCAGTGTGACTTCCTGTTTTCTTATTGAAAAAATAAAAATTTGCTCCATAAAAGTCCTTATTTTGAAAGTTTATAACATGTACTTAAAATTATGTCTATTAATTTAGAGAAGTTAATAAAAGACCAAGGAAAATACGCTATGTTTTTGCACATTGTCAAGGTATCATTTAAAAATTTTTATTGCTTATTTTAAGCAGTTGTATAAGACAATGCAAAAATTAATTCAAGAAGTGAATAATCAATTATGCCAAATTGCAATTTTTTTATAAGAACTATAACCATAACATGACATTAGATAGTAAAGAAAACTAGTTGGTCACTAAAAGAAAAGTTTATATATTATATAAATAAAAAACCTAAGGAAGTTTCATGAGATTAGTATTGTGAAATAATGTATGAAATCTTTGCACATTAAGAGAGAAGGAAAAGCTCTTTGAAAATGGTGCTACAGATTTACAGATAAAAACAAAACTTAATCCTTATCTCATGCCAAATGAAAATTAACCAAAATCCAAATTTAAGAACTTGAACTAAAAAATCTCTATGAGTTTATATTTAGTCATGAGTTCAGAGATATGCTGAAATTATCCAGGCAGAAAAAAACAGAAAGAGATAAACTGGATATCAAAATTTAAAACTTCAATGAATCAGAATCTTGTTAAGGAAATAAAAGAAGATCCACAGAATGGGTTAAAATCTTTACAATTAATATATAATAGGTAAAGGTCAATATTCATAGTAAATGATATACCTAAAATAAACCAAAAAAATTTAATTAAAATATGTATAAGGGTAAGGAAGGTTACAGAACTATCATGAGTAGCCCAGCTTCTATCACTGCAGTGTATGGTGCCCTGATTAACAATAGGAATGATCTCTTGCATCAAGCTGGGAATAACTTCTGAAGCACTGTACAGTATAATTCCCTTCTGTCCAAGAAAGATACAGGACCTGAATAAAGCTTTATCCAAAGAGAATATACAGTTGATCAACAGACACATGAAAATATGATCGATATTATTGAACATTAGAGAAATTCCAATTAATTTGAAATGGTAAGATATAAACTTAATTGACTCAGAGCCAGTCCATCTCTCTGGAATGGCAATAGTAAAAATAACAAAAAATATACACAGATATTTTATTTTATTTTGACCACACTTACCTGTGCTCAAAAATTACTCCAGGCTCTGCACTCAGAAATTACTTCTGGTGGTTCTTGGGTCATCAAATGGAGTGCCAGTGAATATAATTCACCAACATGCAAGTAAAGGTCCCTGCCCTCTCCTCTATACTATCACTCCTACCCTAACAATACCAATGGTTTGGGAAAAAACAAAACAAACAAAAAAACAACAAAAAACCAAATGCGAAAACAACATGCATTGGAGATACTGTGAATAAACTGGAGAAGTTGTACATTTTCATGAGATTTTATAATAGTTCAGATACATATGCCCAGAGAAATAGCAAAATAGGCAGGAAGTTTGCCTTACACTAGCCAATCCAGATCCAATATCTTGCACTCCATATGTTCCCCAAGCTCATCAAAGACTGACCCTGGAGAGCAGAATCAGAAGTAGGCCCTGATAACTGTAGGGTGTTGCCCAAATCAAAAAGTAAAAAATAAATAACAATAACAATAAAAAAACAGACAACTGCTAGTGTAAAAAAAAAAAGGGAAAATAGTTGACAATAATTATCACATAGCAGAAATTATATTCATAGACTTATGTCTAAAAATAGAACCTCAATTACTTACATTTTTAATTGATAAAATGACAATGGTCAGAAGGTAAAGATAAACCATTATCCATCAAAAATTAATAGAGTATTTCATACATAAAATAGAGTATTTCATACATAATGGAATTCAACCATAAAAAGAATAAAGTTTATTTCATCACAAGCAGCAATAACTCAAGTTTTTTACATTTGGGGGGGAAATTATATTCATTTGCTGCTGGGAATATAATTTGCAAAATAATTTTGGAAAAAACTAAAAAGATAGTTAAAATATGATCCAGTAATCCCACTTTTGGATATCTATCTGAAGGGTACACAAATTTTGACAAAAGTGATTATATAAATTCGTATTTATTTACATTGTTTCTAAAACTATCAGAAATGACAAAAAATGGAAGTACATGTTAGTTGGCCATATAGAGATTTATACAATAGAACATTTTTGCTATAAAAACATGATTTTTTTTTGTTTTGGGGCCACACCCAGAAGTACTCAGGGTACTCCTAGCTCTGTACTCAGAATTCACTCCTGGCTTGTGGGACCACATGGGATACCGGGAATCGAACCTGGTCTATCCTGGGTCCTCTGCATGCAAGGCAAACACCCTACCCTGTGCTATCTCTCTAGCTGCAACAAAATAGGAGTTTATAGGAATAATGTAAAGAAAATGAATAAAAATAATTTTAGATGATTTTACCTGTATGCAATAAAAATATAAAATTGACAAACATACAAAATGCAATGACATATCAATGAATATTAATAATTGTAAAACTTGGGAGGAATTACTGATGACGGTGGGAGAGTAAAAAAATAAGTGTGGTTAAAAAAGAAAAAAAATCTAAGAAATAGGGATATAATTTGTGCATATTATAATATGGATGAACCTGAAATGCTAAGATATAACAAAATATGTATATGATTCCAGTAAAATACTGAGAACAGAAAAATCATAGAGACAAAAATATGCTTTAGCGATACAGGCAATGCTTAGGAACTTAGTATATATGAAAGTTTTGACTTTGGGTGACCAAAAGTTTTGAAAATCAATAATAGAAAGGCTACACAACACTAGGAATGTATGACACTACTGAATATTACATTTAAAACCTTTAAAATATTACATTTATGTTATATATGCTTTTTACTGCAATTAAATCAGGACTGGAGAGTTACTTGGCTTAATGGGCTGAGCAAAAGCCTAGCAGCTACCAATAATGGAGGCCCAAAGTAAGAGATACTAGGCAACAAATCATACTCTGAGCAGTAGGGTACAAAGACCAGCCCAGAAATCAAAACAGAACCCTAGCATGACCAGTTTTGGACCAAAACAAGAGCAAAAACCAACAAATTATCTTGAAAATGGTTTCCTTTTCTTCAGAATAATAATTTGTTTACAATAAATATTTGCTTCTTTATGAATATTTTTACTAGGTATGAACTAAACAGTCTGTTACTTTAATAGATGAGACAAAGGTGACTAAAACAGAAGATATCACTGGCAAGAGGACTGAACAAAAATTAAGCCATGAATTTTACTATGGAGTAAATCTGTACTTTAAATGAAGTGACTAGCATCTACCAAGAGAAGCTGGACAACTGTCAAGCTTTGTGGCATCCTTAAGCAGATCCATTTTGGATAGTCTAAGTAAATACTCTACGATTTAAAATACTCCCGAGAAATCCAGGGCCTAAGAAATGGAACAGTGGGTAGAGCATTTGCCTTTCATGCAGTCAATTCTGGCATTCCATAGCCATGAGCACTGTTAGGAGTGACTTGAGTGCAGAGCTAGTGTATAGGTATCACCAGCTATGACTCCAAAATCAAAACAAATAATAATAAAATAATAAAATAAAATACTTTCAAAATATAATAGATATATGGATGGCAAAACATAGTATTCATTTCCACTGCTGCAAGAGTGAACTGCTTCAAAAAGAGAAAATCCTGGGGCCAGAGTTGTGGCGTGGAACAGTAAGGAGTCTGCCTTGCTAGCGCTAGCCACATGGTCCCCCATGCCAGGAGCCATTTCTGAGCACATAGCCAGGATTAACTCCTGAGCATCACCGGTGTGTGCCAAAAATTTTTTTTAAAAAAGTAAAATAAAGTAAAAGAGAAATGCTGTATTTATTCTGTGACATATATAGGAAATGCCAAGGTAACATATTAAGGATTATCATGTCATTTCTCTTACACACAAAAGGTACCTATGAAAACATAGCCATATGCCTTTTCAATACTAAGACAATGTATAGAGTAATACATGTAACAATATCCATATAATAAACCATCATGCTTCCTCAAACAAAGGAGCCTAGAGTAATTGTGGAAAAGTACTAGTAGTAATCCATATTTTCTCATTTAAAGTAGTTGGTACATCAATTCAAGTAAGGTAAAACAGCACAAATAAGTGAAAGCATGTTAAAAGTAGTGAAAATGAAGTAGTGAAGTTTTAACAAAATGTCACAATTTTAATTTCCTGACTTCGATTCTTTAGTTCACTCATTCATAAAGAGAGCTACTGGAGGAAACTAGGGAAAGGTACATGGGATTTTTTATACAAAGTGACTGGTTCTTGTGAGTCCATAATTATTTAAACTAAAAAACAAACACAGAAGAATCATAAACAGAAAAAGTACAGTGAATTAATAATAGCTAACTAAAAGTTATATAATAGCTAATAAAATAAATTTGGTAAAGTATACATTCAGTAGAAGTAAAATAAATCTACCAAAAGTAAGATAATGTAGAATGATAGTACTGAGAAATACATACATAATAATTTTACTATTTTTAAAAGTTGGTGCAGTGTAAAAAAGTATATAATGTAAAACAAAAATTAAAAGCAGAGGGAGTGAGATCATTGTATGTCTAAAACCCAAATATATAGGACTTTATAAGTCACAGGGTTTTTTTGTTGTTTGTTTGTTTTTGGGCCACACCCGGTAACGCTCAGGGGTTACTCCTGGCTATGCGCTCAGAAGTTGCTCCTGGCTTGGGGGACCATATGGGTCACCGGGGGATCGAACCTCGGTCCGTCCAAGGCTAGCGCAGGCAAGGCAGGCACCTTACCTTTAGCGCCACCGCCCGGCCCCAAGTCACAAGGTTTTAATAAGATAAATTTAAAAAATTTAAAAGAAAGAGGAAACCAGCAAAATATCTGCAAAGGAGTGAATATAGCCAGAGTATTATTTGAAATAGGCAGGTTAAGCCAAGAAATAGGGCTATCAGGTCTAGTAATATCAGTTTACTTTAGATAAGTCTGCATTTTCTCTTCTCCACAACAGATAAGAACTCTGAGGATTATCCCATATGTGGCCAAGACTCACAAAAATTATTTTGAAGGGAACCCGACTTTTAAAGAAATATGAGTATTCACATAAAAAGAAAGGTCTCCCAGCACCCTTTCATAATTTTAACATGACTGAGATAAAATTTTGTTGATTCATCTATCATCTCTGTTTGTAACTTAGATTGATATAAGTGTAAATGAATTATAAATATGAAAAGATAAAGAATAAGATGTTACAACATCTGAGAAATAAATATATTACAAGTGCTTAAAACATATAAAAGTGGGACTGGAGCAATAACACAGTAGGTAAAGCAGTTTTAATGAGAATTTAGTTCTTTAATATGCAAAAATTAGAAAGTATTTTGTTTGATATACTGGAATGAAACAATACAATTATTTATATTAAGAAGACATAGCAAAACAAACACCATGAACGGAAGTTAGAAATTTCTCATCAACCTTAATTCAAATACTATTAACACACTATATTGCAGTTCTGCTCATATTATACTAGGAAAAACACAATTCTCCACAAATGAAATACAAATAAATATATTGTCTGGATACTGAAATGTAAATGAAGTTGGTAGCTGATCTGAACATGTAATAGGTTAATTCCTTTTTATGTCTGTGTTTAGAATGATTACTTAGTCTGAATCCATGTGTATTCTGTGTAGATGAGTTTATCAGATTAAGAATATACATAAAGTCTTCCAAAAATATTATTTCTATTTCATAAGATTAATTTTATGAGCAATTTTAAATTGCTTTTGATTATTTTTATTAAAATACTGAATTTCAGGGCTGAAAAGACATTATAACAGGAAGGTGCTTGCCTTTCACATGGCCAAATGGTTTGATATCTACTACTTAAGCACTTCAAGGAGTGATCCCTAAGTGAAGAGCAAAGAGTAAACTAAACCACTACAGATTATTGTCCCCAAAAGGCAAACAAACCCCCCACAAAAATATTATCAGAATGTAGAATTATCACAATTATAAACAATAATAATCAATAACACAATAAAAATTCAAATGATATAATTTAACATAATTAAGATTTCATATTTACAAAATGATTGGAAAAATGTAATCTGCCCTTGGCTTATTTAAATTTATCATTCTATTAAAAATACCAAGCCTGTTTCAATTATAAATATTCATTAATTAAAAAATTTTAAAGGCCTGAAAACTTATCTTTTCTATGTTTTGTACCTCAATTTTCAGTCTACCATAGGGAAAATACAACTTTTTTCATTTTGTTCTAAGTGAGTAGACTGTATCAAATCAGAAAAAAATGAAAAAATTCAAATGTTCAAAGAACAAATCATTTGAAAGGAAGGCAATTCTTCAGTTGTGGTGCTTTATTTCCCCTCCCCTCCCCCTATTGTGGTTCTTTCTTAAGTGCTGTGTTTAGAAGTCCTGGCCTTGATCACATCAGGGAAATCACCAAAATCTCTTTTATTTAAGCATATTAAATACTTAGAAAAGAATACAGTCAAACAAGCCACAAGGTAATTTATGTTAGTAACTTCATACACAGATCCTAAGGAGACTTCATGGCTAACTTTTATATTACTTATATATTTGGTTTTTTAAAGTTTAAATAAAATGATTTATTAAGCATTTACTCATCAATGCTTCAAGTCAGAAAGTACTTAAGTATTAAGACTTTTTTTTACATAAAAGTTTCTCAATTTATAAAAAGTTTTCTATTGACAGATAAGGCACAGAAAAATGCAACTGACATCTGCTAAGATTTACTTATAAAAACTTAAAGAAATCCTATGGGATAACATCATTCAAATTTTTTTTGGAGTACCACTGATGGAAACTTCCTTAAAAATCTGGCAATAATTACAAACTATTATACTACCTACAAAAGTTTACTTGAAGACTAAATCTGTTATTCATCAAAGAACACAATATACTTGAATAATGTAATGGAAAAAACAAGATAAACATATAAAATTATTCAAAAGATCTCAACCACATCTGATTGTAAAACTTAGAAAATTCAGAAGGCAGTAACAACTTGCAAAAATCCAGTATTTTGTGGCTAACTGATCTTGTCAAAACTATATATATATATATATATATAAATAATTTTTCTTAAATTCATTTTAATTCCAAGAACTATGAAACCATTTTGTATATAAAAAATAGTCCATGTGTGCAACTTGAACACAGAGGGAAGGATATAAGTTAAACCTTAACAGTTACCTTTGTGTGATATGATCTACATAAAAAAGATACAAAACAGGGAGTATAATATAATAAAGTAAGTTGTTATTAAATTTTAGCATCTTCTCAAAACTAATTTTTTCTAGAGTAACCTAAAATTCCACTGGGTAACAGACTGGATGGCATGTTTCTTAGAGTTTAAAAGCCTGCCCATATGAACTGCATTATCCTTGACAAGTACCTTCAAAAATTTGTAAGATGATCTCATGTAAATTTAGACCATATTTTGCACACTAAACATCACCAATAGTAAGTTTATTGAGAAGTTCAGATAACATAAAAAAGTGATACCCTTAATTATAGACATCATTATTAACATAAAATTTGAAATGGAAAACATAAAATTAAAATGATCTAATTTGTCATAGCAAATAAAATTTTTTTGAAGAGTTGCTGCATTTCCCTTTTCCATTTCAACTCCCATTGCTCAATATTTCAACAAAATTTTATTTTCTAGTGGTTTATCTAAATTTGAAATAAAGAAAAGCACAATTTAAGCAAATGAATCATGGGCTAATCCCAATTTCATTAAAAACTTATTTTAACCAAGAATCAAAATACATTTTACACAGTGTGGAAAAATTTTTAAATATATAATACATATAGTATTATAAAAATATTCACATTTTTCATACTGTAATAAATGAATAATTGCACATGATATTATGAAATCATCAATATTTACAAAGGCTGACATAAAGCAGAAAAAAAAAAAAGAACTGAGAACCTTGTAGCTTTCAAGGTTTGTCAAGATTGCATTTGCCTTGGCACAAAGAGCTCCAATGTGCTGAGCTAAATCTACAGGGATCAAGAAGAGATGCATTAAAGGCCATAGAAAAAACCCTAGCTTTAGAAAGTGCTATGCCAAGCAATCTCCATAGCATCATTTAACCTTTATTTTTTTCTTTATCAGAAGTCACTCCTGCTTTGTTTGTAACACTAATGGATAAAAATAAGATCTAAATCTTGAATTTGAGTAGCAGACAGAAATGGCAAATACTTTTTGGAAACTTATTGAAGACATTCTCATTTTTTCTGTGTCCCAAAACAAATATTTTATACATCAGTCAAACTTAATTACCTACAAAGATGATTTAAACCAACTTTATAGTGTAATAATAAACCCTCACCACCTGGATAATATAGAAGAAAGAGTGGTCATTTTTTCTTTAAAGTATTTTGTGGATTACAGTATTTTGTGGAAATAAGTATTTCAGTTTAATAAAAATAAAAATAGAAATTACTTTTTATTTAAAAACATACTATATTTAAATGAGGTATATTTAATCAATTAGACACTTAAAATATTAAACACACTGAATTACTTAAAAAATAAACTAAAAAATAAAACTGAGAGACATATTTATAACACTGCTCTGCTAACACACTGAAAGAGAGTGCACTGCACAAAGAGCTTAAATTTCTCATTCTTCCTTTCAATCAATATCTGAGGCAAAGTTTCATCTCTAGGGCCTTTAATGGCAGGAATTCCTGGAGCCAGCAAATGAGTAATGTTAAACCTATGATTAGATGATGAGGCCATCAAAGACATTAGGATTCTAATACTAAATTCCTCTTTATTTCACTGAACTTCAGTAAAATCCAGAGCGAAGGAATAAGAAACTTTGTTATTTTGTGTATAATAATTTTTTTATAAAATTTGTATCATCAAGGACCTAAAAAGGCTCAGATCTATTTTTCACTATGTCTCCTGAACTCAGGATCCTTTATTAGTAAATGAATTTCTAATGTACAACTTACGAACTCCTACCAGGGACGTTGTGTGGTTTAACTTATTTATATTCTTCCTGGACAAAATGGGAGAAATGGACTAATGACTAATCTCTGATATATTCTGGAAGAAAGTAAACCTGAAAACTGGAAATCCATAGGTAAGTTTTTGGTTTTATATTTTTGTTGATAATTTAAATGATCAAATATTATTGTTTAATGGAAAGTTACAGCAGTTTTAGTCAGACTCAAGGTTTGTAACTAGAAAAAGTCTTTCTCTTTGCATTGAATAACTGAGAGGAAGTTTAATACCCATGTTCGTTCTATGATTAAAGACTCATGCTTTAAAGTATATGATAGTTATGTAAAAATTAGAATGGTAAGGTATGATAGAACTAGTGAGAATACAGACTATTATATACCTAAATCCAAATAAACACAACCTTTGTAAAGAAGCAATGTAAAATAATTAAAATTATGATTTCAACTCTTATTAAAGCTAAATAGCTATAGGCAGACTTTTAGAATTTACATAATATACATACATTACATTAGGAAAGATAAAAATGTCAATCATATCAAAGACTACTCATTCATAAGAAGTATTCTATACTTTGCATATTGTATCGGGGGAAAATTTGTTTTCATTATTACAAATCTAAGAGAAAAGAATAAATTATATAATTAGCAATAAGCAACATATAAATTTAAACTGTACTACATTCTTTCTGAACTATTATATGTTAAAGAGGTACCAATAATTGGTATGTATGTGTTTATATTTAGAGTTGAGAGAAAGGATAAACAAAAAGATGGTGGGAAGAATAAGATGACAAAGGGGAATTGAAAAAGAAAAAGGGAGACAATAGTCATGGTAAGATAATATGCATAAAAATAACAATACAATTACTTTAGCTTTAGTGTAATACACATAAATTTATATACATATTAGATGTAATAGATAGAAAGATACGTAGGCTTAAATAAACATTTTATTTTCACTGTCACTGAAAACCTTCAAGTAATCAAACAATGAGATTTTTGTACCTGAGAACAAAGCAGCATTACAAGCTCAACCACAGATGTGCTGGACTTCATACAAACGAGGCCTACAGCAAAAAAAAGTTCAAACAAAATCACGTTAAAATGGTAGAAATCACTCCAAATCAGTGCACATTTTAAATTACAAGAACTCACTTTAAACTATAATTCCTAAACAAATTGAATGAAAACATTAATGCATACTTATAGATTCATTTTTGAATATTCTGATCAAAGATGTTAAAAACACTAATAATTTATTTCAGACCTGGGTTATTTATTTGGTCAGGGCATTTATTCCGTTTAAACACTGGAGTATAGTTTGTATAGTTACTATAATTGATAAGGTAGTTTGAGCTTGGCTATGTGGTTGTCTTTGGATTACAGATGATTGGTCTAAATTTTTTTCTCAGAAACAAAGTTTAATAATTTACAAGAAGATAATCTCCAAGAGTTGTATTAAATTTTTTTTAAAAATAACTGAAAGTGACTTTCAGTTTATTTAAAAGAATGCCATTGTTCTGCTTCCAAATCTTCATGTAGACAAGAGAACATAGAATTTATTGTTTGTGGGCCCGGAGAGATAGCACAGCGGTGCTTGCCTTCCAAGCAGCCGATCTAGGATCTAAGGTGGTTGGTTCGAATCCCGGTGTCCCATATGATCCCCCATGCCTGCCAGGAGCTATTTCTGAGCAGACAGCCAGGAGTAACCCCTGAGCACCGCCGGGTGTGGCCCAAAAACAAACAAAAACAAAAAAAATAGAATTTATTGTTTGTGTAATATGTATGTTATGAGTTCTACTACCCATTTTTTCATTTATCCTGTGCTAAGCATTGTGTTGTGTAATATATATACATTTATATATGGTCACATTTAATTTTCACATATACTATGATGTAATAGCAGTGATCTCATCGATATAGAAATACTCTTCCTGGGTGCTGGAGGTAATACAGAAAGTAAGACACATGGCTAACTAAGGTTGGAACCCCATATGATCCCAAGCTTCAAAAGAAGCGATCCCTGAGAACAGAGTTAAAAGTAAGCCCAGCACAGTCAGGTGTGGCCAAAAGAACAACAAAAGAAAACAAGCAATGCTTCTATAAACAATTTAAGTATAAGCTTTTCAAGAAGTGCACTGGTGAAGAAGGGTGGTCTATCTTCAATGACTGAAACTCAAGTATGTACAGATTTGTAACCATAGTGCTTAAGTAAAGAAATCATTTTAAAAAATAACTGACATAAATATTATACATAAAAGCAGAGATGATTACTATTTTTTAAAGTGCCAACATAGAAATATGTAACTGAGGACAATTAACAAACTTTAAAGATCTTTTTGTTTGTTTGTTTTTTTGGTTTCTGGGTCACACCTGGCAGTGTTCAGGGGTTTCTCCTGGCTCTATGCTCAGAAATCACTCCTGGCAGGCTCGGGGAACCATATGGGATGCCGGGATTTGAACCACCGTCCTTCTGCATGCAAGGCAAATGCCTTACCTCCATGCTATCTCTCGGCTCCTGAACAAGATCTTGACAATTACTATAATTATTAATTTACACTTACTCTTTTCTTTAAATTTCCAACGGATTTTTTGTTTGCTTATTTTTGTGTTTTAGAGCAACACCCAGAAATGTGCAGGAGTTTCTTCTGCCTCTCCACTCAGGAATACTCCTGGCGGTTTATTTGGGGACCATATAAGATGCTGAGGATTGAGCCTGGGTGGCTGCATGAAGGCAAACACCCTAATTTTTTTTAACTCTCTGGTTCCTTTCATTTTTAATGAATTAAGATTACACTGCTGTATGTAGTCCTGTTAACCTTGAACATGCCAGAAGAACCATAACTCTGGCTTAATTATTGAAAATTCGGGCCTCTTTGAGTAATGCAAGGGATCCCAATAAACTCCTGAGCCCTATTTGGAAGGTGTCCTCCATCCAATATGTACTTGCTTTTCCTTTTCTGCTGACAAATTTAGTAAGTTAAATTACTGTAAAAGAAGGAGTGATATTGCCTTCTATTAATTATTGCCAAAAAGAGAAAAGTGATGCCAGTTTTTTTCCCTTAAAGCAATTTCAATAAACAGTTTCAAAAGTCTTTTAAGACAATAATTGGTATAATTATTGCAGTGGTGATTAAACACCCCTTTGTGTTATACTCTACTAATAACCCTATCCTTATTGTACAAATAGGTAGAGTAAGAGTAAAAATGTACTAGTATACCATCTTTACAGATCTGTGTACTGTTAAGAGATATATGTGAAAAGCCCATTTACAGATAATTTCTGTAACTGTCTGGCAATTCTGAAGCTCAGAGGCCCTTAGACAGAACTATTAGGGGAACATTTATCATCTGTTGACTATTTAAAAAAAATCAGACATAGAAAAACTAAGTAAAGGCCAGGAGTATGCATAGTAAATTGTCATGTCTAAGATTTATGCTCATTATCAATATAGATTTTCAATTTTATATATAAAAATAATCAAATTATAATGCTACATAGTTTATATTATAGATTATAAATGTATTATGTTATTCATTGACTTTATTCTTTATTCTGTCTTTTATTATTTAACAATGTAAAATAAAAATTAGGTAAAACACAATTATATGAACTTCTAAAAAGTCCTCTATTAGAAGAACATTCACAAATCTTAGAGATTCTATCATTCCATCCTAAGAAAATATAAACATATGTTTCAATGATGTTTTGTTGAAAGTGAATGACAAATGAATAATCTAACAGAAATGTAATCTTAAACAGTATTCCCAGAACTTTGAAAAAGCCCAGTAATTTCAGTTTTATAAATATAACTCTATCAATGCTTCCTGTAATCTGTTTTGAGTAAAATAAACTAATAAACTTAAAGTTGAAGCAACTTGGAAAAAAATATAACATCAAGAATTATAGTCCTGGGTCAGAGAGATAATAGCGTGAGTAGAATGCTTGCTTTGCACTGACAACCTGGATTCCATCTCAGGAATCATATATGGTCCACCTACACCGAAAGTAGAGTTAGGAGTAAGTCCTGAGGTGGGTATGGTCCAACAAACCAAGAAGAAAAATAATCCGATAATGAAAGTTTACTTATTTGTTTTAATAATGTTTTTGTTAGCAATTACAAACATACAAAAATTCTCACTGAATTGAATTTGGAATTTTTTTGCAGAGGGTGCTCTATACCCAGAGATATCTTCTGTTGAACTCACAAGATATGTGGTGTTGGCAACTGAATCCAAGCCAACCTTGTTTAAGGCAAAAGACCTACCTTCTGACTATCTCTCCAGTCGCAAACCTCAATGGTTTTTTATGATATTGAAAATACAGTAATTTTCAGAATTCTCTTGCAAACTTTAATAATTACTTATATTTATTATTTTTGAAATAAAACAGCTATTTTTTAAATTTTAAGATAAAAGTAAAAAAATCTATTTCCTATATAACACTAGTTATGTTCTGCATAGGCAAGCTAATTTAAAAATGTGTGTAGCACAGTGGTAGGGTCTTTGTCTTGCCTTCTTCTAGCACATGGCTGACCTAAGATGGACCTGAGTTTGAATCCTGGAGTCCAACATGGTCCCCCAAGCCAGGAATGATTTCTAAGCTCATAGCCAGGAGTAACCTCTAAGTGTTACCCAGTGTAGACCAAAAATCAAAAACCAAAAAAAAAAAAAAAAGTGTATTTCAAATGCTTGATTTTTTTTCTTGTTTTTATCTTGACATATAATCAATAATCAAACAAATCAGTTGATATTTCCTCTAATGAGCAAACCACAGTGTTAGCACTCAAGAGTTTACAGTAATATACTTTATCTACACTTCCCAAGAACTTTGTATTTTAAAACAAAACTAATATTATCAAACACTTAATTTCAGCTTTTATCAATATAAATCACTTTGGTGAGAGGAAAACTTGGGCTACAGCTACAGTCAACTATGATCAGTGTTTACTTTTGGTGTTGTGCTCAGGGATCACTCCTGGCAATGTTCAAGGGATCAAAAGTGGTGCTGGGGATTGTACCTAGGTTGAATAGTCAAGTGCATTAAACCCTGTGTTAAGGTGTCAGAGGATAGCACAGTGGGTAGGGCATTTGCCTTGCAATTAGCCAACTTGGTTTGATCCTTGACATTCCATATGGTCCTTGGAGCCTGCCAGGAGCAAACCCAAACACCACTGGCTGTGGCCCCAAAACAAACCAAAAATAAATAAAAAAACAAACTGTGTTATATCTCTGTTCCTTTTAAATAAGGATTCACTTAACAAGTCAATTATAGAACAACTCACTAAATTAGTTATTATCATTGAATCTGATAATCTTTTAAATGAATTTTCAACAATTCTGCCCCAAATTATAACACTCATTAATTAAGAACTTCAATTCAAGTTACCTATCTTAGAAGTCCAGTTTAATTTTCACTGCAGAGCTACAAAGCTACATAAATTAACATTAACATGTCAATATGTGACCAGAAGAAAGGTCATAGTTTAATTTCATCTTCTAAGATTTTGAAAATTTTTTCAAACAAAAATCTTTTTTTTTTTTTTTTGGTTTTTGGGCCACACCCTTTTGACGCTCAGGGGTTACTCCTGGCTATGTGCTCAGAAATCGCCCCTGGCTTGGGGGGACCATATGGGACGCCAGGGGATCGAACTGTGGTCCGTCCTACGCTAGCGCTTGCAAGGCAGACACCTTACCTCTAGCGCCACCTTCCCGGCCCCTCAAACAAAAATCTTAACGCTGTAGTTAAAAGTGATAGTTTGAAGGACTAATGTCATAATGTTCGTGGTGCAGGAAAGCAACACACCAACATTCTGGGAGCCTGGAGATACTGAGCAAAACTGAGTATTTGGGTAACCCAAACTGAAAGATAAACCATTACAATGAAACAAAACATAAACTTAAGCAAAACATAAACTTAAGCAAAACCAGCAGAGGGGACATGGTAAAAAATTAAATAAAAAAACCTTGAGGAATAAATGCAGTGCTTAAAGTTCAACTAGAGGACTAGGGTAAAATTAACAGGTTTAAAAAATATTAAAAAAAAGAAATGAAACAATAAATGGTTTTAAAAGAGCACGTTATAAAATGGAAGAAATGATATCAAGGATTAGACATATGTTTACTATTCTATTTCAATCTTGTCAATTATGAAAAAGCCTCCAAGAGAGCTGTGAACAGCTGCCTCTCCAACAAAATCCTACTTAGGAATATTGGTCACTTAATAGAACATTTTCCACCCAAACTGTATAATCAAATCACTACATTTAAGTCAGAACTAGAAATTTCAATAGTGTGTATAACCCTATATATCTCCCATATAGAATAAAAATCTAAGACTGACAAGAAATGAAGTGTGAGGAAAGCAGTTATGTATATATGTATACATATATAGAGGCACTCTAAAGATAAGGACAGTTGGTAAGGTATTTTTTTCAACATAAATGTACTACACTGTTGAAAGATAGTGTTGGATAACTGTTTGGGTCTATGAAACAAATACTTGTGATAATTATTTTAATTTTAAAAAAGATTTGGCAAGGTCTACAGAAGACAGAATATAAAGACTGGGTATAACTCATTAAAACATCACAAAATATAAAAGGTCATTGGGGTACAATTATTTTAGGGTTGAGTAATCAGTTTGAACTTTCAGAACTACATTTCTTCAGCACAAAACAAAGCACAATAAATCCAATAAATATTGGTTTGGTTTTGTTCTGGGGCCATATGTGGCAATGCTCAGTGCTAATTTGGTTCTGGTGGACTTGGAAGACCATATTGGATTCTGGGAACTGAACCAGTGCTGGCCTGTGCAAGACAAGTTCCTTACCTGCTATACTATTGCTCTGGCTCCCAAATCCAAAAAATTCTTAATGTCGGACTTTTTGGACAAAGTTGTCTGTAACAACAAAACACTTGCAGATACAGCGATGCAGTCTTAAAAGAGTTGTCAGACTTTTGAGCCAATTGGTGGTTATCAGTTTGCATGTGCACATTAAAGGAAAATTAGAGCACCTAAGTTTGAAATATTAAGAATTTCTATCTCGGGTGGCGTTTGCCTTGTAAGCAGCTGATCCAGGACCAAAGGTGGTTGGTTCGAATCCCGGTATCCCATATGGTCCCCTGTGCCTGCCAGGAGCTATTTCTGAGCAGACAGCCAGGAGTAACCCCTGAGTACCGCCGGGTGTGCCCCCGCCCCCCAAAAAAAGAATTTCTATCTCTAGAAGGATGTTCTTCTCTCAGTATGAGAGGTATATTTGCAAGGAGACTTATTTTTAAAGTAACCAACTGAGTTTTGTTTCACAAAGCAAACCTCTTACTAAGGCACTTCTCTAAGAACATTTTCAATAGATATCAAATGAATATATCTAGAAACCATCATCTAATACTGTAACTTAAAAATAAATGACTAAATATCTGTGGAAAAATAAGTACTGATTTTGTAGAAATCATATCTGGGAGTGTTCTCAGCTACCATGGTCATAGCAAATAGTGTTTGAGGGCAATGCAGATTCAAGACTACACATATAACAGACGTTTGCTCTGCCAAGTGAGCCATATCCACAGTTCAAAATAAGATAACTTTCCCTTCTAAGTAACAAGAGATCAATTCATTCAAATAGTATTTATTAAGCTTCATATTTAGCATGCCAGGCACCATGACAGAAGCAAAGAAAGTGGAACAGATTACATAAGCAAATAATCATGATAAAAAATTCTAGAAAATACACAGAGCATTAAGAATTAAGAATTAGAAGCACATAGAGAAACCACATACTTCACTGAGAAGAATAGAGAATGAACAACCAACTTAGATTAGGGGAGGTTATCAATGCAAAAGTAAAGAGGGATATCTTTCAATGTAATGGAAAAATATTAGAAGTATAAAGAAAACAGAATAGCTAGTAAAAAAGCAGTTCATGTTATATTGGGAAAGAGTAAGGGTGTGAGGTATAAATTAAGGGAGACAGGGAATAGAGCTATCACTATATGCAGCACCCACATTTACTATGGGTTCTAAAGAACCAAGGGGTTTCAATTAGAAGTTGAATATAATCAGAACTATTTGGAATGATTGTTGTCAGTGGTACTGGAAGATCTACAACTAATTATAGTGTCTAAATGGTAGATGGTAATACATGCAGTAACTTATTTAAAAGGCATTTTGTAGTGGGACAATAAAATGTCATGACTGAATGAGATTTAAAGTTAAAAGAATAAAGAATGAATGATATTCTTAATATTATTGTTCATTTTTATTAATTATTCTGTTAATATAGTTAATATTGTTCATTGAGGCAGGAAACACAAATGCTGGGACACATTTAAAGAAAGAAAAAATAGAGGACAATAATCAGAATATATGCCAAAATCAATATAGTGCTTATGATTGCTTGATGATAAGTGTCAAGAATCAAATTTGCATTGGCTGCATGCAAGTCAAGAAACAAGAGAAAATCCCAATATTCTGTTTGCAGCCCTCTGATTATACATTTTAAGTGAAAAAGAAAAAGCTTTCAAATATTCCTGTGAAAAGTATTTTTGGAGGAGAATATTCACCGTGGAGAGTAAAGAATTCTTTCATTATTTGCTTTGGTTCACTTCTGTAAGTTTTCATAAATTCAGGATGAATTCATTATCTGGAGAACAGGAAGACTACTGATGCTTCTAGATATATCTTATACATCATGAATTGTAAACCATTTTCTATAAAAAGATCAAACAATTTTTATAGTTTTTGGGGCAAGGGGCATATGCTTCTGTTACATACACTTAACTTTGTCATTGTAGTTTAATATAAAAAAAACCAACATATAAATAAATGAGCTGTCTTTGGGCTGCAGTGGCAGAACAGAAGTAGGGTGCTTGCCTTGCATGCAGCTGACCCAGGATGAACCTAGGTTTGATCCCCGGCATCCCTCATGGTCTCCCAAGCCAGGAGCAATTTCTGAGCACACAGCCAGGAGTAACTCCTGAGCGTCACTGGGTGTGACCCAAAAACCAAAAATAATTATCATTTATAGTTTTGAATTCCTAAATAAACTCTGCAAAATTTTTTCCAAAAGAATGTTACAAACTCAATTATCAGCAAAGTTTCATCTAAATTTATAATAATATCAACTGCATCCTGCATTCTTGTTAGTGTGAATATCCTAACATGATTGTAAATATAATCAAGTAGTTGATTAATGAGCTAACTCTGATTCTTCTAATTACTAAGAAATAGACACATACACAGAACGACTAGTTACTTTTTTGTGTTTCATCCTTGTTTTTCAGCATTGTGGTCCATCTCCCATGCTCAGAAAGCCTGGGAATTATTCTGGCCTTATTCAGGCAACCAAACCTTTCCTTTGATGTGGATACTAGGTCTGCAAATACTTTGTTGCTCAGAGAACCTGGCAGAACCAGAGTGATCCAGGGAGCAGTCAGGATTTCCCAGAACTATTCTTAGCAATGCTCAGGTGACAATGTGTTGCTGGAAACAGCACCAGGGAAGTACAGAAAGGGTATGTGATCTCTCCCCTGTACTCTCTTAGATTTTCTAATATTAATTAAAAAAACACAACTGATTCTAAATAGGTAACTTCAGACATTTATTAAAGTAAATGTAACTTAGCTTAGAATTTAAAGATTTCTAGAACGGTCTTAATTGACATATTTTGAATCATCACAAGAAGTCTTGTAAATAATAGCAATCTGAAACTAATCTGGTATTATACCTTTATTCTATGAAAATTCTTTTTGTTCATTTTCAGAAAAACTACAAATCCATTTCCATCAAAGAAAAGGTACTTTTAACTTGCACGTCTATGTTGTTTTGACTGTTCAGAAATAAACAACTTTAAATAAAATTATCTAAGAACCAAAAACTTTATTTGAAGTGACTTACTGAAGCAAATTTAGTAAACAGATATTTACTAACTCCCCCCTTTAGTCACTAAAATGGTATAGTCCAGGTACTGACATTTAACTTTTGCCTTCTGCTAAAATGTTTTGCATGTAGTAGAGTCGAAGAAACTAAAACTCACAAATCTCCTACAGAATGATAGGATTACATTCAAAAGAGTGACTATAGTGATAATCACTATGTGGATATTAACTAGTGATCTAATTATACTTTGATCTAAACTTAAGAAAATATTACCATGGCATATGATTAACAACTGTTCAATGTAGCCAATAAATTTATACATGCCAACCATGTTTTAAAAAGCATATTTGTTCTAGTCCACAGTTATGTTATAATTATTCTAGCAAATTCCTGATCTCCATTGCTCCTCTTTTCCTATCTTTGCATGGCTTTTCATTATTTGGAGAAAAACACTTCACTGAAATATCATGTATACACACCAAAAATTAGTTTACTATTACCATATCCTTTGGGATTAAATACATTTTGAAATAACTGTCCTTTAAAACAAGTTTGACTGAAATATTTTAAGGAACCATAAGTAAACCATGAATGCATATACTGAAGTTTTTTGCTTCATCTTGCTAATGATTCAGTTGCAAAAATAAGACATACAAATACATAAGTATGAATGAGTCTAGAGTAGCACCTGAAAACTTAAAATATAGTACTATGCTTCAAATACCTAAAATATCTAGGCTTTTTAAATATATTTTTCTGTACTCATAGAATCAAGTTCTACCACTGAAGTGACTGAAGTGTTTTGCACTTGTCTTAACCTCCTGATCTAATCATAACAGCAATGATTATGAAAGAAATAAGAGCCACTTTCAGTACTAAAAATCACTGGATTCCTTAATTCTTTTTGGGTTAAATTTAACTATTCTTATATAAATCCTCAGTATAGCATTTCTTCCAAAAAAAAATGGCCAAAAAGCATATAAAAAAGTGTTCCACATCACTAATCATCAAAGAGATGCAAATCAAAACAACAATAGATATCTCACACAGAGACTGGCACACATTACAAAGAACAACCAATGCTGGCAGGGATGCATTTGTATACTAATGTGTTTTATCAAAATTTCATATTTTTATATATTCTTAATTTATCATTAAAATATTAAATAGATGTATTAATGGATTAAAATAAATAGATTACATATTAATGCATTAAATATTTTAAAGCATTTTATTAATTGGTCTAGTCTAGTCTATCAAATAAATATACATATGGTTTTATATAGGTATATGTAGGTATTAAATAAATATATTAAAAATAATTATTTTAGCAGGATTTTAATGTTGGCTTTTCTATTGATAATTTCCTTTAGATACAAAGAAAACTACCTTGAAGCAAAAATGTAGTAGTTACTATTATATCTATAATTCAGTAATTATTTAGAACTCCAAAGAGTGAAAATCAGAGGGCAATTATCAGCTTCTGTTTCTCCTTTACAATCTTTGTCATAACATTATTTCTTTACTTTAAAGTTAAGTTAGTAGCTTTATTTGAGAAAAATAAATAAATATAACAGCTATTTTTTAAATATAATGAACTTGGGAATCCACAAATACATAAATAGAATCAGATTCAAGCCACAAAAATGTATATCCATAGTTGAAAAAGTCAGTCCTTTCCAAAAAATACGTAAGACATTAAATGAGTCATCTCTAAAAACAGCACTGTTTTCATACATTATGCCAAGACACAAATATAAAACAGACACATGTTGTGTGCTTATAACGTATACATTCAAGCAGAAGACACAGCAGATAAACAGACTGGTTCAATGTGAGGAGAGCACGTATTATCTCAGACTCATTATAGGAAAAGGACTTCGAAATGAAGATAAATGTCATTAAAGTAATTCCTCTTGTGATTACAAGAAAATGGAAAATTAAGAAAAAAATAACAACAGGAACTATCTGACTTATAGTAATCTTGTTATTAATTACTAGCGGAAAATGACTTAAAGAGCTCTCTGAGATCATTAATCACAAACAATATTATTAAATTTGTAAAATAAAATCTTATTCGAAATAAATATCTTTCTCTACTCAATGAAACTAGTCTCAAAAGTTTTCTCTAAAAACAAAATAAATACATGCTTAAAAACATTCAATGTGAGGGTTTTTTTCTACTTCAAGTGCTGCAATATACTGCTATTGCAATTACCTGTAATATCTTAAAAATTGGTTTTATAGTTATAACAACATAATTCAGAGCCAGAGAGATATCACTATTTATTCAGAAGCACATTTTTAGGTGATTACTGAAATAGCCAGTCTATTAAAAATTACCAGAATAATATGAAGAAACAGACATCTAGAAAATAATTGCAGCAAATCAAAGATGTTCACCAGGAAACTAAGAAACTTTCTGGAGAGTTACTGCAAAAAGGGATCATTTGTCTTGGTACTAGATCAATTAAGGGGCATCTGTAATGCAGAAAACTGTTTGGATACCTGAGAAGGACAGACTGGAAACTGATGGTCAAGGGTTACATGCCCTAAAGCTGACCTCCAGTTCTGAAACTAGAGACAAGGAACAACATATCTGATCAGCAGAGCAGCGGCTAAAAAAATGTAGGCCCATGTCTACTTCATATCATTGTGTTGGTGTTCAAACACAGTGGAGGTGAATATTCATAATTATTAAAATTAAAAAATTTTATTCTTAGAATTTTCCCCAAATATTTTCATATGAATATATCCTAAAATTTATTAATCTGGTAACTTGGGGATGAAGAGCCAAGCACGTAAATTTCTTTAATCTTGATTTTTTTAAGTTTAAGATCTATATTAAAAATTAGAGAATACGGCTTTTGATAGAGCAAATAGCCTCGTGAATATGAGCAAATAAATTGACCTCTACCAATAATAGAAATCTTCATTGGCAACAGAAGCTTAATGATTTTGAGCTTCTTAACAAATCAAACAAAATATTTTTACACTGTGATAGTGTACATAACTAAAAGAAATGCATTCATGTTGTTATTGAGCATATAAACTGAAGCAAATGTTTTAAGATGTAGTATTTCCATCCTGTGTATGGTACCTGCTTTATGCCATTTGTCATGGCAGGTGATTAAAGAACATTGGTGTGATTTACCACTTCTGCCAAACCAATAATAGGTCACAAACTGCAACATGAAAAGTACTAGAATTGTTCTTTTTCCAGTTTTTATATAGCCCACAGCTAAGAATAGTTTTTTTTTTCTTTTCTTTTTTTTTTGTTTTTTTTTTTTGTTTTTTTTGGCCACACCTGGTTATGCTCAGGGGTTACTCCCGGCTATGCACTTAGAAATTGCTCCTGGCTTGGGGGACCATATGGGACACTGGGGAATGAAACCGAGGTCTGTCCTGGATCATGCAAGACAAACACCCTACCACTGCACTATCGATCTGGCCCAAGAATAGCTTTTAGATTTTGATATATTAGGGTTGGGGAAAATATTTTATGATGCTTGACTTGATAGTGTTAATAAATTACTACTGGAATATTTGTAAGATCATTTGTGTATCATTTTAATAAAATTTTAATTGATTCACCATGAGATAGTTATAGACCTGTTTATGATTTGAGTTTCAGCCATACAAAGCCCAATATCCATCCCTTCACCAGTGCACATTTCTCATCATCAATGCCCTCAGTTTCCATCCTACCCTCTCCCCTGCTGGCCTCTAAGGCAGACATTTTTCTTTTCTCTGTCTCTCTAGTTCTCTCTCCTCCTTTTTCTCTCTTCTTTTTTAAAATTAACCACTTTAGTTTGCAATATTGTTACTGAAGGGGTACCGTGCATATCAATCATATCACTTTACCTCCTTTTAGTACCTAGCTTTTGTCCAGAGTGATCATTTCCAATTATCATTGTCATAATTGTCCCTTCCTTCTAACTGAACTTTCCTTCTCTTTGTGGCAAACTTCCTATCATGAACCTGTTCTATAGACTCCCATCTCATAAGTCTTTGCGTATAATCGGATCCCATCCCATTCAGTTTAAGCCTTGTTACTCATTTGTTGGAAACATTTTTAAATGTAGTACCTTAAATTGGTGTTTAGACGGCCTAATCCCACCTCTGGGTGTGGACTATTCCTTCCTAATAAATACTTGTGGTTTCAGGAAAACACTCTCTTGTGTTTCTAGACTTCCCGTGGAATTTCTTATTGCTTTCTTAGGGTTTGATGGCTTATGTGTCGGAATTCCTGAACTTCTTATCCCTCTATATGTGTGTATGTGTGTATGAGTGTGTGTATGTATGTATGTATGTATGTATGTATGTATGCATGTATGCATGTATTATTTCCTAGATCGATGTTTGCTTCCAGACCAGCATCTCTCCAATGTCTTGGCTTTAGAACCTGAGGACTAATTATAGACCATACTATATTTTTATATACTACAAATTATTGTGATCATTCTATACCTTTCCTTCTGACACACTTTACTCAGCATATTACTCTCCAATATCCATCCAAGTATAAGCAAATATCATTTGTCCTAACAACTGTGCATTATTCCATTGTGTAGATGAACTAAAGTTTCTTTATCCACTCATCTGTTCTTGAACACAGGGGTTGTTTCCAGAAACTGGCTATTGTGAATAATGCTGTAATAAACATGGGAGTGCAGATGCCTTTTTTGCATTTTCTGGGACCTTAGGATAGATCCCAGGGACAGTATTGCTGATTCATTTTGTAGCTCAATTTCTAGATTTTTGAGGAATATCTGTATTATTTTCCAAAAAAGCTGGACCAGTCAACTTTATCATCATCAGTCGATGAGGGTCCCTTTCTCCAGGCTTCTTCATTGCCACTGATTGTTCTTGTTCTTTGTGATGCATGCCAGTCTTTGTGGTCTGAGATGGTATCTCATTGTTGTTTTCATTTGCATTTTCCTGGTGATTAGTGATGTGAAGCATTTTTTCATTTGCCTTTTGCTTATCTGTATTTTTTCTTTGATGAAGTTCCTCTTCATCTCTCTCATTTCTTGATGAAGTTAGATGCTTTTTACTCATATATCTTATAAGATATATCTTATAAATCTAAGATATTAATCTCCCATAAGATAGTTATTGAATGAATAGTTTCCTCCATTCTATGGCAAATCTTTGTACCCTGGTCACCATTTCTTTTAAGGTGCAGAAGCTTCTTATTTTAATGTAGTCACAACTATTTATCTTTGCCAGCTCTGCCTTGGTCAGTGGTGTTTAATCCTGAGGCCTTTAGCTTTAATGGCATGCTATGTATATATTGTCTGCAGTTACTATTACAATACAATAAAAAAGTCAAGAGAGAAATAGGATGCCTGTCTTTAATACAGTGTGAAGAACGAAAGATGTAGGGCCTTAGTGGTGAGAGCATTGCACTTGTAAAGGCGGGTGCTCTTTATATACATATATATGTGTATACATATATATTCATATACACGTATGTATATATAAAACCCAATTACAAACATGCTTGTTATAATGGTGCTTAAATAAAGATATTTTTTAAAAATAAAGTTATAACAGAAGTCATTTGGCTACTAGTAATGCTAAAATATTTAGTATAAGGTTCTTTGCAGTCAAGTTGTTTCTGATGATGCACTACAGAATACCTATAGTTTTTCTAGCTTGACTACCACAAAAAGAATACAATATGAAGTGCTCATGTTTTTAAAGAGGCATGAAATTTCACTTTATTCGCTATTTCAAAAATCAGAATGAATATAAAATCAGTAAGCAGTATTTGACACTATTATAATGATTTGGTCATTTGCAGAATTTGTTCCTGTAAGTTCAAAGGGAATAGTTCTGATGGCCTGAAGTGGTTACTTTTTAATGAAGGGTCCATTAAAGCTAGGTACTTGTTTTATTTTTTTATGTTCACTAAATTTGTATTTATGGTTCAAATTCTTGCAAAAGGTACTAGGTGGAGCAAAGTAATTCAGTGGCTTCTTTTCATTTTAATATATCGGCGTATAAGACGACTCCCTAATTTTGCAGTTAAAATATAGGTTTAGGCCTATATTCACTGTATCAGTCAGAATATTCCTGTGCTGCAACTGTATGTACCACAGTGAGCCAATCACAACAAGCAAAGGTTCAAAGGTTATACTGTAATAGACTTCCTCTCTGACTCTGGCCAATCTGAGCAGGCTTTTTACAATGTAGATTCAGGTCCGAACATTGTCTAATTTGCATGCATAAAAAGCCTGCTTGGATTGGCTGAGTTAGAGAGGCGGTCCGAGCAGCCTTGCACTGATTGGTGCAGGATCGAGTTGGAAAATTTGTTTTTTTTGGCAATATTCAGACAATTTTCATTTAGCGGCATTTTCGGGATATATTCGGCATATAAGACGATCCCCGATTTTCAGTTGACTTTTTTTTTGTTTCAAAAGTCGTCTTATATGCCGGAAAATATGGTACTTTGAATTCAAACAATCTCCAATTATTTCACTGTTCCATTAAATATGTATTTAATACTTGTTCAATAAAGTTATATATTTTTTCTTTCTTCTGTACTCCCACTTAGCCTTTGACACAAAAACTGATTGATTAGAGGCAAGAGCAAGAAAATATAGCTAGTAAGATGCTTGTCTTTCAAGTGGCCAACTAGGGATCAATCCCCACCATCCCATCTGGGCTCCCAATCCCAACCATGAGTAATCTCTGGAAAAAGACTCAAGGACTAAGTCCTGAATGCAGCTAAACGTGACCTCAAACAACAAAGAAAATAACAAGCAGACAGATTGTTTAATCTTAGTCATACTATCATTTTTCCCTTTTCAATATTAATCTAAGCATTACTTAGACCTACTTCTACTCTCTCCATTACTAGAATTTTGTATAATTGGCAATATTAATATCCTGCCTTGCCTGGTTTGTATGTGCTGCTTTTATACACTTTTCATTAATAGTCATCAAAATGTGTCTAGCATTATAGCCTTCATATTGCCTCTCCCTTATAAATCTGACGTCCCTAATAGTTATATCTGATCAACAATTTGCCCACCCTGTGATACTGTTATTTCACAAAATGTTGTTTCAGAAATAGAGTTGATAGAAAAAGTAGTTTCAGAGAAAATATCAGTTTTATATAATAAAATAAACTATTAAACAGAAAAATAGGAAATTGGTAAACTGATTTCGATTATTCATAAACTACTCAATACTGAGTGAGGTAATCTAAACATTTTCCTTTCTCATATTCCTTCCTTGTATATTTTCAAATTAAACGAATTACATTTTCTATTTAATCATAAATACGAATTACTGAAATTTGATTATATAAAACATGTTACTTTTTTTAGTCAATTTACCAATATGGAAGTAATTTCCGGGCACATATTTTTAGATGCATTTTTTTACAAAGCTGTTGACAAAGTGGATTTAGGCACACAATGTTGCAGCTCTAATCCCATACTAGTGTACAAATTCCTCCACAAGACCATGGTGGTGTCCTTCAGCATCTCTCAGACAAAATAGCATATTATCATGCCCGAAAAACAAACTGCCATGCTGGATCATGTATATAAACTAGGGGTGTCAGGACACCACATTTTGCTAGAGATCGCCCACAAACAAAAAGATGGAGTTTATTTTTGCCTATATTTTAAACAACACTAAACAGCAAAAATTAGTATTTGATAAGAAAATTCTTACACAGATGTGAGATAATTAAGAAAAATTGAACATAAAAACAAAGCTGTGGGGTCAGAGAAATAGTACAGTGGGTAGGATGCTCTGCCTGACATGCAGACTACCTGGGTATGATTCCAGGCCTCCCACACAGTCCCCCTGAACAAAGCCAGGAGTGACTCCTGAGTGCAGTCCACAGTAAACCCTGAGCTTTACCTGATGTGGCCCAAAACTCAAAATAAATGCGTAAAGAGATAAACAAAACTAAAACTAACTCAAGTATAATTTAATTACCTAAAATAAAGAATGAATGCTTATTCCTTTGCAGGACATTAAAATATCTACCATATTTATTCGAGTATAATACGCACCCCTAATTTTCGATTAAAGATTGGCATAAAAATTTGTTTCACGCCAAACATAATTGACCAAAAAAAAATGAGATTTTGAAAATGTGCGGCCATGAAAAAATCATTTATTGACAACATAAACTGTTATAACACAATACCGAAATAAAATGACCGGTAACAATATTTATTTAAAATGCTTCAAAGTCTGATTCATCATCAGATACACAAAAGAGTTGTTCCCATTCTTCTGGAGTTCATTTTTCATCAGTGTCCCTGTTGACAGGAACATCTGTTTCTCCAGTTTCTTCGCTATCTTCGGAGTCTGAATTCCACAGCAGGTCATCTTCTGTGCCTGTCTTCAAAAAACTCTTGATGATCATTTCTTTTGGTATGTCTTTCCATGATGTTTGAACCCAGGATGTCACAAGAGATAGGCCAGGTTTCTTGAGGTTTTTTTTTTCTTAGCAGCCCGGAAAAGACACAGGCGAACTCACAATTCGCCTGCGCCCTCATTGGACCGGCCATCACTGCCACCCCACCCCAGCTCTCGTTTATAACGCGCACCCAAACTTTGATTTCTTTATTTGGTAGAAAATTCTGCACGTTATACTCGAATAAATACAATAATTACTAAATTTAACTTTTCTCTATCATAATTTTTTTATATTTTTCTATCAAACATTTTTATAGAAAGTCAAAAGTAATAAAATACATGACAGGACTTTCTGTGGGGGTGGTCCACACTTGGGGTGCTCAGGGATTACTTCTGCCTCTCTGCTCAATAAAGACTTCTTATGTTACTATATGCCAGTTGGTCAATTTTAGGCAAGTACCTTAGCCCCAGTAATATCTTTCCAGCACCAAGAACTAATTTTAAAAATAGCAACATTTTACAGCTAGGGTAAAAAATTTTAGTCAATGAATTTTCTTGGACAATTTACAGCAGTTCAATAGTTTTTCTTTGACAAAAGGAGAAGTGTCAAATTAAAAGAAAAAGGGAAACAGAGGAGTTTAATAGAGAAAGACAAATCAAGAGGACATGTTTAATAATTAAAAAATAAAATATATACTTCCCCAGATTGGGGTGGAGAAAAAGAGCAAACTTTGATAACAGTAGTAGGCAATTCATGGTTAGAGAAAACTGACCAACACTATACAAAATTTACCTGTTTTACTATATTTTCAAAAATTATCAATAATGATGTTCAATTTAAGTAAGAATAAGTCCTATTAAGTAGCAAATTTAAGTTATAAAAGGTCAATATAAATATTATTTTCTAATGATTATAATGAAAACAGTTCTATGGGTAAATATAAATATTATATATATATATATAAATATATATACACCAGCTATAGATACCATAAGATACCAGAGCACACAAACAAAACATAATTTGGCTACAGGAAGTTAAGTATGACCTAAGAAAGAGTAATTCAGAAAAGCAGAAAAGGATTCAATGCAAAAGGATTTCATTAAAAAAGACAGAGAGCACATGTGTCCCCTAGACCCATGTGTCCTTCTGTGCTGCCAAGGTACCTAATGTCTGTATACATGTCACCTGCATCTTCCCTCTTGAGATGTGTACTTTGCTACTTCCCTATTTTTATTCTGGATTGTGCCCTGTGGCTATTTAAAACTTCAGAGAAGCTAATGTCTCTTGAGTGTTTTACACCTTCTCTTTCTTATCCTCCTCTTCCTCAGAAGTTTTAAATAAAACCCATTTTTACTTTATTTTAAAAAAAAGAAAAAAGAAATGGGCTTGAGAAATAATAGAGTGGGTAGGCCATTTGCCTTGCATATGGTGATTGACTTGGATTTGATTACCAACATCCTATATGGTTCCACCATCTCTGATAGAAGTGATTCTTGAGTGGAGAGCCACAAGGGTAAGCCCTGAGCACCACCAAGTGTGACCCTAAATAAAACCAAAACAACAATGTAAAGCCCCTAAAGAAATGAGATCATATATAGCTTCTTTTAAGGTTTAAAGGATTTAATAACTGATGATTTTTAGATCACACTAGGCAGCGTTCTGGACCTAGTCTTAGATCTGTACTCAGGAATCGCTCCTGAAGGTGCTATAGAGAACAACTAACATGGCAATTTTTAAAATGTGTCGATGGAGAAAGCACTCTAAACTCTGTCCTCTTCAGTGCAGAAATTTTGTCTCCAAGAAGAGATGGGTATGTTCCAGACTACGCCACGTATACAGTGGGGAGGGAGTTTGCCTTGCACAGGTCAAACTGGTTTCTATACCAGCACTCCATATGATCTCAAGCCCACCAGGAGAGATCCCTGAGTACAGAGCTAGAAATAAGCCCAGAGCACCATCAGTTTTGGGGGCAGGGAGAGGAGAAGATAGAAGGAAGAGGAGGAAAAGGAGGAGGTGGAAGAAGATTAGAAGAGAGAAGGAGGAAGAAGAGGAAGAGGAGGAGGAGGAGGAGGAGGAGAAAGAGGAAAGAATCTAAGAAGAGAGAAAGAGGAGGAGGAAGAGGAAGAATAGGGGTGAAAAATAAAAATGAAGTGGATGGAGAATATTTTTGAGAATCTAAAAAGAAAGATTTTGACCAAATTGTGAAGAATAAAAAACAGTTCAAAATTAAATAGAAATTGTCAATATCTGGATTGTATGAACTACAGAAATATGAGGACCACAACTAAGAATATGGAATGAAGCATATGATGATTATATTCTCATGATTTTGACAATAGGACATATGTAAATCCTTTCAATGCAAAAAGGAACAAAATCAAACCATATCCTGTCAAGCAAATGGAAAGCAATTATGTTGTTTATATTAACCAATAGTTTATTAATAAATATTAATTAATCAGTAATATATTCATATTTTAATATATGTAATTTATCAAAATGCTTTACTTTTAGCAATATATAGATTATTAAAATAAATTAAGAAAAATACAATTTTCAGTTAGGTTGAAAATAGCTGAAGTATACTTTGCAAAGTCCAAAAAGTGCTTTGAAGAATTAAGAAACAGTCCATCTGACTGATTTATTGGGGAACCTGAGAAGGGAGCCACATATGTGGGGCCCTGACTATCCAATACAGAAAAAGGAAACCTTTTACTTAGAAATTTAGAAATTTCTTAGAAATTCCTTAGAAATTTAAATAGTTATAGATTGTCATTTAGAAACAAATAAGATGGTGTCTAAATGACTTAAAAAATATTTTCTTCCTTTCCTTTGCTAATTTTAATGTTACATCAGGATTTGTGTCCAACTATTTGCAATCATGAAAAACCCTTACCTAACACCATTTGCATCAGACAGTGCACCCAATTTATTTTAGTATGTATTTAATATATATTAGCTTATTTTACAGTTTTGTTACATCATTTCAGGAAGGAATACAATGATGTAGGAAAAAAAGACTTTTGAGAAGAAAACAAATATTTATTTTTTCAAGATTGTTTATTTAATATTTAAAATGAAACTCATTATGAAAAAGCATGACAATAAAAATATAATGGATCAACATACAAAGACTCAAAGAAAGGGGGTTAATTGAGAAGAGGAGACAACTGATAACATATAACTAGAACCATGACTATCCTGCTATTGTTTAATTTTTAATTAATATTTGTATTTAAGGATCATGATTACAAACATGTTTGTAGTTGGGTTTCAGTTAAAAAAAGGACACTCCTGGAGCCAGAGTAGTGGTGTGGAGCGGTAAGGCATCTGCTTGTCGGTGCCTGCCTAGAACTGGAGTCCCATATGGTCCCTCCAAGGCAGTAGCGATTTCTGAGCGAACAGTCCGGAGTAAAACCTGAGCTTCACGGGGTGTGGCCCAAAATAAACAAACAAACAAACAAAAAACAAAAGCAAAAAGGACACCCCTCTTTCACCAGTGCAACATTCTCAACACGAATGCCCCCCATCTCCTCTCCCACTCCCTGCCTGTATTTGAAACAGCATTCTTGTTTTTAGCTACAGTACTCTTACTCTTTGGGAAGAATGTTTTGTCAACATAGTTTAAGTTTAAAAAACTAAGCTCCAAATCAATATCACTTAAGCAATTAAACTTGGGTGGTTTTTATTGGGTTTGGGGGCCATACCTGTTAGTTCTCAAGGTATACTCCTTCCTGGTTGTATGCTTAGAGAATCACTCTTGATGGACTCATAATTTGTGAGGGGAATTGACCTGGGTAAGCCTCACAAAAAGCAAATATCTAACTCACTGTACTAATTCTCCAAACTATACATTAAATTGTCATTGATTAGAAGACCATAGCTTCACCAATCCAACTTGAAAAAGTAAGTATTTTTTTATATTTCTATATCTTCTCAATTAAAATTACTCAGATACAAAAATTATGTAAAACTATAAAAAAGTCACTTGAAAAAGCAGGGATTTTTAAGATATTTCATAGTAAAAACACTATCCTGAACGTTGTAGCTATGATAGGCAAAAATCTTGAGTGAAAGTCTCCCACTTCAATCATACTCAAAATATTTCACTCTGTTATTGATAGTGACTTGCAATATGAATTAATAATCCATATTATTAATGAAGGAAAAACCTTTAGATTCTCTTGACAGTAAACTCCTTGTGAAACACAAACTATAGCATAATTAATAGATACATTATAGAAGTTTGAAATAATTAGAATAGAGAGAGATATCATACCTTCTATCAATAGCTCTTGTCCATGACTGCCAAGAAGTGTACGAGATAGGAATGGGGCAAAGTCTACAAAAATTTCACGTAGAAGAGGAGCAACTTTTTCTAAAGCTCTTTCAAGTTTTGCAGTGATGCTGTTGAAATTAAAACATAAATACTAGTCAATATAACCCAATATACAATATCAAATAAGTTTTATCTCTAATTTAAAACATACAAAATCATGAAAGTAGAAACCCTGACAAAGATACAAATCCATGAAACAGTTAGAACTTCATGCAGAAAGGATACACTGTACATGAAACTACCTGAATATTGAAGTCAAATAAAGACTATATTGTGAAAAATAAATACTAGTACTCTCAAAGGCCAAGACTGTTCTTAGCTGTTAAGAGCTTCAAAGGATAGTGTTTGAAAAACTCCACTGTATATTCCAAACATTAAAGAAAATAGTTCATTTTTTGCATCTACCATAGCCAATCTTTGGATACCAGGTATCCTTTGTTTTTAAAATTCTTCAGGAAAATTTTTCAAAGAACTGGGCTTATCAGAAATAACTATAATTCAGTATAATATAATTGAATTACTTTAGCAAAGAAAATGACTTTTCATAAACCCATGTACATATATATATACATATATATATATATATGTATATATATATAAATCCTGAAGTATTACTATTATCTTTGGAGGTAATTCCCAGTGGACTTACTCCTAACTTTATGCTCAGAGATCACTCCTGGTAGTACTTGGTGGTCCAGAAGCAGTGCCTGGAATCAAACTGGAGTTTGAAATGCCCAATGTAAGTACATTAACTCCTGTACTATATTTCTTTTTTTTTTTTTTTTGGGCCACACCCGGTAACGCTCAGGGGTTACTCCTGGCTATGTGCTCAGAAGTTGCTCCTGGCTTGGGGGACCATATGGGACACCGGGGGATCGAACCGCGGTCCGTCCAAGGTTAGCGCAGGCAAGGCAGGCACCTTACCTTTAGCGCCACCGCCCGGCCCCTGTACTATATTTCTAACCTTTGCAATACTATTCATGCTGTTATAAAATATTTTTAACATAGAAAATCCCTCAAGTATATATATATATATATATATATATATATAGGTAAGGAAATTCTGATCAGGTCAAGTGAAAATTTAGTAGCATCTACTCATTGTCCTTACAAGTAAATGCTTTCAGTGTTCAACTAGTTGGATTATGATTCTGGTTCTATTGCATGCCATCTAAAGGTTATTAAAATATATCCTGTCTGTAAAGTTAAAATGAACAATGTACCTATAAGGATCCAATGAACTAAAGCACATTAAGGCAAAAAAGGAAAAAAAAAAGATAATTCAATAATGGCAGTGCTTTGCCTCTGACTTTAAATTAATCATATCTTTTTTAATCTCAAAAATAATTCACTCTATAAAAGTTTTAAAGTTAGTTTAAAGACCAAGGAGATAATACAGTGGGTAGGGCATCTGTGTTGCATACAGTCAACCCAGAGTCTGACACTCCCACCACATATGGTTCTTTCACCATGCCCCAAAAGGAAAAAAATCTTTGAGAGCATAATCAGGAATAAGCTCTTAACACAGCTGGTGTGGCTCCCATACCAAAATTGCCAATATAATAATATAATTTTAGATAAACATATTTTTCTGCACAGAAAACAGTGCAAGGCATGACTCAAAATTATAGATTCACTAAAATGCTACCCTTTTTACATTACATGTAAAACATGGGACAAACTGATAGAATAATTTGCAATACATAATTATTAATTACAACAGTCACATCTAGGAAATGTATTTTGAAAATAATTAGATTAATGATAGTATTTACTAATAATGAGCTATAGAAAAATAGCCAGTAAAGGTCACCTTGCAAGAAGGAATCCCCATTAACAATGTGCTACCTCTGGCCCAGTAAATACAAACAGAACATTTTGGGCCTAGTTTTTCATTAATACCTTTCAATCACTAAGATCATGTCCTATGACGATTCTCAGATACATCAACCCTCTCTAAATAAAGAAAGTCAAGACAAAATGGTAAAGTTAAACTTTATGTAACATAAGAAAGTAACATAACGTTAGTAAAGTTATGAAGTGGAAAAAAATAGATAGGATTCTAGAGTTTGTAACTGAGTTCTGAAAAAGGCAGCAAAGCATGGATACTGGTTTTTATTTAACATTAATGAAAATACCAGATTTATAAATGTTCATATCATAGCTTACAAAAATTATAATCTAATACTGTCTGATTAAAGTCAGAAATATGTCATCTTAGTTTACTAAATCCCTGATATATTTCACATTGTCCTTTAGGATCAGAGACTTCCAATTTGAATAGGCAGTGATTCTTCTTTGATGATATGTGGGAGCTCAAACCCAAGGTCTCACATATGAAAGGCTTGTGTCTTGCTAAGAAGCCATATAATGCCTCCAGCAATTATCTCCTGGTGATTACTAAATTAATATTAAATAAAAATTTCTATTAATTTAAAAAGTAATACGTGTGCACATAAAAATGAATTGCCTCAAACAGTCCAATTTCTATGAGTGAATCAGTAAGATTTTGAAACTATGTTTTTATATTTCTAGAAGATATTAAGAATGTAAGTGTAAGAAAATATAATAAAAATTGTAAAACATCAAGTGAAAAAGGTAATATAACTGTATTTTGAAATAAAGCTAAAATTGCTCTTAGATTAAAATGATAGCTTTAAATGTTCATATGAGAAAAGAAGAAAACATAAACAAGAGTTCAAAAAATTGTTTATCATAAGATACAAGAGTAGAATTTAAACATTTTAAGGTATATTATCTATTATAACTATTTAACTCAGCCTCTTGACACAGAAAAAGCAGTCACAGACAATGTATAAACAAATGATCTCATATTATAATTAATCTTTATTTATGAAATTTATTGGAGGCATAGTTTGGGCCTCATTGTTTTAAATTGGGCAGTGGCTTTTGGACTACTGGCCTAAGTTTACCATAAAGAGTGGTGAGTGCATTTAGAGAAATAACTACACTAACAACTATCATGACAATGGTAGTGAGTGAGAGAAATAGAATGCCTGTCTCTAAAACAGGCAGGGGGTGGGGGAGGAAGGAGACAGGAGGCATTGGTGGCAGGAATGTTGTACTTGTGTGTGTGTAGGTGTTCTTTTTTTTAATAACTGAAACCCAACTAAGCACATGTTTATAATCATGGTGCTTAAAGAAAGATATTAAAAAAAAAAGAGAAAGGAAAATCTAGAAAATCTGAAATAAAAGGTAAATAAAAATATAAGAATTTAATGTAATAGTAAACAAAAATGTCATGAATCCAACAACTAATTAATTTTTTGTTTTTGGGTCATGCCTGGTGGCAATCAGAGATTGGTTACTCCTGGCTCTGCACTCAGAAATCACCCCTGGTTGGTTCAGGCGACCATATGGGATGCTGGGAATCGAACCAGTGTCTGTCCAGGGTTGGCTGTATGCAAGGCAAACGTCTACTGCTGTGCTATCTCGCCAGCCCCTTCAATAAGTAATTTTAAAGGAAAAAGTCATAATATTGATAAATCAGTAGCTACCCTAATTATGATTAACTAACAAAAATAAATTAACAATGTCTTCAAAATGAAACATTAAGATACTCTACACATATTTTAAAATAAATAAATATAGTAAAAAGCTTCATGGTAATAATGCACACAACTTAGAATAAATGGTTCAATTTCTTAAATGACCAAAAACTATACAAACAGAAAATAAAATTGAAAAAGCCATTTATTCAATAAAGAAAATATTTTCAAATATTTCACAAGAAGTATATTTCAGGCAGAAATGACTCAACTGGTACAACATCAAGTTCCCAAATTTAAGCAAACATATGTACACAGAAAGAAAGCAAGCTCAACTAAAAATTGTTAAGTTGAAATGTCTAAACCATAAGGCAAATAATATCAAAAATAAGTGGATTAGGCAAAGTAACAGGATATAAAATCAACTGTTAAAAAAACAATACTCTTTTGATATATTGTCAAAATAGCAAAGATCTTTGCTACTTTTTTCTAAGTTTTACTTGGGTCTGGTTGTCAAAGTAATTACAAAAATGCATTTTAACTAAACTTATTTTTAATTTCTATAATTTTATATAACTAGAAATATACAGTATTTATTCCTTTAGCACCTACATATTTTCTGATGTATAAGAGAACTTTTGGCCCATAAAAAACTTCTTAAAAGTCAGGGTCGTCTTATATGCCCAGTATATATAGCATGGTGAAACTTATAACAGCTTTGGGGACAAGTGATCTGGCCCCCTCTTACTTTTAAGAAGTTACTTATTTTTAAGACTTTTAGGAAGTTTTTCATGGGTTTAAGAGTCATCTTATACACTGGAAAATATGGTAACTCAAACTAAAATTTAGAAGTAAAAATATTGCTTTAAAATATCAAAAGTATGATTAAGGGGCCTGAGCAGTGGTACAAGCAGTAGGGCATTTGTCTTGCTATGCACTAACCTAGGACGGACCACAGTTCAATGCCCCAGTGTCCCATATGATCCCCCAAGCCAGGAGCCAGTGTAACCCCTGAGCGTCACCTGGTGTGGCCCAAAAACCAAAATAAAAGTATGAATAAATAATAACCAAGATAATAATAATAAATATAATACTTTCCTAAATAAAAGTGAGTAAGGGCCAGAGAGACTACAAAGGATAAAGTTACATTACTCATTGTGTCACCCCCGGTTCAATACAGGCACCACCATATTTGATCCCCCAAGCATTTCCGGGAGTGATCTCTGAGTGCAGAATCAAGAATAAATTTTTAATTCTGCCCAGTGCAAGCTCAGTATCTCAAACCTTCCCACAAAAAGAGAAAAAAATTCTTAAAGAACTCATATAATAAATATATAATGTTTACAGAATCAATGACAATATTCTTTATATTGATCAACTGCTAGATTAAAGACAGAAGAACATTTTTCATAAAATTTTACTAGAAGTTAGGCTGTTTTTAGAAACTGACAGTTCAGCTAAAAATCTAGATCTGAATCAAATAGATGTGAATAAGAATAGAACTAAAGACTTTCAGAACTGAATTGGACTTGGTTTCAGAACTGAATCGACAAAAGAAAACAGTTCACAGAGGAATGAAGAGATTGACACAAGAGGCAAACTGATATAAACAAATTCAATGAGATAATTCAATGGTGTTGAAACAGGAGATACTTGTTGATAAAAAACAAATAATATTTTTTTCAACACTTTTATGTCAACTCACCATCCGGTTAGGAGAAAAGACAATTTATTTATTTATTTATTTATTTATTTATTTATTTATTTATTTATTTATTTATTTATTTATTTATTTATTTATTGGTTTATGGGCCACACCCAGCGGTGCTCAGGGGTTACGCCTGGCTGTCTGCTCAGAAATAGCTCCTGGCAGGCACGGGGGACCATATGGGACACCGGGATTCGAACCAACCACCTTTGGTCCTGGATCGGCTGATTGCAAGGCAAATGCCGCTGTGCTATTTCTCTGGGCCCAAGACAATTATTTTAAATAAGCGGTATTGGAGCATCTTTAGTTCCATTATCTCTACCTCATTAAAGTCAAAATAATAAATCCCAAATAAAATAACACCAAAAAACAGGCAGAATATTTGTCTACAGAACAATGTAGACAAATATCTCATGTACAACAATATATTAACAAACAAAAATTTGATTGAATTGAAATTCATTTCTTCTGTGGATCAAAATATCACACAGAATGCATTAAAATATCCCAACTTATAGATCTGGTAAAACATACATGATATACAATCATGAAATCTAAGATTTGATTTCAATTTTAAACTGTGTAAGTATTTAATAACTACCAAAAGTTTTAAGCATTTGTAAATTAAAGAATTTTTAGAAATCAAGATGCTCAAACTCATTAATTATTAAAAATATGGAAAAAAGTACAGTGAACACACTAGGCTTCCACAATAATGTAGTATGTAAAGAAGACAATGTGAGCATAACGAAAAGTATTGCCATATATATGAAGCTACAAAAAATTTTAGATGCTGTTGCTGAATTAGTACTTACATTTAGTATTATCTTCAAAAACATACTTGAACAACATAAATCAGCAATTCTACAAATTATTTTTAACAGATTTGCATATAAATTTCTTTTTTCTCCCCCCCAACCCTGCATAGATATTTCTAATGCACTCAGGAGTAATGTACTGACTTTAGTATATAAAAAGTAGCAGTGTGTTTTGTCTAAAAATGAAAAACTCTGAATGTCTATCAAAAGGTTAATAACTATAGAATACATAAATAAAGATGACATAGACTAAAGAATTATAACATAGATAATAATCTACTAATACTATTAATAAATAATCTAATAATAAATAAATCTAATAAATAATCTAATAATACTATTCAAGTTGTAAATTTGAAGAAAGCAAGTATTACTACAAGAAAAATACTAAAAGTGAGGACATGGGTATATTTTGGTGGGGGTCTTGGGCAATAATACAATATGATTTATTGTTAGATTGTTTTTATTAGATTATTAGATTGTCAGACTCTACATTTCTGAAAATGCTAAATTAAAAATAAATATATTCATGTATTTGAGTGTTCATCTAATTTTAACTTCAAAAATATGAGCAATTTCTAGAAAGCTCTTTAATTTATTTTTCCTGTCTCGCTATGATGGAAAAGATAATGTGGGATTATTCGGTTCCAACTGTATGTGTTATACTTTGCAGATTTAGTTAGGAAACTTGTATATAATATTTTTCAGCATTAATCCTAAATGCTACCTCTTGACCATGTTTAAACTTCATTGTGTATTTATGAAATTAGGTTTATAAATTCATAAAAATCAACACTAGGAAATTGTTCTAGATCCTGCAATTTAGTATTGGAAATATAATAAATATAACAAATTATATACATAAAAACGAGTAATCAGTTAAATATACCAAATAGGGGCCAGAGAAATAGCACAGCGGTAGAGCATTAGCCTTGCATGTGGTCAACTATGGACACACCCAGATCTGATCTGGCATTCCACATGGTTTCTTGAGCCTGTCAAGAGCAATTTCTGAGCACAAAGCCAGGAGTACTAATCCTTGAGCACCACCGGGTATGGCCCAAAAATCCAAAATTAAGTTATTAATAAATAAATCAATTAATAATAAATATATATCAAATAATGCATCATGAAATGTTATCACAAAAACTAATCATTCTCAAAATAATTATACTTTTAATTTTTATATATTGGTATGTATAAATATATTTTTATAAAAATTATATGAAAATTTAACTACTTAAAATTGTATACTGTTTTACTGTGCTTGAAGTGACAAGGAATTAAAATGAGGAAAGACTCTTAATCATGTATACCTCATGTTTTCAGCTGAATCTTCAGGCATTGGAGCAACAGTTTGTACAGCTGGAAGGTTTTTGCTGGTAGCACCATTCACAAAACTAGAAGAGGAGGAAGAGGAGGAGGACCCTGAATCCACAGCACCTGTTCCCAAAATAATAATTTTAGCCTCAAACATAAATTTCATAAATTTAATTACATAATTACTATTTGATTTTTAAAAAGTTATTTATCTGATTTCCCAAACATTTTGACAATTAAAAATCACTGTCTACAATGATAAATTACAATCTTTACATTAAAACCTACATGATCTACTGATAAAATCTAACAAAACTACATTTCACAACTGTTACATAAATGGAAGATATCAATAAACAAAATTTATTTACATAAGATAAATGAAGTTTATAAATATGCAAATGTATATGTGAAAATTACTGCCACATAGTGGGGTTTTAATGCCATATAACAGAAAAATTACAATAATTGCCTTAACTTAAATTTATGGCACAGAAACATAAAAGCTCAATTTTATGAGTGATTGCTTCAGAAAGAGTATAATGAAAATAATTATAATTGAATTAAACATTAATTACCAATGATATAAAATGATATCTAAAATAAGTTTTCTCTATTACTACAATATAATTTTATATAAATTTTAAATTTTTTAATTTAAAATTTCTAATTTCTATATATAATGTAAGTACATTTAATATATGTGAAGATGAGGGACATCTAGTGTTTCTAAATATTATACAAATTCTCATAAGGGGTATTGCTTACTGGAATTTGAAGTACAACATGTTGTAGAGAATCTACATGCCATCTTATAAAATGGGCCCAATTTACATGTATCCCACAATATGTGTGTGTATTTCTAAGGTAGATGATTATCAGTGACATTCTATTTTTCATCACAATTTATATACTTTATTCTATCACTAGTTTTCCTGATATATCACTTCTCACATCTATTACCAATTTATGAAAAAAACTGAAAATCTATAATTTGCTTCAGATAAAGAGGAGGCTGAATTTTCATTTATCAATGTCTTAAAAATAAGAACCTTATTTTATGTTCAATAAACATAAAACATAGATATCTAATTAAAAATAAATCTTTACATTTTCCATAGTACATATTTTGTTAAAAACAAAAACATTTTTAATTTTACAAAAAAAGTAACTATAATAACTTGCTTCAATTGGACATATTTATTTATAAACAGATAAACCTAACATGCCCTTTAATATAAGCTATTAATGATGCTTTTTTTACTAGTATAAATATGCTTATAGAATACATTCTACTTACTACAACCCCATAAATGTGTTGTTCATGATATGTCAAACTCAGGTGGTATGGTAAACAAGATAGATACAAAAAGCACAAATAAGAGCTATGAAATTAATAAAAATGGATAGAATCTAAGTAATGATAATAGATGGAAAAGTTCAATGCTATACAGTTTGGAGAAGAGAAGGGTACTATAGTCAGGGAAGAAAAGTCAGGGATCATCTTGCGTTGTATAAATACCTAAAATGGAATCACAAAGATTTGGGTAAGGATTTATTTTGCTAATAATAAACAGGAACATTTCTGGAAATTACCAAAAAAATAGTTAATCAGGCCTTTAAAATTTGTAGTAATTTGGAATTTCTGTCCTAAAATAAATAGAAAAATGTTGGACAATGATTACAGACGACCGTTATCTAAGTATGTAATTAATTCCATCCCAAATAATGTTTTTTTAAAAACATGCAACTTTCATCAAATTGAGGTTCTTAAATAATGCCAATGTTCTTAGGGGAGCTCTGACTTCCCTTCAAGAATTTAACAAAAATTATACATTGGATTAAACAGATATATGCAAGTTAATCTATTTTATCACTAACAGACTGCATACACCTTGATCATTGTCAGTTCATTAATCTTTATAAATCAAACTTCAATGCTCAAATTATCGTTGGCATTGCTCCCTAAATACCTTGTGATTATCTGAATTCACTCTGAAGAGAAAAAGCAATGTGTTTTGAGAACACTCAAAATAAAAATTAATGACATCCTCTAATACGACCACTAAAAACCAGGCCCCAGAACTATAGATAAATTCTGAAATATAGTAATATAAAAGTAAAAGCTTCTGAAAGGTTAAGATAATCTTCAATGATCAGGGTCTTTTAATTTTAAAGATCAAGCTAGCAGAGATAAATGAAGATAAAAAAAAAACAGAAAAAATAAGATGAAGTATCACAAAAATATATAAGGACAATACCTGTTGTATTAATCATACTTTTTGGTGTGGCTCCAGTAGCAGCAAATATATTAGAAGCACTGCCTGTTGGCAGCCCACTTCCGGCAGCACTGGCCCCCACTGTAGTTACAGCTAAACTACCAGGCGGTGGCTTCTTTACAGGCACCACAACACTCCTGAAAGAAAAAAATTACAAAAAAGAACACAATGTTAATTCTAATCCTACCAAAACAGACACAAATAGATGCATAAAATTTTCTATTTCTAGTTTTTGTATTTGTTTTTAATTTCTGAGTTAAGTTTCATCAATGAAAAGGAAGTAGGGATGAAGATACTGAGTTGACCTTAGTATCAATTTATTTAGGCATAAATAAATCTCTATCTGAAGTTTACAAACTTTTCTTCAGATGATATGTGGGCATTACTCATAGATCTGGGAAATGTGAGCAAATGTATGCTATAGATTAGAACCACAATTCTCAAGAGATGCAGTCTCTAGATAATTTATTAGAGGTTTTTAAAGGAATTTTTCATTTTAGATTTATCATCAAAACTTTCCAAAGCTTTGAACTACTTTGAAATGCATATTTCATTGGTTATCTAGCGATACAATAAAATAACAAACATATTTAAAACAAAATATAATACTTTCTCTACCTCTCCAATTGCTCTTCTGATATATAAAATAAAAGCTGTGTATAAATAAAATCAAGCTGTTTTCTAAATTGTTACTGGGAGAAAAGTTCTTATACCAAATAATCTAAATAATGGATCTTTACCAATTTTAGAAGTTAACTCTATAATAACAAACTACTAGAGGTCTTCTTCAATAAAGTAGTGACAGTGAGATAAATTATATTATAAAAGTTATATGGGAGGGAAAAATCTACATCTTAATAACTCATAAAAAGGGGGCTGGAGCAGTGGTGGGGAGCGTTAAGGCATCTACCTTGCTGACAATAGCTAGGACGGACCCTGGTTCAATCCCTTGGCATCCCATATGTACCCCATGCCAGGAGCAATTTCTGAGTGCAGAGCAAGGAGTAACCCCTGAGCATCACTGGGTTTGGCCCAAAAACAAAACGAAACAAAAAATCTCATAAAAAAGGCTTCTAAATGCACACAAAAATTAAATTTTGGTCTACAAGAAATATCCCAAGAGCATTTGTCTTACTTGAAATTGTTTTGTGTAGTATACTGTAAAGTTAAAGTTTACTTAATGTGTTATCTTTTCCTCATAGATGGATCAGAAGCACTAAAAACTTATGTCATAAGGTTTAAGTAGCAACAGGTTATATCCTATTACATACATGGCCAAAAGACATTAGAACATTGTGGCTGCTATGTTAATTATATGCATATGCTAAATGACAAGAGAGAATTGGAGTATGGGAATACAATCACACAAGCAAGAAAGTCTGGATTTAAATGTTTGGATCAGATGTAAAGTGAAACTGCTTTTTTTTAAAATAAGAGGGTCAAATGTGGGCAAAATAGAAAACAAGCAAAATAATTTGTAGTGTTGTGAATGTGGTGTTAGAGAAAAGCTAAAAATATTGTACACAGTTTGGTCTTATTAAGTAAAAGACACAAGATGTGTTAGGTACAAAGTTTGTTTTGTTGATTCATTAAGTATTGATGTAGAAATTTTCAGTAAACATATGAATTGGAGTCTATGGTTTATGAAAAAGGCATGATATAACTCATTAATTTGTTAGTAACTAGTCTATGTGCTATTTAAAGACAAAAAAGTAGACAGATCATCAAAGAAGTGAGTGAAAAGTTATAGTTTTGGTATGTCCATTATTAATTATATTAATATTGAAAAAATTGAACATTTGATCTAAGTAGAAAGTAGAAAGAGGAATGTGTCACTTTTGTGACATCATCTCAGAATCACTTTAGATTCTTTTTATTCAGTCTCTCTTCTCTGTAACACCTACTGCCCACTTACAGTTTATGGAAATAGAACTACACATAGCAAGTATGGAGAATACATAAGTCAGACATTAAATAAATACAAAAGGCAGGCAATAAGTATATTGCATAATTAATTTCAGTATTTGTTCTCATCAGAATTCCAAGCAGAATCTTTCACAAATACAAACATTAACACAGTTGAGTAAAATAAATATAAAGGATCAACAGAAAAAAAGATAAGAGAATAAAAAAATCTATAGTGAAAATGCAACAGAAGTTGAAGGATTTGCCAACAAATATTGTTGATAAAAATTAAGGAATTTCCCTTCCAAAATAATACGTTCACATCTTATTGTATAATAAAATAAATTTAATTTAGAATCTTTTTATCAAATTTTCAGTTAATAAGATTATCTCTAGATAACTGCCAGGGCATCAGGGGAGACATTTGGAGAAAAAAAGAAGTCATATAGGTCAGACGAAACCTACTTGAGAAATGCAAGGCCTAAAAGCAGATTGAGATATACTCAGCAGACTTGTTGTATTTGGACTGTGAAATCATGTGGTCTGGTCCTGGTTTATTATAGGACAGAAATGTATGCATATAGTTGGCTTCCTGTTGCCTGTCCGTATTTTACAGCCTTTGAATGATGTTATAAATATCCAAATGGCCCAATTTCAGAAAGAAGTTTCTCTACTACTGTCATAAAAGGAGTTGTTGGATTTTCAGTAAAGTCCAAAATTGTCTATATACTACTTTTTAAAACTAAATACAGGCCCTTTCATCTACTATTGTATTTTTAAGTAAGTTATTTATTTATGAACTCATAAATTTTATTTTCTTTAAAAAGAATAAGTAAATCAAACTTTAAAATGTGCCTGTCAAGGTGGCAAGCAAAAAAAGGTGGGGGTGGGGGTGAAGGATGACAGAGTATGAAAACACGGATGATGGGAGTGGGAATTGACATTAGTTATGGGACTGGTGTTGAAACATTATTTGTCTAATACACAACTATCAATACTTCTGTAAATCAAGCTTCTTTAAGTAAAAAAAAAAACACTTAAAATACAAGTGACACAAAAGTCAGATAGTAAAGCAATAGGGCACTTGCTTTGCATGATACTGACTCAGGTTCAATACCTAAATCCCATATAGTCCGTAAATACACATTGCCAGTGTGGCCCACCAAAAAGCAAAGTAACATATTCTACGTGTTAGGAAATGGAATCGTAGATAGTCTAAGAAAATAAACATAACAAATGACGAACGACCCATAATTAATAGTTCTTCTAATTTCTGGATTAGAACTCAAACCTGTCAAGATTATCAAATAGTTATCTTAAAAAAAAAACTGGGGCAGGAGCACTAGCACAGCAGTAGGGCGTTTGCCTTGCACACGGCTGACAGCACAAACTTTGGTTAAATCCCTGGTCTCCGAAACCCAGAGCATTTCTGAGCACCTAGCCAGGAGTAATCCCAGAGCGTTACCAGGTATGCCCCCGTCCAAAAAAAAGAAAAGAAAAAATTTTGGAGAAAACAGTTGTTATGAATTTCAGTTTGATGTCCCAATTTAAGTTCTGTAGTTAATCAGATAGCAGAAGGCAACTAATAACAATAATATAAGGACCAATTCTGTTATTAATTTCCACTTCAAAAAAAGGTACCAATTGCAGTTCAATGGACTGTGTAAAAGCCAAAATAGACAAAGGATAACAACCACGAGACAATTAGGGTGCACCATGCTTGGTCAAAACTGCACTGTCTAATTGCACTTGCAGTGCACTTGAACATAATATAACCTAAAATTTCATTGTTTAGACACAAAAATTTGAACTGTAAGGATTAGCAACTTAAAAATCATTTGGCTTATGTTTACGTGTATAAGCCTATCATGTACATATTTTGATATAGAATTAAAATATTAAAAATAAAAGCATAAGAACAGAAATGGAAACTTACAACAATAATTTTATTTACTTTATAAATATTGAACAGTGAAGTTTAAATCCCAACAGCAGTACTACAAAATTTTTTATTATTTACTCAAATTGTCAGTTCTAATGTTAATATTGAAAAAATATTAGTTTTAAAACATCTAGAGAGGAGCCAGAGCGATTGCACAGCGGATAGGATATTTGCCTTGCACACGGCTGACCCAGGTTGGATCCCTGGCCTCCATATAGTCCTCAAACCTGCCAGAAGTGATTTCTGAATGCAAAGCCTAGAGTAAAGCCTAGATGCCACCAGGTATGGCCCAGAAACCATAAACAAACAAACAAACATTGAGAGAGAATACCTTGGCCTGAGCTTATACTTCAAACTCAACAATATGAAAGCTTCATATTAAACTTCACAATTAAATAGAAATACTTATGTACTATATATCAATATATATAGTACTTATGTACTATATATCAATACACATTAAAAAGAGAAATATATTATTCTCAAATATTTTAAAGCATGTTGACACCAACAATCAAAGTTAACATTTTACTTTAAAATACAGAGTAGAAACAATTTATTGCTTTAAAAGAATACAATTATCTTAACATAAAAATGATGGCTATTGAAATAGAACAAAAATATAGCTCAAATAGAATACTTTATAAGTCATTTTCTATAAAGGAAGTTGTTAACAGAAGTCTTTCTTTAGAAAAAGACAAGCTCTAGAATGGCAATATTAAGAATTTAATTTCATAATTCTACTTTCTCTACGTAGATAGTGTTTCTTCACTATAGAATAGTACTAGAGTATCTCTGAGAGATTTGGTACTATACAATTCACAAATAATCATGTGAGAACCACTTGTAGTAATCAAAGACAAATTCTTAAATTTGCATATAATTTAAAGACGTTGAAAAGAATTTATACATATATGCATTTGATGCTGCAATCTACGTAAAAACATTAAGTTTAAAAATTTAAGACACTGAAATTCATCAATGCTCCATATTAAGTGAGAACACCAGATGGTAATTTTAGGAAGTTATTTACAAATTCAAAATC